>NC_056728.1:835594683-835686620 GCF_019279795.1 Protopterus annectens | reverse complement strand
TCAGGTAAGAGCCACCCTTTCCAAAGCAAAAAACACAGCATCAATGGGACCAGACGGTGTCCCGGGCTGCGTCCTACATGAACTCCAAGAAGAACTAAACCCAAACATAAAACTAATGTTCAATCTCAGCTTTACTACAGGATATGTACCCAAAGAGTGGCGTACAGCAACAGTGGTCCCTCTCCACAAAGGTGGTGCCTCAATGGATCCTGGAAACTATCGCCCCATAAGCCTGACTAGCTTGGTCTGCAAATCTATGGAAAGGATCATCATGGACCTCATAAATAAAGATATTGGGGACCTACACACACTGGATCCTACCCAGTTCGGCTTTGTTAAGGGCAGATCCTGCCTCTTAAACCTGGTCGATTTCTTTGAAACAGTCACCAAGGCCATTGACGAGGGGAAGGTGGTCCACACAGCCTACCTGGACCTTGCAAAAGCCTTCGATACAATACCCCACTCTGGCATTACAGATAATCTCACCAGCTTAAATATAAACCCCTATGTCACTAGATGGGTTGCAAACTGGCTCAAGGACAGAACCCACATGGTTAGAATTGCTGGAGCCATGTCAGACTCCAAACCAGTTACAAGTGGCATCCCACAAGGCTCAGTCCTGGGACCTCTCTTGTTCGGTATATATTTCTTGGAGGTACAGGCTAACATGGAAGGACTGTGGCTGACCAAGTTTGCAGATGACTGCAAACTGGGTGCCATAATCGACTCTCCAGCCGACACAAGCATCCTCCAAAAAGGCCTCATAGAAACAGACAACTGGTGCCAGAGCCATGGCCTCAAGCTAAACGCCAAAAAGTGTATTGTCATCCCCTTTGGCATAAACAAAGTGCCCACAAATTACCACATAGGTGGTAATCCATTAAGTACAGAAGAAGTAATTAGGGATTTGGGTACCCAAGTTAATAGCAATCTCTCATTTGACAACCACGTGGCCAAAGTGGTTAGAAAAACATTTTATATAGCCCACCTAATCATGAAGGGATTCACATCTAGATCAGGGGAGGTCATCGTGCCTCTTTACTCATCCCTCATCAGGCCCATAATTGAGTACAATGCCCATTTTGGGATGTACCTTACCAGACACCTGCAGCAATTGGAAAGACCCCAAAAGTACCTCACCAAGAGGATCAAAGGGCTCAAACAGATACCATATGCTGCCCGGTTAAAGAAACTCCAGCTCTACTCAGTGGCATACCGCCTGCTCAGAGGCGATCTGTGCCTGACGTATAAAGCCATGTCCAACCCAGAATTAATGGACGTGCTGCACCTCAGAAAATCCAAATCCCATCAAGCTACGTGCTCGAGAGACTTGAACCTCAGCACTGAAATAAATAGGACATGCTGGAGGGACAAATTCATAACGCAGAGGCTTCCTTCACTCTGGAATAAAATCCCAGTCCAGGTTAGGCAGAGTCCCTCATTGACTCTCTTCAAGAGGAATCTTGATGAGTGGATGGGAGATTGTAGGTTTGCCCCGGGTATCACTTCTGTGTCACTGTTAGACAGAGGCAGAGTATACTAACCTCGAAAAAGGGCATAGCAAAATTCATTTAAAATGGGTGGCGAAAGCCAAACACATTCTGGCTAGGCTTATAAATACCCTAGGGCAGATAGCCTAGTATGAACCTATGAACCTATAAACCTATGGAGAGAGCAGTATGTGTCTCAAGTACCCCTTTTCTGGAACAGGCTTCCCATCCATGTGATCAGTAATTATAGTGTGTTTTAGAAGACTATTTCAGCATGAATTGTTTTTATGGTTCTCATCCATGTGAAGTAGAGTTCTTCCCTAACACAATTCAAAGGTAATTTGGAACAGGGAATGGGGAAGCAGAAATTAACCCCTAGTGTGACACTGGTAAATGCTTGACCATCCAAGCCTGGATATACCCCTTAGAATAATCTTACGGTCCCTAATCTCATCAGATGCATTTAGGATGCTTGGCTAGGCTTAAAAAGGCCCCATGTTACCATTAGCCTAGTATACACCTGGGAACAAATGAGCGTTTAAGAAGAAGATAATGCAAGGTGTCACATAACGCCAAAACAGTGTGCTGAGAAACTGCCCATTTGCAGGCTGGCAGGAGAACAGGGACTGAGATTTAAATTATGCTTTTTCTGTGTATAGTACTCTTGGAACAGGATTAAAGAGGAGAAGAAAAAGGTTTTCTGATGAGAAAAACTTGAGCTTTGGGTGCCATTGTCCTTTAAATTCCAAAATGTGTATTCAGCTGCACTAACCAGTACACAGTGTAGGGAGGAAGATGAGTAGAGATCAGTAGAGAAGAGGCCAGCAGGAAATGTTGGGGTTGGTATGATGCTTAAACTGTTCACAGACACAAGGTAGAGGGTTTGGTTCTCACCTATGAAAGGGAAATTGGCTAGGCTTAAAATGACCCCAAGGGCATCTTGCCTAGTGCTTACATATGAATCTATGAACTTATGAACTAGAAAAAGGAAAAAGACAGACAAATACAATGAAATGAGGCCTAAACAAGAGTGCATAAGATATAACATAGGGAAATTAAAGGGGTAATAAAACAAAAACCCAAGGAGGGTAAACACTGAGAAAAAATGAAACCAAACAATTACAGACTGTGCCGAGTGCCATTTAATGAAAAGTTAAACAACAAGCTCCAATATACTAAGCGCTTTCACCATCAATACAATGGCTTCTTCAGAGTACTCTTAAACATAAGTAATATTTCACAATTTTCCCCTAAGAGTACAACAGGAAACACACTCTATTTTCTGGACTGGACTATATACTCTGTCCACCTAAATGTATTTTCTTATTACACACTTCAGAGCAAAGTGTCCCAGTTTAAGACCTGTGATACACTCACACTCAAAGTAAATTTAACTTTCACACATTCAAACACTTCTTGGAAAGCTTGACACAGATTTCTAGCTGTGTCTGTTTCCCAAAATAATACAGTAACACTGCCACCAATCAGATTGTCTTTATGCCCTTCCAAAGAGGTGTCCAATTATGAAAATTAATTATCAAAATAAATGATAGCTATAACCAGAAAAGCCAGGCCTTCGAGGTGACCTGGGGAGTATCAAACAGGTAGAAGCACTCCCTAATCTCTAAAGAAAAACACTGGTTTCTAGCCACAATGCTGCTGGAAAACCAGTGCAGTCTCAAATGTCTAATTTCAAAACACTTAGATGTTAAAAAAATTGTTTTACTGTCAATCAGCTGTTTAAATAATCTCTTAGCAACCAGGAACATTCTTATGACATCACTCACTGTTCAGTCGATTCTCTACAGTTTGTACTTTAGAATGTCCCTCTCAAACATGCACAGTTAGAAATGTATAAAAGCAGTGACATATTCTTTAAACATTCTGTTTAAACAGGGAAATACTCAACATTTTAAAACTTATTTACATTTTCACAATTAGGCATGCTGGCATACAATACAAGTTAATCTCAAAATATGCACAAATCTTCTGCCAGACATGGCAACACAGACGACAGTGTTTTCAGTTTCTTCACATATGCCAAAGGGGGCATTATATTTATGATTGTTCTAATGAAGGCTGAGTAAAGCGGACAATCCATAGATCTAGACACAACCCCTTTGTTTATAAGCTTTGCAATATAGAAAGGCTTTCTTACAACAATAGATACAGGTTGGTCAAAAGTTAGGTTAATGTCCACATCAGTTCAAAAAAATCTCAAACTGGGTCAACTCTTAGGGGCATATTGTCAATATGGTAGTTCCCTGTGGTAGATGGTTTCCCAAAGGATCTACTGTTTAATGAATACTAGTTTAGCATTTGCCAGATGATGTCACCCCCCCCCCATTACCATCATGGCCTTCATCTGGATGGTTTCCAGTTTCTTCAAATTTTTCCCTGTAAAGTCACCAACCATGCACACTGAATTCTAGACGTAATTTACCAGTTTGTGTAGTAAAGTGGACTCATGAAACAATCTGAAAGAATGATGATTTATGAATCCACAGGAGCCTTAAGGAGGGCATAGAACAACTGGAGGCTGTTGGGTAGCCTCGGGTGGTAATGCACCCACAGTGATATACTAAAAAGTGTCCCTTTGCCATCACTTTATGCAAAGTAATATACAATGAAATTTCTTTCTCTCTCTCTCTCTCTCTGTCATTACACACACACCACACACACACACACACACACACACACACACACACACACACACACACACACACACACACACACTTGTATGTATAACAATATGTATATTCTCAAGACACTGACTTGAAACCTTGAGCTGCAGTAAAAGAATATGGAATGGTGTTAACATAACATTGTGGTAATTTTGTTCTCATTTCTTTATTTTCTTTTTTTGGACAGGTGCCCTTTTTTATTAAGAAAGAGAGCTAGAGAACAATGCAAGTAGAAGTCTAGGGTTGGAAAGAGGGTGGAGGTGCAGAGGCTCCAAGAAACCACTGCTCAGTGCCAAAAAACAAAGTTCATGTTATATGGCATTCATAAAAATATCCAAATATCCCCAGTCTTATTCTTCTTTTTGGTTCTTTGCTGTTCAAAATTCTCAAACTAGACATCCCTTTCCCTCTCTCTTCCAAACTTTTTACTACCACCCAAACCTATAACATAAGAAGGCCAGCTAAAGCTATTCCTTTCCTACAAACTCCTTCTCTCAGACTGCACTCTGCTAGCCATTGCTGCTCTGTACTGCCGAAATTTGTGGCAGTCACTTCCTCTTGATTTAACTGATCACACAAACTACTCCTTGTTCAAGCCACAGTTCAAGCAATAATAATCAAAGTTGTCCAAAACCATGAACAACAGTATAGATAAAAATAAAAACTTTAATTAAGCTTCACAAGTTACACTTTCACTAAAAAGCTTCATCAGGGAAATGACTACATTAATCAAAAACATTCTATTTACACATATTAAAATCACACAACACAGAACATTAATTAAAAATCACATGACCACAAATCATTTGATAAATGCAAACTGTTAAAC
The DNA here is from genome assembly GCF_019279795.1 of Protopterus annectens. Taxonomy (NCBI): domain Eukaryota; kingdom Metazoa; phylum Chordata; order Ceratodontiformes; family Protopteridae; genus Protopterus; species Protopterus annectens. The sequence continues at coordinate 835,681,617 of NC_056728.1, read as the reverse complement.
CAGACCTTTAAAGAAACATTCACTTGGCTTTATTCCTCAAGTCCTTTAATATAGGTTTAATAATAAATGTTTAATTTGACCCTGGATACTGTTGTACCCTAAATCTAATAATCCATCTATTTTCTTCATTTCCTGTCTCATTTTTTATGTCTTGTCCTCTTATACATTCATAAACAGCATTCAGAATTTCAGACTTAAAAAATTGCTTATTATCAGTATCTTTAATATGTTTAGATAGGGAGTTTTTTCTAGAGATCTTCATATTTCTGACACATGGTCACCTATTTGTTCTTTTAATTTGCAATTAGATTTGCCTATATAAAATGCATCACATTTTTGGCAAAGGGCCATACAAACTAAATTCCTTGACACAAGTACCATATGCCTTTATACATTTTCCTTATTTACTGGATGTTTAATAAATTTCTCTCTCTATATATTTACAATAAAGACACATTACATTTATATATTACTTGTTTTACACTTCTAATATGATTTAAAGTTTGTGCATGTTCTTTATAACATAATAAAGTCTTCAAGTTATTAGAGCTTTTATATGCAAAACTGAGCTGTCCATTTCCCATTCCTTTAAACTGAGGTAGTTGTTGTACCATTGGCCAGTATTCCTTAATAACACATGTAATGGGCTTTATATGGAGCTTATGAATACGTTTTTTGAATTGATTGAAAGTATCCTTAAGGCGGAGGTGGTACAATGTTACAACGAGTTAACTGCCACGATTGAAACTAATTTACATTCAGTGTTCTAACAGAGACATTAGATAAACTTGCAGCTTTTGAGAACAGGTTGATTGAAACTAAGAAGCAAAAGTTATTGCGTAAGTTTCAAGACTTTAAAACTGGTAAAGTTTTCACATGGTCCTGTCATAGTAGTCACTATTTTCAGGAGTCGGTACTATTGACTCTCAACATAAGTCTGTTGATGATGTAAGTTCATGTACTGAGAAATGACCTATTCAATTCAAATATATGACTGTGGATTCTGAATCTGTTACGGCTTTATACCCTTTAGATTTCCCGATGTTATAGAAGGAATCTTATCCCATGTCATTGCAATGAGGGAGGATCAACAGCAACCGAGGCTGCAAGAGAATGAAACAAATGGAATACTGACCACTGACAAGGAGTCAAACCAGACAATAAATTATATTGCATATAATTTATCTCAACATCAATTGACTGACCATGAAAGCACAGTGCTCAATAAGGGTCTGACTTTCATACCAGCTTATTATTCTGATATTTCAGATATACTTTTGGAATTTATACTTTTTACAAAAAATTATGTGTTAAACAATAAAAGAATGAGTACATACATACCTATAAGTAACCCCATAATAACAGCATTTGAAACAGCAGTAGAAAATTAAATTTATGATTTATTTATGGGAGCAAGTAAGAAAACCTTTTGTAATCTGACTAGTGAACAAGCAGCTATAAAAATCTTTAATTAACAATACTGATATAATAATGAAAATGGCTGATAAGGGAGGGGAATGGTTGTCTTGGATACTGAATATTACAATACAAAGATGTTACAAATGTTAACTACTGATGATTATTTACAAATAGTTAAAAAACATGTGATGGTAATTATTACTGTAGTTAACTCTACAGTTTATAACATGCATTTAAATGGAGAAATATCATTAGATTTATTAGAGTATTTCTAGGTACCAACAGCTAAAATTCCTATTAATAACGGTGTACCTAAAATGCATAAGTCTTTGACAGAACCACCATTATGACCTATAGTTTCCATGAGAGGATGGTTCAAAGAACCCATCTCAAAGTTTCTTGAAAATTAATTCAGATTAGTTTTTAGGAAAATCAACTATGATTGTTAAAGATACAGCTAATTTTTTACAGCAATCATCCAGCTGATCAAGAAATAGCATAATAGATTGTTATTTTGTTACTTTGGAGGTGGATTCTCTATTTACTTCAATACCAAATGATGAAGGAACAGAATTTATAAGAGAATTTATGTAGTGGAAATCTACTTTAACAAACCTGATATGTGCATTGTTGAACATAGTGTATTATCAGAATAGCATAATAAATATTGTAGTAGCATATTATTTTATAAAACAATTTGTAGATGACTTATTTTTAATATGGCAAGGTTCATTACTTTCACTTAAAGAGTTTGTAACTTATATAAATACCACTACTAACTTTTTAAAGTTTAAAAAGACAGTACATTTTTTCCCCAGGGAGATTTCTTTAGACAAACGATTAATTAAAAAAAAAGACAAGAGGAATAGATCCTACATCATACAAAAAGGAAGTAAAAAGGATACATATTTACATCATACTAGTATGCATCTACCACACATTTTTGAAAATATAGATCTGAAGTAGTTAACTTCATTTGTCAGCAACCTATGGGTTATCGGATCCATATCGGATCCGAGCCGGCAGTTTCCAACAGCTAAGTTCCAAGCTCCAAGCTCCTCCCCCTTACCCATAACTCCCTGCCATCCCTAACTGACCTCAGATCTAGTTTGCCGCGGTTTGAACCAGCAGCTTGATCTTGAGTGTCCGAGTTTCCTGCGACTTTTTGTGAGGAAAATCTTTTCTAGTTCACCCTTACTTTAAAGTTTTTGTGTGATTGTGGTGTGTTTGGACTAATTTAGTTAGTTTTTAGAGTATTTTCCCTCGGGTTTTGTATTTCCTCCCCCTTGTTTCTGTAGAGTGTTAGGGTGTGTTTGTGTGTTTGGTCTTGGGGCCTAGTGCTTGTGTTTTAGTTAAAATGTCTGAGGCCTCCAAGACATTCTTCTCTAAGTGTACCGAGTGTGGCCATAAGCTTTCCCCGGCTGATGGCCACACTCAGTGCATTTTATGCCTTGGGGTTGAACACCTATCTTCTGACTGCACTATTTGTGCAGCGTTCAACCCCAGGACTATCAGGGACCGGAGGTCGAAGCTGATTCTGGTGGGACTCCTGCCACCGGACTCGGCTCCATCCTCTGGCCCCCCCTGTGGTTCCTGCCGCGGCTGCGGCAGCGTCCACGGACCCTTCCCTTCCTCTGGCCGGGACTCAACCTCCCTCTTTGGGCCAGGAGGATTGGGAAGCTAGGAGGGAAAAGCGCCACGAGAAACACAACAAGTGGCGGGCGGAGGCCTCTGCATCGGCCCCGCCAGCCAAGCAGGCTTCTCCCCCCGGGATGGCTGGGCCTTCTTCTTTTCGGCTCCTTTCCCCTGCTTTTCACCAGGGCCAGAGGAGGAGGAGACCCGATCTCCCTCGAGGTCATCGAGGCGGCACTCCCGTCTCACCTCGGTGGCCTCGTCCAGATCCACCAGAAGTCTGACAGACGCAGACTTGGACCAGATGATGAGAAGGTTCCTCCAGGCCCAGCTGCAGATGGAAGTGCTCCTGCCTCACCCCCCTCCCGGGGGGAGCTCGAATCCCTTTTTCTTCCCGATAGCTCCTTCCCTGACCCACTTTCTGGGTTTGGGGTCTTCGGAGCTGAGTAGCGTCGGAGCCGGGGGGATGTCGGCGCTGGCAGTCTCGGGTACTTCAGCGCCGACAGTACCCTCGAGTCTGTCAGGTCCCTTTACTTCGGATCCAAGCTCTCGGAGCCGAGAGCTGAGCTTCGGATCTGAGGTGGTCAGTGTGCCTTCGGCTAAGACTAGGTCAGAGCATACTGACCCTTCAGATCCGATGGCTTCGGCTCCAGCCCCGATCTGCCCATCGGATCCAAGGGAGAATTGGCTCTCGGATCCTAGGGAGAGCGACTCTCCTTTGGCATTCGACGTGATAGAGAGGGTTCTGTTGAGGGAATCCAGGCCTCCAGCTTTAGCTACTGCTCCACCCTGCACTCCCTTGCAGATGGGTCTGACTTCCATCACCCGGCCCCAGGGACAGCCTGCTCAGACATCCCAGATTGTTCCCGTGTTGGAACAAGATGTGGCTGGTGAGGCCTCCTCAGACAGCCCCCCTGAGGAAGTCCCTGACAAGCGCAAGTGCAAAAGGAGGCACTTGGACTCCCCGAGTCCTTGACAGAGGATACGGACTTGGAGGAAGGGGAAGGCTCCCCAAGATCACCCCCCGAAGATGTCTCATTTGGAGACATCATGGAAATGCTCAGGATCAGAGGGGGGTGGTCTGCCCCCAAGACTTCCTCGGATGGGTCTGTGTTCCTGGAGGCATTTGAAGCAGGCCCATCTACCTCTTGGGTGTCCCCTCCAGCTGATCCCCTGCTAGATTTGATCACTACCAGAGCATGGAAGGAGCCGGACACTGTGGAGCCCGTCCCTAAAAGGCCAGATAGGATCCTTAGCCCCCCTTCAGACAGGCTTCATTGGAGTAAGGAAACCCCAGTAGATGCCATGTTGGTGGCAGCAGCCACCAAGAAGGAACTGGCACAGGAGAGTCCCTCAGTCCATCCTCCAGACAAGGAGTCTCGGGCGATGGACCGCTTGGGGAAGTGGATGTTTGCTTCAGCCACCTTCTCCATAAGGTCTCTGAACTACATGGCACAGCTCATTCGACTCCAGCGGGATCTTATTAAAGAATACGTTGGGTCGCCCCCAGAGTCCATGTCGGCAGAGGACAAACAAGTGTACTCTACCCGAATGGCCACTCTTAGGTCTATTTCCAATACCTCTATGCGGCTACTATCCCATGCTATGGAAGGAGCCGCTAGAGCTAGCGGAGCGGGCGTCATCCTAAGATGACAGGCGTGGCTCCATCACTGTGATTTTGCAGAACCCTTTAAGGCGTTGTTCGCTAATGCCCCATTTAATGGTTTTGCCCTCTTTGGCAAGACCATACGTGACACCTTGGTCCAGAGCGAGAAAGATGGGAAGACATTGTCTGCCATTGGAGTCCGCTTCTCTGCTCCCCAGAGGTCCTTTTCGAGGAACCAAAAGGGACAGAAGAAGATGTGGTTCCGAAAGTCTCAACAGTCCCATTTCGCTCTGGACCCCCCATCCTCCAGAGGCAAAGGAGGACAGGGTGGATGCCACCCTAGAGGCAGAGGGGGCCCGAAGAACTTTGGGTCCAGAAAACCTTTCTCTGACCGGCCCATGCAGCAACCCTGAGGGGTTACCCGAATGCTCTACTCTGGAGGCAGTCGGGGGGCATTTCTTGAAGCACCTAGCAGCTTGGGAGTCCATCACGACAGACCGCTGGGTGCTTCGAATCATATCCAGAGGTTACAAGATTCCTTTTCTACATCCCCCTCTCAGACCCAGGTACCTCCCCAATGTGCCACCCGATCAGAGGGAGGCCGCAGCTGCAGAAATTTGCCAGCTGCTAGGAAAAGGAGCGATCCAGGGCGTTCCCCCCAGACCAGTTCGGATTGGGCTTTTACTCCAGGTTCTTCTTTGTGCCAAAAAAGACGGGGGACCTAAGACCTATCCTCGACCTCTCCCTCTTGAACCTGTCAATAGCCAAAGAAAAGTTCCGGATGGTCACTCTCCAATCTATTCTCACCCTCTTGCAGGAGAATGACTGGATGTGCTCCATAGACCTCAAGGATGCGTACTACCATATCTTGATGGACAGATGCTCCAGGAGGTTTCTCCACTTCCAGCTAGGAGCCAGCCATTACCAATTCAGGGTCCTCCCCTTTGGTCTCACCACAGCCCCCCAGGTGTTCACCAAGGTGTTATCTGTGGTAGCGGCCCACCTGAGACTCCAGGGAATTCAGGTCTTCCCATACCTGGATGACTGGCTCCTGACTGCCCCCACAAGGCATCTACTCTGCACGGCCAGAAATTATTTCCTTTGCCTAGCTCCCAGACTGAGGATTACCATCAATGTGGGAAAATCCTCTCTTCTCCCAACGCAGATCATAGACTTCATTGGAGCCAGGTTGGACACAAACCATGTCGCAGCTTTCCTGACTCCAGACCAGATACGAACCCTAAGACTCCATGTGCAGGCTGTTCTTCATTGCCCAGCCCCTCCGGCTGAGTTGGTTCTGAGGGCCCTAGGTTCGATGGCTGTGACCATCAGTCTCCTTCCTTTGGCACATCTAAATATGAGAATCCTGCAATGGACCCTTCAAGTTCAATGGCCATTCCTGCGTCATTCCTGAGCCATCCTGTCCCCCTCAGCAGGGTTTGCAGGAGAGCCCTTCTTTGGTGGCTCCAGTCTCCGGACCTCCAGAAAGGGTACCCCTTCTCTATACCCCCTCCCTTAGCCACGGTGACCATGGACGCCTCTCGCCTTGGGTGGGGGGGCATTGTTCGGGCAGAACTGTCCAAGGCACGTGGAACCACATAGAGACCTCACTGCATATCAATGTCCTAGAGATGAGGGCGGTGCTGTTAGCATTGCAAGCACTTCAGAGCCTTCTTCCCGTTGGGACTATTGTGATCCAGACGGACAACATTTCGGTCATCTGGTATAACAACAAACAAGGAGGAACCAGGTCCTACCCACTCTGTCGAGAGGCCACGAGGGTTTGGGAATGGGTGATCTCCACCAACCATTTTGTCATAGTGATGCACATTCCGGGCCAGTCCAACATCCTTGCAGACAAGTTGAGTCATGCCATCCTCTCTCCGTGTGAGTGGTCTCTGAATCCCAGAGTAGCGAAGCAGATCTTCTCCAAATGGGGTCAACCTTGTTGCAATCTTTTCACCTCTCCTTCAAACACGAAGTGCAACAATTACTTCACTCTAATTCACCCACCTGGGGAATTACCAAGAGATGCTCTGGTGCATGCTTAGCCACCCGGTCTACTTTATGCTTACCCTCCTCTTCCCCTGATGCTGAAGTTCTTGCAGAAAGCCAGATGGTTGGGGAGCATGATAATCCTCATTGCTGCAGTCTGGCCTCATCAGACCTGGTTCCCATATCTATGGTCTCACCTGGTGAATCCTCCCTGGATTCTAGATCCCATCCCGGATCTAATCTCTCATCCTTCAGGTTTACCGACCCCGAACCTGGACGACCTCAAGCTCGTGGCTTGGTTGATCCAGTTCCACTCTTAGCTAGGACTCCCGGTATCTCTTCCCCGGTCAAAGCTATCTTAGTAGCTGCTCATAAACCTTCTACTAGGAAGGTTTATTGTAGCAAATGGAAACGTTTCTCTATTTGGGCGAAGCAACAGCAACTAGATCCCTTTACAGCTCCATTGACAGCAGTGTTAGAATTTCTGTCGGGATTATTCGATCAAGCCGCTAGCTCTTCCACAGTCAAAAGTCCAACTGGCGGCGATTGCTCATTACCATGTTGGATGTGATCTTGGGCCCTTGACTTCATCCAGATTGTGTAAAGCCTTCTTAAAAGGCACTTTCTTGCTAAGACCTCCGGTAAAAATGTAGTTCCTCCCTAGGACTTAACGCTGGTACTCCAGGCCTTAACAGCTCCTCCCTTTGAGCCTGCGGTAGATCTTAAATTCTTATCATGGAAAACAGCTTTCCTTGTTGCCATTACTTCGGCGAGAAGGGATTCAGAGCTTCAAGCCCTTTGTGCCAAACCTCCGTATTTGACTTTCCACAAAGATAGGGTATCCCTCAGGACCAACCCCTCTTTTCTACCCAAAATTGCTTCCGAGTCCAACATCAATCAGTCTATCAATTTACCAGTATTCTTTCCCAATTACCAAAATAAAGGAGAATACAAATTGCATTCTTTGGATTTACACAGACAATTAAGATTTTATTTGCACAGGAGAGCAGGTCATAGGAAATCAGACCAGCTGTTTGTGTCTTTTGCGGAATCCAGTTTGGGTAAATCTGTTTCTAAAGTCACACTGTCCAGCTGGATCTCCCAGTGTATTCTTCGAGCTTATGAGAGTTCTGGTCGGCCTACACCTCATGGAGTCCATGCCCATTCTACCAGATCTATTTCTTCCTCTGCTGCCTTTCAAGCTAGAGTTTCGTTGGATGACATTTGCTCAGCAGCCACATGGGCTTCCTCTCATACCTTTATAAACCACTATAAGTTAGATTTGGTCTCCAGAGGGAGAGCATCTTTTGGCTCCGCACTGCTCCGGAACATCCTTCCATAAGGGCCTCCCAAGATTCAGGTAGCTGGGGACTCTGTCCCATAGGTTGATGCACAAATGAAGTTAACTACTTCAGATTAAGAAGTTATGTACTCACCATAACGTTCCATCCAAGTAGGTAAACTTCATTTGTCAGCAACCGTCCCTCCAGATGTTCGAATATCACTCTGTTTTAGTCTGAAGTATTTCCAAGTTAGGCTACGAAGGTTGTGATTACAAGCCTTGCTTAGGCAAACTCGATCTGAGGTCAGTTAGGGATGGCAGGGAGTTATGGGTAAGGGGAGGAGCTTAGAGCTCGGATCTTAGCTGTTAGAAACTGCCGGCTCGGATCCGATATGGATCCGATAACTCATAGGTTGCTGACAAATTAAGTTTACCTACTCAGATGGAACGTTATGGTGAGTACATAACTTATTATTATTAACCAGATTGCACAAGTAGCTAGACTGAATACTACAGATAGTCATATATGTACACAAATGACTATCTGTAGTATTCAATCTACAGATAGTCATATGTGTACACAAATGGACAGCATGGCCAGTGATTTTGTAGGTGGAGGTAGTGGCTATTGGGGAAGAGATTCAGCAAAACCGATATACTGAAATCAGACCCATTTTTTCAGAAAGAAGAATGCCATTGCAAGCACAAGATCATGATATAAATTTTAAGTCTAAATGCAGATGTGTAATAACTTATGATAGAAATACTTCTACAATTAGATGTTAAGAAATACTGGCCAATGGTACAATTACCTCAGTTTAAAGGAATGGAAAGCAGACAGCTTAGTTTTATGTATAAAAGATCTAATAACTTAAAGAATTTATTCTATTATAGAGAACAAGTACAAACTTTAAGTCACATTAGATGAATAAAACAATGAACATATAAATGTAATGTGTCTTTATTGTAAATAAAATAAGGAAAACTTTTGTATAAAGGCATATGGGACTTGTGACTTTGCCAAAAATGTGATGTACTTTATATAGGCAAAATTAATTGCAAATAAAAACAATGAATAGGTGACTACCTATCAGAAATATGAAGATCTATAGAAACAAATGCCCTACTTAAACATATTAAACAAACGATACTGATAATAAGCACTTTTTTTAGGTTTGTAATTCTGAATGTTGTTTATAAATGTATAAGAGGAGGAGACATAAAAATGAGACAGAGGAGGAAGAAAATAGATGGATTATTAGATTTGGGGCACAACAATATCCAGACTTAAATGAAACATTTAGTATTAAACCTATATTGAAGGACTTGAGGAATAAAGTCAGATGAATGTTCCTTTAAAGGTCTGGTTTAACAATTTGTATTTATCAAATGTTTTGTGGTCATGTGATTTTTAATTACTGCTCTATGCCATGTGATTTTGATAATCTGTATAAATAGAATGTTTTTGATTAATTTAGTCATTTGCCTGATGAAGCTTTTTAGCGAAAGTGAAACTTTTGATGTTTTATTAAAGTTTTTATTTTTGTCTATACTGTTGTTTGTGGTTACAGATAAGTTTGATTATTATACTTTGAAGCACTATAGATTATCCAGCTTTATTGTAGTGCTGTTACTTTTTATTTGTTTTATTTATTTACACAGTTCAAACAATACTTACTAAAACAGTTTGAAAGCAACTTTTCATCTAAATGACCTGCCCTTAAACTAATATCGCCAACTGTGCATTTCATTTACCTGCCACATACCTATTCCACCTGACTAACTTACTCATCCTAAACAGCTTACCAAACCATTACTGCTCTAAGCCCACTATGCAAATTGTGGTGCCACTATAGCTTAGCATGAATATACATGGTATAGTAAGATGGTGCTAGGAAGTGAACTATGCCATATGTAAGGAGTGCACCAGCCACACATTAGCTACAAATATTTCTACCTCTGCACTTTAGTGCTGCTACAAGCCATAATATTACTATTGTTTTCCTCACATCCACATTGGTATATTGACCTGCTCATGCATGCACACTGCCCTTTGAAGATTCTCATGTGAATGGATGTTTTTGAATTAGATTAGGGAAGGTACACAAAGTGTGATGCAGGAACAATTGCTCTAAATAGGCTCATTAGCCTCAAAGTCGCATGATAAAAACAGTTATGGCCATTACTATGTTCATCACACGACTGAGCAATCTACGGAGTGATTCAAGCAGTAGGGATCATGAACTCCTTGTCAATTATACAACCAAGAAGTGAGGAAAGAGATCTGTGAGTCTTATTATGTTTATTGTTTTCTATATATATTGCAGTTGTCTCTTGTTTGTTACTGCTACTCTGTTGGGGTAGGGGGTTTGGGTAATGGCTGTACCTGACAACAGGTGCAGTCTGTCTGGATTAATGTGAATAGGGGTAATGGTATATGCCATGATATAACACTTGCATGTTATGCTATGTAGTAGAGTAGTTCCAAGGCACTATGGTTTCATATGTGTTCTGCTCTGAGGGAAACACAGGACCTAAGTACGGTCTGAGCCTGTGTTTTGCACACTCTGGATAAGCCAAGTCTCGTGGGATATTCTGATCTATTCTATGTAACTAAAGTATGCTGCTGTATGTGCCTTGGTGTCCTGTAATAGTGGTTAACTCCTGACCAGTGGGCAGTGCTCTTTGTGAGGGTTTTGAGTAGTAAATGTTTGTCTTCTGAGGGAGCAGTAACATATTAGCTGTACTTTTTTCAGTAGTGGGGAGTCACCTCTGTCTTCAAGGAGCAGTCTTACAGTGGACCTTACAGTCCACAGCTCCCCATGGTGAAATCACGAGTGGTATGTCCATGTATCTTTTGCAATAACCTCCTTTGATGGACTGTGGCTGGGGGACGAGTCTTTGTGGTTTTCCTAGTTGGAGGGAGGAAAGTGGGCCTACATTACTAATAGTTAAGTCAGCTAGCTTGATAATGTTTCATTGGTGTTTGCAGCAAACAGAAGTGTCTTATAGGTTCATGGGTTATTACTAAGCTTACTACCTAAAGAAACCATCAAGAAGCTCATTGACATCACCCAACAGTGGTGGGAGAGTAGCAGTGTTCATCATCAAATAGACTTTTTTAATGTATCCATGGTGAAAGTTTATGATCACCCATCCAATCATCCAGACTAGTATTAAATGTTGCTTGGAAAGTACTCTGCTTGATAGTTAATGGCAGCCTATTCCAGAAATGAGGGGTACATTGGTCTAGGTATTTGTCACACCATCTGGTGTTGCTGATGTGACAGTGTAGCTTTAGGTCACTAGAACGGGAGTTTGCTTTACCTCTGTTTCTATTTAGCTGAAGAAGTTCAGAGTGCGAGGTCATTCATAGCATGGTATGCTAAACAAAGAAACAACTAAGGAGTCTTGTATGATGCTGAGTAAAATGTATTTATTTATTTATTTATATAGTGACATTTGATTACTGGGAAAGTCTTACTAGGGAGGATTCCATTTTTAACATAGGCCTGGGGAGAAAAGCTCCAAAGTATTCCAAAACATTTAATACAATAATTAAACAATCTTCAAAAATAATACAAATAACATCTACATTTTAAATAATTATACCAAATACGACATAATATGAAAACATTATTTAGGAACAGATACAAGTTTTATGACCATGATTTAATATTTAGAGAAATTTCAGCAAGTTTATACAAAAATTAAAGGTAAGTTAGTATACAGGAATTGCAACACAATGTTAGTGAAAAGCATGCTTATGGTATATTAAAGACTAGGCCTGGGAAGAGAAATTGATAGAAGTAAGGAAGTGAGGAAAGAAGGGAGAGAAAGGAGGTGTAAGGTATGAATAGATACTTGTTCACATTTATGGATATAGTTTATCCTGGTGTTGAGCAAGAGCAGAGAGTCATTCAGAATGGTTTGAAGGATGGGAGGGAGGGTATTGACCTGATGGATACAGTAAGGAGTTTCAGGCCTTAGCAACATGGTATGAGTATAACCAGTGCCAACAGATTTGATAGGTTTGTGGACAGACAGGAGTTTTTGGTCCCTGGATTGTAATGACCAATTGGGAACATAGTTATGTGGAATGGTATTTAGTGCTGGACAAGCAGATATATGTTAGATAATTTTATAGGTGGTAAGAAGCTGTGTTCAATATGATTAAACAAAATGAAAGTTTATGGCAGATGAAACTGGGAGCAGATACATATCCAGGGCTTAATGAAGTGATAAATATTAAATGATGTGAAGTTGTTCTATCTCACCGTTCATTCTTACTGATGGGTTCGGAGCTGATCCGTCGGCTCCGAGTCGGCCTACTACAAAGCTCGAGGTCTTCAAATAGCTTGAGGCCAAGTCCCTATCCCATGATGCACCTAGAGTTACCTCAGATCTAGTTTGCTGCTGCAACAAATCGGAGGTTCTCACTAGCTCAGGCCAGTAAAACCTTATTTTTTCAAATTCTTTGATAATTGCTATTAGTAATAGCTTTAGATAGTTTTAATAAGCTCTTATAGCTTCTTAGTGTATTTCCCTTTCCCTTGGTGTGTTTTATTAGTAATTTCTAGTTGGCCTTTTTTTCTCTAGGTCTAGTTTAAAAAGTACTTATTCAGTGCCCTTTTTGTCACAACCTTAGAATATTTAGATAAGCTTTATTGTATTTAGAGTGTGCTTAGTTAGTGACCTTTTGCCACAATTAGAATTTAGATAATATTAGTTTAGTGTGGCTAATTAGCAGCTATGTTATTATTATAGTTAACGTCTGCTTACAATTAATATTGTGGGCTTTTAGATAGAGTTTTCTGTCACAATTTAATATTTTATCTGTGTTTAAGATAAATATTGTGTGTGTGAGACTTGAGCCCAGTTTTTTAAAGGGCTTTTTTGACTGTGTACTGACACTGTTCAAATTTCAGAGTGTTTCCTTGACAGTAATTTTGCTTGATACAGTTTGTGGTAAAATATGACTGACCAAGACAAACACCCTAAGTCTGGTTTTAAAAAGTGCCCCAAATGTGGACAAAAAATGTCTGTCACTGACAGTGATGTTAATTGTGTGTACTGTTTAGGAGCTTTACATTTACAGGATAGCTGCTCCATATGCCATTCTTTCTCCTCCAGAGTCCTCCAGGAGAGAAAGAAGAAGTTGATAGACAGAGGCTTGTTAAAACCCTCTTTCCAGGAAGCTTTGAGTGACCAAGATGGATCCAGTAAGTCCTCAAAGTCTTCTAAGACTTCTGAGACAAAAACAATCTAAGAAATCTTCGACTTCAGCTTCACAGACATCGGAGGTGACAGTCTTATCTTTTCAGAGCCAGTCCCCAGTCCTGGAACTGGTATCAGAAATACCCAAGTCTCCTCTATTACAATCGGTACCACCTTTGGTCCATTCATCTCAGTCCTCTATTACCCTTTCTAATCTGGATGTGGATCGTGTGGTGCAGAAGCTGTTACAGGCACCGGCCATTGCAAAAATCTTATCGGCTCCGACCCAAGTGGCTTCGGAGCCGAAGACTTTTATGCCAGCTACAACTCTTCCTCCTCTGAGCCATACTGGTTCTTTGGAGCTGGAGGAGTCAGACTTGTTTATTGTGGAGCCTTCAGAGCTGACTCTTACTCCAGCATCTTCAGTTCTGTTCACTCTGACATCCGCGGTGCTGATCGAGGACTCTAGGAGCTGACATTCTCTGGTCGGGTCTGAGGAGGATAGTCGGACCAACTTGTCAGTTTTGACTCTGCCTCTTGAGGCTTTGGCGTGGATGATCTTGGCTCCTACCCCGGGCTTGGAGCCCACTGTCCTGGTGCCGGGGGTATCAATGGTTTCCTCAGATCCCTCATTCCCTTTGCATTGGACCAGGGGTGCCTTTGATGCCATGAGGATAGTTATGTCTCCTAAGACATCCTCGACCTCAGGTCCAGCTTCTTCATCCCCTAAAGCACCTGTGTCTGCTTCTGCTTCACAGATCCTGGCAAAGCGCAGAGACCTAGAGACTCAGGAAGCCCCATTGGGTGGCCCATACTCTTCCGAGACCTCACCAGAAGCTCCCACTGATGAGATTCCCAGGAAGAGAATTTGTAACATGAAACATCTAGACTCACATCAGGAGTCCCTAACATCTGATGCTGACTTGGATGAATCAGAAGGGTCCCCATGGTTCCCCTCTGAGGATATCTCATTCGCAGAGATACTTGAAATCCTTAGGCAGAGGGGTGACTGGCAGTCCACAAACCCTACTGAAGATGAGTTGGTTCTCCTGAAGGCTTTCGGGTCTCAGCCCTCCACCTCTTGGGTGTCTCCGCCCTTCGATGAGCTTATGCAGCTGGTCTCATGAAGGGCGTGGGAGTCTCCGATTACCATGGGGCTTGTCCCTAGGAGGCCTAATAAGTTCATATCTGCACCCCCAAGATAAATCCTTCTTGCACAAAGGTGTGCCAGTTGATGCCAAAGTGGTGGAGACAGCCACCAAAAAGGAAATGTCAGAGGCTTCCTCTTCTATCCATCCTCCTAACAGAGACTCCAGGATCATGGATAGATATGGGAAGCACATGTTTAGTTCAGCGACTTCTGCACTCTGTTCGCTTAACTACTTAACCCATTTCATGAGACTACAAAGAGATCTCCTTAAAGAGGTAGGAGATGCTCTTCAGGGTACAGTAGCTGCAGGAGCTACAGACAAAGTTGCCTCCAGCTCGCTACCCTCAACTCCATTGTTAACTCATCCATGCGCCTCATTTCATATGCAGCTGATGGAACAAGCAGGGCAGCAGGTACAGGAGTTACTCTTAGGAGGCACTCCTGGATGCGTTTGCGTTCCTTCACAGAGCCCTTCAAGTCATCCTATGTGAATACCCCTTTTGATGGCTCGTCCCTTTTCAGGCCCAAAGTTAAGAAAACCTTAACCAGGTGTGAGCAGGAGGGAAAGACTCTGTCTACTGTTAGAGTCCGTTTTTCCACCCCTACCAGACCCTACCACAAGGGTCAAAGGGGAGGGAAAATGTGGTTCTGAAAAGCCCAAGGAGCCTTTCAGGACACACGTGGTGAACCCCCCCTCCAGGGGCAGAGGAGGGGGCAATAATGGAAGATGCCGTCCTTGGGGCAGAGAGGGTCCACAAAACCAGGGCGACAGAGATCACTTCTTTGGGAAGCCCTACCAGTGCTCCTGAAAGGAGGCCTGACTGCCCTGCTCTGGAGGCAGTCGGGGGTCGCTTGTCTTTGTATCCAGATGCCTGGCTCAAAATAACAAATGACAACTGGGTACAAAGTATAATTTCCAGAGGATAATTCCATTCGCCACACCCCCTCCACTGACAAGAAAAATCCCGGACGTTCCACCCAGTTACAGGGAACAAGCAACAGTAGTGGTCCAAACGTTGCTAAGAAAAAGAGTCATCCAACCAGTCCCAGCAGACCAGATACAATCCAGAACTTACTCAAGATTCTTTTTAGTTCCAAACTAGACAGGGGACAGGAGACCTATATTGGACCTCAGCAGGCCAAACAAATCTGTCAAGAAAGAGAAGTTTCGGATGGTGACGCTTCAGTCGTTACTTCCCTTTTTAGGGAAAGACAATTGGATGTGCTGAATAGATCTCCAGGATGCATACTACCACATAAAAATGGGCAGGCCATCCAGGGATCATCTGTGCTTCTGGCTGGGAGCTAATCATTACCAGTTTCAAGCCCTGCCCTTTGGTCTCACTACAGCCCCCACAGTGTTCACCAAATGCATGGCAGTGGTCACAGCTCACCTGAGACGTTTAAGATTCCAGGTGTTTCCTTACCTAAATGATTGGCTCCTCAGTGCCACCACCAGGCATCAACTCATTCAAGCCAGGGAATCCACTCTGTCACTCTGCAGCCAGCGGGGCATTACAATAAACTCAGAAAAGTCTGCCTTGTCACCATAACAGCATATTGTCTTTACTGAAGCAGAACTGGACATCACCACCACCACACTAAGACTTCCAGTGGAAAGAGTCTTACTACTCTGTCAGCAGGTCTGGATTCTGATATCCAAAAACAAGGCTTCAGCATCAGATTTTCTAAAATTGTTAGGTATGATGGCAGCAGCAATTCTGGCCATACCTCTAGGTCATATGCACATGCAGATACTGCAATGGCTGTTGTTCACTCAATGGTCTTACCAAGAGCTTCCAATGTCTTACCTGATAATGATCACAAACTCCTGCAAGAAAGACCTTCAGTGGTGGTTGACCTCACTTCTTGTCATGATAGGACGTCCCTTTGCTTTACCCCCACCATTGACCATGGACGCTTCCCTGATAGGTGCGGGGGTATTTTCAGGGAAGGACAGCCCAAGCCACATGGACACATCAAGAGACACATCTAAATACCAATGTCCTAGAGATGAGAGCAGTACTTTTGGTGTTGCAGTACTTCCAGGACTCTCTTCATCTGGGTACTATTGCGATTCAGACAGACAAAATGTCAGTGGTCTGGTACTTGCAGAAACAAGGAGGAACCAGGTCATACCCCCTTTGTCACGAGGTCCTAAGATTATGGCAGTGGGCTATTTCCACCCAGTGCTTTCTGTTACCAATGTATATCCCAGGGAAAGCCAACGTGATAGCAGACAAGCTGAGCAGAGCAATTTTGTTGCCCCATGAGTGGTCCCTCAAGAAAGAAATAGTGAACAGGATATTCCGCAGGTGGGGCTAGCCTTGCTGCAACCTTTTTGCCAGTCACATGAACATGAAATGCAGAAGCCACTTTGCTCTGATTCCCCCTCATTCACGATTGGCCACTGGGTCTCCTCTATGCTTTTCCACCAATCCCGTTGATACCCAAGGTTCTACAGAAAGAAAAATCTCTGGGAAGGACTATCATTCCAATAGCCCCTCATTGGCCTCGTCAGATTTGGTTCTCCTTCTTTGACTTCATCTTGTGGAGGACCCTTGGATTCTGGACCCAATTCCGGACCTTCTGATGCACTCATCGAAGGAACTTCATCCCTCTCTGCAGTCCCTGAAGCTGACAGCTTGGCTGCTCCAATTCCCATCATAGCCAGGTTCCATAACCTCTCCAATGAGATGAAGCAAATTCTCTTATCCTCTCATAAAATCCTCTACGAGGAAGCTATACCTTAGCAAATGGAAAAACTTTCTATATGGTCCTCTAAAAACAATATTGATCCTTACCAAGCCCCCATGGCCTGTATACTAGAGTTTTTGACCATGATCTTCAATAAAGGAGCTGCAGCAGCAACAGTTCATGTTCAACTTGCTGCCATTTCTAACTTTCATCTTGGATTTGAAGGATTGAATATTATGTCACACAAACTATCCAAAGCCTTTTTCAAAGGGACCTTTCATCTCAGACCACTTGTGAAATCTCCCTGTTCCCCATGGAATCTAAATTTTATGCTTTCCTACATTATTCTTCCTCCATTTGAACCAGCTTCCTCATGTGACCTTGAATTTTTGTCATGGAAGACTATCTTTTTAGTGGCTATTACTTCTGCCCACAGAGTGTCAGAGCTTCAGGCCTTATCCATTAAACCTCCTTACTTGATTTTCCATGCTGACAGTCTCTCACTTAGAACAAATCCCACTTTTTTTTTTCACATAAAGAAGTTATGTATTTACCATAACATTCCATGTGAGTTATTCATCTCGCCTTCATTTTTACGTCCCTCCTTCCTACCCCCTCCTGGGCTTTTAGATTACTGAGATGCTGGATCCATCCTGGTTGCTCAACCCTTCTATATCTTCTCTTTGGGAGGGATAGAATGACATATGGTATTGTTATATGCAACAAACAATATCTGAGGTAACTCTAGGTGCATCATGGGATATGGACTTGGCCTCAAGCTATTTGAAGACCTCGAGCTTTGTAGTAGGCCAACTCAGAGCCGATGGATCGGCTCCAAACCCATCATTAAGAATGAAGGCAAGATTAACAACTTGCATGGAACGTTATGGTAAGACATAGCTTCTTTTTTTCTCAAGGATAGAAGACCTAAAAAAATGCAATGTTTTTAAAATTCAATTATTCTATTATTTAATTATCTAATTATGTAATTATTTATGGTTTAAGTGTTAATTAAATAATGTATATAATGTGATTTATTTTAATGCTGTGTAAGATCTAGTTCTGTTTGCAAGTGTAGTATTAGTTGCACTGGTGAAAAAAAAGTTTTTGGCTCTGTAAAGCATCCATAGTGTTTGATGAATTTTTCTAATGCAATTTTGTATAGGCAGGTCAAATTTAAGATTATAATCCCTAATAATTTGCTATGAGAAGTGACTTCAGTGGTTGTATTATCAAGAGAGAGGACTTTATATTTTGATTTAGTTTTTTTCATGAGAGGGGGATTTTGGGGAAAAAGTAGTAGTTTATTTTTTTAGGGTTGAACATGAGTTATGAGTGACAAAGCCATGTTTCAGAAGTTGTTAAAGCTTCTTTAGTAATTTTTTTGAGATGTGCCACATTGTTAGATGTGCAAATGTGAGTGGAGTCATCTGTGTACTGTGTTAGGGAGGCTTGTTGCATGTATTTGTGGATAGTGTTAATGAGAAAGTTGAAGAGCAGGGTACCAAGGATAGAGCCTTATGGTACGCAGGTGGTGATTGGCAGATATGGAGAGAGGGTGGTGTGCCATTTTACTGATTGATACCTATTAGGCAAGTAGCTTTTGAACCATAGAAGAGGTGGCTGAGATAGACTTAGTGAGGGCATTTGAAGTAGTCGTTTGCTGTGACAAATAGTGTTGAAGACTTTAGACAAGTCTATAAATAAGGAGGAAACTAGTTTTCCATTATCTCTAGCTTTATTGACAATATCTATATAGGTTAGAAGTGCAGTGTTAGTACTATGGGAAGGACAGAAGCCATGTTGTGTGGGGGTTAAGAGTTTTTCCTGCAGGAGATACTTTATCATTTTTTTTTGTATTTTGGGGAGGGAGATAAGGTTGCTATAGCTCTAAAGTTAGAAATGTCTTGCATTTCTTCTTTTGTGCAGAGAAATAATGTGTGACTTCTTCCAGAGATAGGTAATGTGAAATTATTGGATTTACCTATTTGTAAGGATTGAGACAGGATAGGCAATGCTATTGGCTGCTATTTTAAGGTACCTGCTTGGAAGATCATCAGTTGAAGTAGAGAATGGTTTGAATTTGTTTAAGAGTAGTTTTATATAGGATGTGAGCACAGGTTTGAAGGTGAAAGTGGATGTGGCAATACATGGTTGTTGGGCTAGGTTAGGATTAGATGTTAAGGAATCATTAGTTAGAGTTGCTATATTACCTATGGAATAGGAGTTGAATTGTATTTAAGTTTTGAGAGTGGTGAGTTATTGGGAGAGGGGTTAATGTTGAAATTTTACATGGGATACAAGATTTCTTTAATGGCTGCCCAGAATTTTTTAAGGCTGTGTTTATTCTAAAAAATATTATACTATAGTTTTATTCTCTTTATTTGTTTTTTTTTGTTTTTGTATAACTGTGAGGCATTCTGAAGTTTTCAAGATATTGTACCATTTTATATTTCTGCCATTTTTCCATGCTTTTTCTTTATCCTGCATTAACATTCTAATCTTTTTGGACAGTCAAACTGCATAATTTGTTTTCAGTCTCTTCCTTCTAGGAAGTGCAAGGCTATTTAGGATATTCAGGAAAAGTTGTATTGAATTCACTTACAACATCATCTAAGGTGAGGATTTTTGGGAAGTTCCAGTTAATAGATGATAGGGTAGAAATGACCATTTCTGAGTTAAACTTGGAAAGGTTGCATGTTTTATAAACATACTGTTTAAGTGGATGTGTGAGATATCTATTTGTATAGACTGGGAGATGATCAACGAGAGAGTCTGACATTGTACTTTTGGTTGTGTATTTGCTAGGGTCTGATACTACTGTCCAGTCTAACAGGGAATTTGATGTCTTGCTGCAATGTGTAGGGCTATTAATTAGTTGTGTGAAACCATATAAGTTCATGCTAGATGTAAGGGAATTAAGAGTTTATGTACAACCAGGTCACATCACCTAGTCATATTTATTTTCTTGTGGAATTGTTATGGATATCTTCCAGTGAAGCTGTATTGTCACTAGGAATGATGTAAAGGACAGCAATGCATATTTGTTTATAAGTATCTTCAGGAATCTAATAAAAAGCACTGCTGAATTGAAGTTGGGTATTGATTTGCTGTAAGGGGAAATGTGGTAGTTCTTGGGAAATATTAAAACAATACCACCATCTTTTCTCTTTATATAGTCATACCTGATGATTTTAAAGCCAGGAGTTGTAATTTCAGAGTTGTTTATGATGGGTTTAAGCCAAGTTTCAGTCACAGCAAGAATATCAGGCTTATGCTGGGAAATCTAGGCATGTAGCTCAGCAGTTTTATTTCTTATGCTTCCAACACTTATGACAGCAAAAATTAGATTGCTGGGGTTGGAGGTTGACCATTGTGGGGTTAGAACTGTGTGTGGAAGAAAATTGTGTTGATGTTCACTGTGATAGCCGGGGCCAAGAGTAGAGTAAATGTCTCCTCCTAGATGGATTTTAGTATATTGGTGAATTACTGATGCATGTTTTTGGAGAGTATTTTCTCACCTAATTTTGTTTTGGTTTGAGTTGAAATTAAATTAATCAGTATATTTTGATCAAAGGTGAGGGGTCTCATTAAATAGGTTTGGTGCAAGGTGTGGAGAGTGTAGGGAGGAAATATAGATAGATGGTTGGGACAGAGTTGGAGAGATGTTGAGAGTTTATAGAGTCATTGTAGGATGAGAGATGGCCCTGTAGGAAGAGGAGGAAAATAGAGGATAAGCTGAGGAGTAGCATGATTAAGTAAAGGCATCTGTATTGATGGCAGGTGATAGGGAAATAGGAGTCAAGAAGGAAAGAAGGCATTGAGGGTAGTAGGATATTAAGTGGTAGTGGAGTCTGAAAGCTGGAGAGGGTAGTTAGGAAAGAAGTATTTTCTATGAAGGAAGAGAGTTAGGTTGTTCTGGTATTTTCTCTGAAATGTAAGGAATAGAGTTGTTTTAAAGGCTGGAGTATGAATATATAGTTAAAATAGGGAAAAGTGAGGGTTTATTTGGGAAAAGCAGAAGATACAATGTAGAACAGATAGGTATTTTAGGGAAGGATGTAAGTCTTAATGGATATAGTGAAAAGCAGTATGTGTTGGAGAAAAGTATTTAGGAATATTGTATAAATAAAAGATTGAATGGAAGTTGGGAACTAGGTAAAAAGAAACTGAAATGATTGCATGATAGCAGTAAGGTTGTTTGTGGAGTGTTAGGGAATAAGAGTCACAAATTAAATGTGTATGTTGGAACTATAATAATATAGTAAGAGGGGGTGGGTGAGAAGTTGGGGTAGAGTAGGGGAGTATAGCTGGCTTCATACCCTCAGGTCAAGTTATAACAGGGTAATCAGTTTATAACCAGCACAAAGCAATTAGCAAAGAAACAAAGTAGAACAGGTTTTCTTTCATTTCCTGAATGCAGAAACCTGGCAGCTAGTCAGACTAACTGGCATATACATTGTAATTTACTGGTCAAGAGAAATGGCAATGGCCAACTTAGTAAGTGGCCCTTAGAGTGCAAGGGCTACTTGTTTGAAAGGGGGGTTTTACAGACACTCGTCCAGAACAGGGTTGGCATGCATTTGACTAGTTGAAGTTAATACACAGCAAGGTTCTTCATGGTAAATTTGATTACATTGTACAATGACAAAATTCTCAGTGAAAACTTTTGAGAGTTGGGTCTTGTGGCAGAGCACCTGCAGTATCGGGGTCACAGAAAATATCTACTAAACTGTTATATTATATTGAGGCAATACAGTTAATACTTATTATAAAAAGAGATGGAGGAAGGACTACAGCGAGTCAACATGAGAATATGTGGAAATTATAAAATTAGAGAGATGGTAAGAAAGTTTATGAATATAGGCTCAAAGTAGATTTAGCAGAAGGCATGCTGATAGTGAACCACAGTAATACAGTGTATATATAGAACAAATTACCATAATATAGCATTACACGGATAAGCACACATATAAAACCATTGCTTAGTAAACATTCATGGGATAACCAGTATGTCAAAAGAGTGTTATATATACAAAACCACCAGCAACTGACATTACATACTTGTTAAAGGGCACATGCTCAACATAAATAAAGATTATTTGATTTGAATGACATTTTTACAAATATATCACACCACCAATGTCTTTTCATTGCTTTAAACAGTCTCAGAACAAATAGAAATGTAATAACACATGACACATACCTATACTGTGAAGGGAGAGGGTGACTGAGTGGAAGAGGAGAAGATAGTGAGGGAATGAAAGAGCTTTTAGTCTATCAGAGTAGCTAAGGGTACTGAGACCTGAGATCATTTTGTTGAGAAAACACTGAGTATCTCAAACTGGTTTAGGTGCCATGTGAGGTATATTCCAAAGGGTGCATTATATTCAATGATAAGCTTGGTAAGAGATAAATAAAGTGGGACTCTAACTTCTTTTGAATTTAAGGCGATATTACAAAGGATATATGTGCAAGTCTGAAGGATTTTCTAATCACCACAGAGACCAGAGACGTGGTGGTCAAAAGTGAGTCTGTTAACTACAGGTGTATACAAGTCCCTGATGACTGTGCCAAGTTTAATTCAAAAATTATCTATAAAGTAAGCAGTATGATGTTATATTTAATACAGAAAACTATGAGTATTATTTGTTTGGGCCAGCCCTTGCTGGAGAATCTGAATATCAGAATGGAATTTAATAAATGCCCTCCCTTTTTGCAATAATTATCAAACTTGTTTAGGCATAATTTCTTGATACCAAAGAAGAGGGGATCCAGGATAGACCTCTGTGGGATTTTTTTTGTCTACAGCAAAAACAAATAAATAAATAAATAAATAAATAACCTTAACAGATGGGGATCTGTCAGCCAATTACCAGTTTAGTGAACTATATATGAGTTAGTTTTTAGTGAACTATGTATGAGTTAGTTTTTATTGAACTATGGGTGACTTTGTTTTTAGTGAACTGTGTATGAGTTAGTTTTGAGTTGGGAGAGATAATAGTCCCAGCCTGGTGTGTGTGTGTGTGTGTGTGTGTGTGTGTGTGTGTGTGTGTGTGTGTGTGTGTGTGTGTGTGTGTGTGTGTGTGTGGGTGTGTATGTGTGTGTGTGTGTGACTGCGTATTTGGAGGAGGAATAGTGTCAAAGTCATTAGGAAAGTCTAGATAAGCATTCAGATTGTATTCCACTTATCTATGGCCACAGTAACCATTTCAGAAAAAAATCAAGCAGATTGAACAGGCATGATTTGCCTTTTGCAACAGTGAACTGGTGTGTATCCAGGGATGTAAGTTCATCTATACCATTGTTTATTAGTTGAGCTATAATATGCTCCAAAGCCTTGCAAATAGTGAAAGGCTATTGGAAATGGGTCATCAACAGAGTCATCCTTAACAGACATAGAGGAGTTTCTGGCATTCCTGTCTGGGAATCAAGTCATTTATGTTATCCAAACTAAAAAGCTTGCAATTATCAGGGTCAGTAGAGGGAGCACCATTATGCAAGGTCACTGCAACTGCCATTCTCCACTTCTCAGGGACATAATTTCACACACTCTTCTGCAAAGCTGCAGTCCATCAAATGTTGAATACATGATCATGTCCTGTGTGCATGTTGGTTGTATGCCAACAGATAAGCAGATCTAGTGCCAGGCAGTATGTGATAATGTTACATAAGGGTTACAGGTACCTATGCAGAAATATTGTAGGTATGTGGTTTAGATAGTATTTAGGGGAAGGTGACATAAGGCCTCTGAAACATGTATGGGCTTCCTCTCCCTAATTCTGTGCCATGGTGCTATATATCTGGATTGGAATTTTGGGATTCAGTCTCCCTGCATAGGTACCATGGTGTAGGAAGTCTAGACTAGAATTGATAGGGGGCCTCGACAAATATTCACATAGGAGGAGTTATGTTGATAACACTAGAGGATTATATACACATCCCGAGGGATGTGCTGGTGTAAGTCTCAGCTTATTCCTGTGATACACATGCACAAATGCACGCACACAAGCACACACACACACACACACACACACACACACACACACACACACACACCACAAGCACGCACATGCATGGACACACACACAGACAGACACTAAAATTAGGAGTTCATCTAACTGTTGAGCATGTTGTGGATACGGGCATACTTTAACTGACATTCATGGTGTATGTCATTTTTTAGGGTGGTTGCAAAACAATGACAGGCAGTGCCAGTGTTAGGCCTCTTGCACGTCCACAGCTCAGAAGTCCAACATGATACATGCAACTATACTTGTTCCCACCTACAGTTTAAGATAGGGTGGTATATACATGCTGTGGCCCATAGACACACACAGAACACATGATGTGCTCCAAATAGCACTGTGATTTAATGCACCTTCCTTTGCAGTGTAATGTGGTCTTTCATGTGTCATAACACCACCCAGCAACATGCCATGCTGAGTGCCTCCACACAAATGGCAACTGTAAAATTGGCTTGTGCCATATCATGGGTGGAACATAAAATAGGTCTTGCAAACGTTGGGCATCTTCTTGGGTTGCTGAGATATGGGTATACCAGGTAGAACATACTGACAGCTGACACATAGAGTTCTTTGACATTACAGATAGCCATACCTGATGCTTACAGACACTGTAAGGACAAATGTTTCAATTAAAGAATGGCATCCTGCTGCTGCAAGCCTTCTGTTATCATGGTTTGCAGATACTCTAGAATGAGAAATCTGGCTGGAACTTTCATGAACCTGTCAAGTGGGGCCTTTTAGAGCATATTATTGTGACTGTGGATGCAAATAAGGCATAACAGGTACAGAGAAGGGTCCCCAACATGGTTGTGCCTATGTGCAACCTGTCTCCCACAGGAGTGAAGGACTATGGGAAAGGGTTAACCAACAGTGTTATCCTTAACAGACAGAGAAGTTCCTGGCATCCCTGAATGGGGATCCAGACAGTTCTCTTATCCATGATGGAGTCCTAGACTTGGGAGCTGAACTGCATGGGGCACCTTGACTATCAGTTAGCAATACTTCAAGCTTGGAAATTATAACATGTGGAGTATCTGACTATATTACCCAGCTGACTCAGGCCTATACCACTAATGATCAGGGCTTCTTTGTTGTTACAGGAACATCAGGACTAAACTTCTACATCAGTCTGCTGATGGTAACTTTCAATTTTTCCAAGCACACTGGTCTGTGGGTGTTGGTGGAGGGTGCATTCACAAGCTTAGTTATGTGCTTATGTGTTTTCAGAGATGCTGCATTTCAGGTTCTTCCACCATGACTATAGGCACGCCTATTGTCAGGGAACTGTCAAGACTTGATTATGACAGCAGTTAAATCACAGCACATTCAGGTGTCATGATGCCAGTGATAGACATATGTAATGTGACAGCAATATCCCCCCAACTTTCATGGTCACATCTCCTGCATCTGTGCAACCAACCCCTCAAACCCAGGATTCTACAGTATTACAGAATGTGCCAATACACCGGCACGGGACCGCCCTCATCTCCAGTGGTAGAGTCATCCTTGGTTGCTACCAGCTTCACTGAGCATGAGAAAGATAGCAGGAGTGGGCATAATGGTGTCCATCCATGTCATGGGAAACACCCCATCTCCTGCTCTGAAAGCCTGTAATGCCACTACTCTGCATTTGTGGAGGACCATTATACAAGACAGACAGAGACCAATGCAGTCGGGTTGTATGTCATCTGCATTCTGACCTGTGGGAGGGCCTGTCCCACTTATGCAGCATAATGGCGAGCCAGCATTAGGAATCTGTGTGCTGCAGATGCTGCTGTATAGCTATCCATCATGGCACTGCTCTTCTCATGGCCAGTCTACCTCTCACAACAGGAAGGGATGGATATGGTCTAGATCTCACAGTGCTACCACATCCACACCACCATCAAAGGATGATGACACTGTGAGATGTCAGATGTAGACGTGGTGTTTGTGTTGAGACCACCCTTTGCACATCCTGCCATTCATACATGGAGCATGCCATCCTTTGCATATGCTGTGAATCATGCCTGTGACTTTCCCAGTACAGGGTTACAGGGTACCCTCATGGATGGGGATGTCCAGGATTAGCAAATAGATCTTCTGTGGATGCCCAAGACCTGTCCATAAGTCCACAGCAAAGTTCTGCATTGTCTGCTGGAGCAGTACCCATGTACACCCACACACTCACACCCATCCAAAACCAGCACTCACCACTGCCCACTCACAGCACAGTGAAGACACTCTCCCCTGATTGATCTCCCTGGATTACCATGCTCATCTATCTATGACTCAGTTACACACAGCATTAACCCATATCTCCCAATCCCCCACACATTACCCATTGTGGAAACACTGTCAGTGTGGCATTCCCACCTGTGCATACAATGACAACTATGCCCTGCCCTCAGTACTCTGTTACCTGCACAGCCAGAGTCTGATGTACAATGTGGTCAGTGCATGCATGTTATAACTCAGCCTGGGTATAGTTTTACTGTTATATTTAAAGACACAGCCTCTTAGCTGGTGCCATGGCATACTGTTCCCACCTCTGCCTAACACTGTCACCAATGCACTGCAACTCAAGAAGTAGAAGTCCAGTGGGCATTGCCAAGATACTAACAGGTTGACAGCACATTTTCTTAGCTTTACTATCTAAGTTATATTTCTCACAATACTTTTTTTAAAAACCAGGACTTTGAGACTTCGTAATCTCAACAAGTAACCTCTAATATAGTGTTTGGAAGTCTACACTAGATTATTTTGTTTTAATTTAGCAATTTTTCTGTAAAGCTCCAAGAAAAAAGGGCTCTGATTTCTCTTCAGAATTAGTTATTCACAGAACACTTCACAGGACCAGACAATGAAGAAGGAACTACAAACTTTATTATCTACTATGCAGGATCTATCTTTGAAGTTTAACATAATGGACAATAAACTTTACTCTTTTAAGAAAAGTATACAAAACAAACCTAGCAGTTACAAGAATTAATAATGCAACATAAGACTCAGATTTCTGGCATAGAAGGGACATTAAATGACATGGAAGGCAGAGTCACTGAACAACAACTTCAACTTGATTTTCTTTCAAAACAAAATACTTTTCTAATAAACTTGATGACCTAGAAAATAGGTGTAGAAGAAACAACCTGTGCATTTTTGGACTGCCAGAAAAGATTGATGGAGACAATATGGTAAAATTTCTTACATCCTGGCTTCCAAGCATTCTGAATTTACCTGAGTCTCTCTTATGGAATTGAAAGAGCTCATAGGTCACTGGCAGTTCCCCTTTCCCCTAGCAAAGTTAAAAAAAAAGTCCAAGATCATTAATAGTGAGATTCTTTTCATCCCAGGACAAAGAATTAGCACTGAAGCCTACATAGTCAAATTTACCTATCAAATTTAAAGACAGTGGGCAGGATTCACAAAGCCTCCGTGTAAGAGTTACAAGGCTTACACGGAGGCTGCAGTTAAATGGTGTGATGTCAACATGCCATGCATATGCATGAGGGCATGCTGAATCACACCTAAGGTTAACACGGTCCATGTAAGACAGTAGGGGGCATGTCCGTAGGGCGAGCCCTGCAAACGGACACGCCCCCAGAAGAGTAAAAGTCCCGAAAGTAAACCCCCACGACAGAGTCCGTGTAAATGTGAATAAACACAACACAACACATCCCCCACAGACTATGAACATAAAATGTAAAAATGAACATGTTATATATTTTTTTATAAGTTTTAAAGATGTTTGCCCGTGAGTGCGCGTTTGCTGAGTGCCCGGCGCTTAGCCACAGTTAGCAGTCAGTGGAAAAGCATATAAGGACTAAATATGCAAAGTAAGCCAAGAAGCAATAGCGTAGCCATAGAGACGTCGGCTGAAGAGGAGGCAGTCATGGTTCGAGCCCCCACAACATCAATTTTTATTTTTAGTGAAATAAGCACGAAACAATTCCCTGACATATATGTACATATATAAAATTATATTTTATGTAAAATGTAATGAAATGGGTCATGTATTGTAAAGAAATGTGAGATAATAAAAAAAAAATGTCAGATGTGCCTATAGCTGAGCTACACTCTAACAAGCTGAGTATATCTGCCCGTAGGTGAGCAGTGTTTTAACAGGTGTAAAATGAGTGCCCGTAGGTGAGGAGTGGTTTAACAGGTGTAAAATGAGTGCCCGGGGTTGAGTAGAGTCCTAACACACTGAAATGGTGTGCCCATAGCTGAGCTGAGCGTAATATGCGTGCTGACAGCCAAACGGCGCGTAAGCCAGCGTGACCCATTTGCACGGAGCTGCGCACCGCGCCAACAAGCTAACCGACGGGCAACGTTGAGCAAGTTGTATCAAAACTGCCTTTACACAGACACACCTCCTAGCCTGTGTAGACAGTCATAAAATATAAAAAGCAATGGCCAGGCTCGAACTCAGGATACCATGCACTACAGTCAAAGTACTGAACCACTAAGCCATGACAGTTGCTCTTAGAAATGCAGTAATAGCATATATATAGGAATGAATGGAAAGAGGAGCATGACAAAGCAGGTTTTGTGAAGCTGATACAATTCCAAAATGGCCAATCACAGATAAGTGCTGGAAAAACGGCATATATAAGCCCCATAGGCGGGAATACACAGCATAACTAATTGTGGAACCGACTTGCAGTCAGGATGGCAGGTGTAGGAGAGGGTAGTTGCTTCCGAGCACAGAGGTGGGGCATTGAGGAGTCCAAATATATGGTTTGGCTCCTCGTCCATGATCATGAAGCCCAACTCATGCAGGGCCAGGTCCTGTGGGGAGCATATAGGGCTGAGGCGTGGGACCGGTTGGCACATGATCTCACCAGTGCCACAGGAATACCAAGGACTGGTGAACAGGTCCGTCACCACCATGCGGACCTGAAGAGATGAAAGCAGGACCAACTGACCCGTTGGATCCAGGAGGCCTGGCAAATGCCCAACGCCCCACTACTGAGTAAGTTACATGTAATTATTTATGTAAGAAATTAACCTCGCTGATATTATGGAGATGTGTATTCCAATATTACTTCATTTATATTGCAGCTGCAGGTGTCCGTTCTGCGAACCGTCAAGCCTATGCCGATAGGCTGGTGCGGTTGCGCCACCAGGCAGGTCAATAATTCTCTCCCTGTAACTGTAAAAAAATATAAGTATGACAGCTTGCAAAAGAGTGCAGTGTAGTCACTTATTAATAAAAACTGCAAGTAACAGTGTAAGAGAGTTTGCAAGTATTGTTTGATTACAAAAGTGTGATGCAGCCTGTAATCCAAAAATAAAAATGAAACAAGTCTGAAATAAAGATGTTCCACCTGTAATATAATAGTACATAACCAGCAGCAGGCTGAAAAGTACAGCTACAGAAGCTGAGTAAAACACATGTGTGAAATATATCCCTGTTTAAATTCTGAAACATGACACAAGTGAGACTGTTGGAAAGGATTGTTATAACTAAAAGTAAAACATGTCAATAAAGCCTAGAATTAAGTACCATCCTGAATTGTAAAAATAAAACAAGTGAGAGAGTGTGAGAAAGAGGGATGAATCCACCAATAAAGTAGTAATAACTCCTGAATAAAGTATACTGCAGTCAGTACAGAATGAAATGAATGTGATAGGCAGAACCAAACAGCAACATGTGTTGAAAAAAGTACTGAAGCTGGAATGTGTGTCCCAAAATCTGGATATGTTGCTCTCAGTTTGTAATATGCAGATAGTATAGTTGTATGAAATACCAAACATCCACAGTTGTCTATAGCCATATAAAGCAAATGTAGCAGGATGATGTAGCTGAACAGAGCCAGATATGAATGTGTATGAATAAATATGAAATGTATATTGATGTAGCAGTAACATTCCTATCACCAACCTGAATAAGTTGTCACATAGGAAACTGTAGTCAGACCTGTAGTGTGTATATATCTGCAGCTAGTAGAAATGTACAGCATATGTACAGGTATTTGAAGTTGTTAATGAAATATTTCTTCACCCTACCCTATAACCACAAATAATCCATTCCACGTGAAATGGGTATGTGTATTCACAATTAATACCCCTGGACAATTGTCCTGTTGGTTCATACATATTTGCATGTACGTTGATGCATGTGCCCTGTTCATACATCCAAACCTGATGGCCTGTTGCCATCACTCAACCCTGCATGTTGTTGGAATGTGTACTGTCGTTCAAATTATGCATGTGTTATGCTTGCTGTTCAACGGCTTGAATTTATGGGTGTTTGGTTAATGGGAATACTAATGCATGCTGTTACAACTAATTGTGAATGGTATTGCATGTTACTAACCCAAACTGTCACTAAATAACGCAAAACATAGGACGACAGGGAAGGCGGGTTCCAGCGGACCCACCTCTCCCACCTCAGCTGGCGAGTGCACCTGGCAGTAGCGCCCAGGCCGGACCCTCCTTCGGTGGCCCTGTGCCACCTGCAGGTGGAAGCACTGCAGAGGATGGGGCTCATCCCCCCTCTGCAAGCCTGGCCGGAGGAGAACATCTACTCACCCTCCGTAGTGTCCGGACTGTGGTGCGTAGGGAGATCCGGCACGCTGTGCTTGGGCCCCTACGCCAGCTTGAGGCATGGGTGGCACAACTCATGGGTGTGCCTGCTGCCTGGCCTATATAGCCCCCAGCACAGCCCCATCCTGGGCAGTGAAGGCACAGTGGCAACTGCCCATGGGTGGGGATCTCAGTTCCACTGTTGCCATCTGTGGGCTCATGGGCTCGAGATATCCAAACATCTGTCCCCGTCAATTGTGTAACCCCCCCACATGTGTCATACACCACCTCTGTATGCATCTTGTTTGTCTTGTCTGTCAACCTCCCCTACCTACCTCCCCAGCTATACCGACTTCCTGTACCTGACATACCACTCTCACCTGAAAAAAAAAAAGGGCACTCTGTACCCACAAAAAAACTACGCCCCATACATAGCTGCCCATTTTGCACACATGTCTGCTGGACATGTAAACTGGCAATTACAATTGGCTGTACAACAAATATTATTGTTGTCCTCACACCTCTCTCAGGGGTGGAAGGTTTCAAATTTCACACCAAATTACAAACATATGCACAGCTGTTGCTGACGAAGAAATGGGCAGCTATGGGCCTTTCCTACATGCCTCCTGCAGAACCCGAGCTTGTTTTCCTACTGTCCTACCCTCTTTGTGCCCCCTTTTTCACCACTTTCCTATCTCCCCATTTTCTTTTCTTTAAAAGAAAATAGCGCGGGTGTGCACAACAGTAAGCACTTTTAAGCAGTAGTAAGCGGGAGTGCGCTTCTGTGCGCTTAGCTAAGCGTGTGTGCGCGAAGCTAAGCGGCAGTGCACATGCGTGACCTCCGTGCAAACCAGCGCTAACCCACTTACAACTGCTTAAAAGTGCCTTAGTCACTCTGAATGACAAGGCCTGTAGTTTTCTCAGCAGCAAAATAAAATACCTCCCTCAGTCTCGAATCCAGGACCTTGGAAACACTAGTCTGCATGACTTACGACTAAGCCATGACTGCTATACAAGAACATTGTGCCGAAAGAAATATGTCATAAAATAGTAGGAATTAATGTAAAGGGAATATAGCAAGTCTAGTACACAAAGCATGTCATGTATATTTACTGTCAAATCTAGTGGATTTATAAAATAGTAGTGTGTGCTGAGAAACAGTCATTCTAGTTGGTAGCTACTAGGTAATAATGTCACAGTAGCATTTGGCAAGCCACACACATAGTCAGAGCAGGATAAACACTGCCATAGTTGAATAGTTAAGAGATCAGACATAGCAACTGTGACTGAGTTACAGGGATGTCCCTGATGTGAAAACAAATGTCAACTGTGCCCCACTGACACCCTGTCAAATGTACTAACAGTAGGCAGAAAGGTGTAACTACACATGCAATGGTAACTATGACTGACTGAAGGTATGCACCACCTGCACGTCACAAATGGTGTACTAATACATATGCTTGAAATAACCCACAGTCACAACTGCAGAATATGTCATTGGAGTAACCCACTGCTATGTACCATTCCATGAGGCTGAAAAAGATGCACCGGAGAGTATCTGAGGCCTGCTCAGCAGCATGATCAAATACCCTTGTAAGTGTCAAGGCCCACACCATGGCCAGTCCACACTGCATGCAGTAACACCCTACCACAACAAACACATAGGGAATTGCTGCCCAAACATATTTAGCAAGCATTACAAGCTGTGAATGTAAATGGAAAATAGGAAAGCCATAGCAACACATTACAGGAAAGACACCTAGCAAGCATACAAGGAGTGAATGTAAAGGCCAAATATTGAAGCCATAGCAACAGATTGCAAGAGCCACTGCTATATACCAGTTATGCCACAATCCCCACAGGAAAGCACACACACCCATATACACAGTATTACTAGTCGCAGGTGTCAGTTTACATGCACATGGAGAA
The DNA here is from genome assembly GCF_019279795.1 of Protopterus annectens. Lineage (NCBI taxonomy): Eukaryota > Metazoa > Chordata > Ceratodontiformes > Protopteridae > Protopterus > Protopterus annectens. The sequence continues at coordinate 835,649,152 of NC_056728.1, read as the reverse complement.
CAGGATACTGGAGGAAGGAAAACTCAGCTTACAGAACAACATGCATTGCAGCGTCTACAACACAGCCTGAAATATGAGAGACATACCAACCCTTACACTCACAGAACAGTGTCCACAACAAACCAGCATGGTCCCCACCCTGATAATCTGAAAGGGCTACGCCTACCTGACAGACCTTTTTATAGCACAGTCCTGTAATCACAGTGAGAACTGCAATCACTACACAACAGGCTGCATGCAATTAGTAAATGCTGGCTAACAATTGGTGCAGAGGCCATCACATGGACATGTGGAGATACCTACAAAAGCATCCTGTACTCCCAGTCCACACATGCAATATTGTCATTGCACCCGCTGGAGGTAGAGAGAGAGAGAGAGAAAACCAAAAAAAAAAGAAAGAAAGAAAGAAAGACAGAAAGAAAGAAAGAAAGAAAGAAAGAAAGAAAGAAAGAAAGAAAGAAAGAAAGAAAGAGAAAGAAATAACAAAACAGAAAAATCAAGGCAAAGAGGCAGACAGCAGGCCAAGCAACTGCAAGCCTACACAAACAGCTGCAACAAACACAGGTAATGTAAAGTACTACTATAATACTCTACATACTGTGAACCCTCCAGATGTGTTATTGGTCTGTATCTATGTATATGAGGATGTGCATAGGGACGGGGACATACTGAAACTGTCACTGAAGGCTCCACATACATATGTATGTGATGGTAGCTATGTGCACATAGCAATGTAGGTTGTAGTGCAATGTACAAGTAGGTGGTACAGTAATGTGTGTTCAGCAGTACGTTACTGTGTGTATACATATGTGGACCTAAAAAGGAGTAAATATATATATATATATATATATATATATATATATATATATATATATATATATAAAACATGTATATACGTATGTATATCGAGATATGTATGTATATGGACATGTGGAGATACCTACAAAAGCATCCTGTACTCCCAGTCCACACATGCAATATTGTCATTGCACCCGCTGGAGGTAGAGAGAGAGAGAGAGAGAGAGAGAAAGAAAGAAAGAAAGAAAGAAAGAAAGAAAGAAAGAAAGAGAGAAAGAGAAAAAAAAAACTTGTAACAACAAAACAAAGAGGCTGACAGCAGGCCAAGTAACTGCAAGCCTACGCAAACAGCTGCAACAAACACAGGTAATGTAAAGTACTACTATAATACTCTACATACTGTGAACCCTCCAGATGTGTTATTCATCTGTATCTATGTATATGAAGATGTACTTAGGGCCGGGGACATACTGCAACTGTCACTGAAGGCTCTACATACATATGTATGTGAAGGTAGCTATGTGCACATAGCAATGTATGTTGTAGTACAATGTACAAGTAGGTTGTACAGTAATGGATGTTCAGCAGTACGTTATGTGTATACATATGTGGAACTAAAAAGGAGTATATCTATAGATATATATATATATATATATATATATATATATATATATATATATATATAAAACATGTATATATATATATATATATATATATATATATATATATATATATATATATATATAATATGCATATGTGTATACATAGATAGAGAGGGATGTAGAAATACATAGACATATATAGTTTCACAGTGTCATAGTTTAGTACTAGGCTATCTGCAGACAGTGTATAGAATAGATTTATAAACTTGCCTCTGTATAGTAGTGACACAGTGAAGACCCCCCCTACATAATAGCATTAGTTTACTGTGCCTCTGTCTAGTAGTGACACAGGGATGACCCCTGCTGTAAACCTATGATCTCCCATCCACTCGTCAAGAATTCACATGAAGAATGTCAGTGAGGGTCTCTGCCTAACATGAACTGGGATCCTGTTCCACAGTATGGGAAGCCTCTTAGTGATGGATCTGTCCCTACAGTATGTCCTATTCATATGTGTGCTGAGGTTTAAATCTGTAGCTGTTGTGGTTCTGATGTATTTGGATTGTATGAGGTGGAACATGTCCATCAATACCTGATTGGACATGGCCTAGTACATCAGGCACAGATCACCCCTATGTAGGCAGTATGCTATAGAATAGAGCATGAGTTACGTTAGTCTGGCAGCATATGAAAGTTGTTGGAGACCCTTGATCCTCCTGGTGATGTACTTATGGGGTCTCCCTAGCTGTTGCAAGTGCCAGGTGAGATACATACCAAATGGGGCATAGTACACAGTCATGGGCCTGATAAGGGAGGAGTATAGGGGTACAATGACCCCTTTTGATCTGGATGTGAATCCCTTCATGATAAGGTGGGTGAGGTAGGAAGTCTATCCAACCACTTTGGCAACGTGGGTGTCAAATGAGAGGTCAGTATCGATCAGTGTCACCAGGTCTCCGATTACTTTATCTGTACTCAGTGGGTTACTGTCTATGTGATAATATGTGGGTACCTTGTCCATCCAAAAGGGTATGAGTATACATTACGTGGCATGCAGTTTAAGGCCATGACTCCAGCACCAGTTGTCGGTGTCCGTGAGGCCTGTCAGTAGGATGTATGTGTCAGCTGGTGGATCGACTATGGCGCCTAGTATGCAGTCATCTTTAAACATTGTCAGCCACTCCCCTCCCATGTCTGCTTCCACATCTAAGAATTATATGCCGAACATGAGCGGTCCCAGGACAGAGCCCTGTGGGACACCACTTGTGACTGGCTCTGAGTCTGACATGGCACCAGTGAGTTTGACTGTAGGGTTTCTATACGTTAGCCGGTTTGCAACACATCTTGTGACATATGGATTTACATTTCAGCTGTTGATCATGTCTATGATGCCAGAGTGCAGTATTGTGTTGAAAGCCATAGGCAAGTCCAGGAAGGCTGTATGGACCGCTGTGCTCTCGTCAATGGCTCTAGTGACTGATTTGAAAAGGTCAACCAGGTTCATAAGGCAGGATCTGCCCTCTACAAAGCCAAACCAGGTGGAATCAAGTGTCTAGGTCCCCAATGTCTCTGTGTATGAGTTCCATAATGATCCTTTCCATAGCGTTGCAGACCAGGCTGGTTAAGCTTATGGGGCGGTAGTTACCAGGGTCTGTAGAGGTGCCTCCTGTGTGGAGTGGGACTACTGTTGCTGTATGCCAGTGTCCAGGTACATATGCTGTAGTAAGGCTACGGTTGAATAGCATTTAATGTGCGTGTGTAGCTCCTCTTGGAGTTCACGTAGCATGCAACCTGCAATACTGTCGGGTCCCATTGATGCTGTGTTTACAGCTTTGCTGCGGGTGGTTCCCAGTTGGACATCTGAGATGACAGGGAGGTTACAGTCAGCTGGGATAAGTAATTCCTCATGTGTGGGTGAGGGAGGCGAGAAATCTGCACTGAACCTGTCTGCCAGAATGTTGGCATTATCTGTGTGTTCAGTGTAGCATTTGTCACTGTGAACTAACTTTGAACATATCTGAGGATTCCCACCCAGGTGTGTAACATAGCAGAAGAAGGCCTTGTGGTTATCTGTAGTGTCCATAGCGATGTCCAAAGACATGCATCTGGAGCGTTTCTCCCCGGGCCTCCACTGAAAACATGCTCTGTGGAACCTAGTCGGACATTCCCGGTCAACAAATGTTAAATAAATAAAAATAAAAATGTCCCTCTTATTGTTGGCCTTGCATGTTTGTACGACAAAACGTATCTTTCTGCTACTGCTGATCAGAGATGCCTTAGCTCTATGGAATTCTGCTCTGCCGTGCAGTAGCTACCTTCTGTTGTTATACAATTTGTTCAATGCTGGGGTCCACCAGACAGGATGCCTGCCCTCGGTGGAGAGGGTCTTGGTTTTATTTGTGATTGCATGATCCATGCATTCTTGGAGATGTCCGTAGAAAGCATATGTGAAGGTGTCTGCATTGTGGGAAGTGGTTTCCACGGGCCCAGTGGGCATTAAGGATACCAACTCAGTTATAAGAAGTGTAAAGTCGGCATGTGAGAGGTTTCCCACTGTAGTCTTTTGCATTGTGGGGGAGGTGGGATATGTATATCCAGGGGGATTAGTCTGTGGTCAGATGTGACTAGTGAGGGGTATACTTCTGGTGTGTAGCACATTGTCCCCATGTTTGTGATGATCAGGTCTAGTATATTATCTCCCGTTGTGGGAGAGGTGACTAGCTGTTCCATTGCATTTGACTTAGTGAATTCCAGGAACCTTTGGGCTAGGGTGTATGGGGTAGAATAATGCACCCAGTGTATGTTAGGGTAGTTGAAGTCTCCCAATATGATGGTGTGTGGTGGGACATTCATATCCTCCAATGTCTTCAGGAAGGCTGACTGTGGTTACTGAGATTGGGAGGGTGGTCTGTAACATGCTACCAGTTGTATAGCAGGTTTGCCTATGGTTATCTGCACCTGGATGGCCTGTGATGCTTCATGTGTTGCCACTAACCTGGAGGTGTGGGTGTCCTTCATGAATATGGACACACCCCCTCCCTTTTTGTTTTGTCCCGAGTCCTGGGGCCAAAAAGCATGATACGGGGTATAGCCTGGTACTGCTGGTGTGCTCTCAGGAGCCTTGAACCAGGTTCTCACTTACTGCACAGACATCGAGATTGGTAGAATATGTACGTACAGATATATGTAATACACACATACATATATAGATATATGTAGAGACATATACATATACAGATAGATCTGACTGACAACAGATATGTCTGTATATGACTATCTCTCTCTCTCTGTCCCACCCCCTCTCACTCTCACTCTCCCTGTGTCTCTCTCTCATTCTCTCCCCACATCTATATGTATATATCTACATTTATATATACATATTTTATATACATATATACAAACATATATATATATATATATATACAGATATAAATATATCAATATATATATATATATATATATATATATATATATATATATATATATATATACTGCGTGAGGCACATGTGTGCAGATGTCTTGCAACAGGTGCCTGGTGTCAAAGGCATGGAGTGAACACCAGTGTGGATACTGGAGTACCATACCCCATTCAAAAACACTGACACCAGTAACCACCACATATGTGCATGCCTGCCCACCACTGCATGTGTCAGGGGGGAACAGGGGCAACAAGTGTACAATAGGCTCCACATTGATATACACAGTGGCACATTAGTCCTGTAATACCAGTACATGGGATGTGTCAGCGGACTTGGTGTGTCAGCTATGGACATGTAGGTCACTGTACCCCTCCACACCCCACAATGTCCTACACGGTATGTACCTCCCATGACAGCTACAGATATGGAGAAGGACACAGACATATGAAAGTAACTGTGTCAATGCACTCAAACACCACAGAGCGCACACAGACTACCTACATAGAGGTTACCACTGCTGGATATACATAGTTCGGTCACACCCATGACAGTTGTCTAACAACCATGGTAACACCTCCAACATCCACAACACAAATTACCTATGTCTGTCGTCCTTGTCACTGCAGTATAGAGCACATGGTGGAGGTACAGGACCCTACCCACAGATACGACATACCCTGTAGTAGACCACACAGAATTAAGAGGTAAGGCTCCCCATGAGTAGATGTCAGACATACCCCTGCTGAATGTTATGCAGATAGGTAATATGCCATATGAGTCACCCTGTGTATCTGTTTGTAAGGAGCAGGTACGATCATAACACATGTGTCACAAGGGGCAGGGTAGCATAACAGTATACTGCTGTAGGCCCAGGGCCAAAAGCACACAACCTACCTAAGACACAATGCACACCCATGAACACATTGCAAATGAAATATGTGAGGTGGAATGAGTGTGCTAGTGACTGGGTGCATGTTGTGTACTGGTGTGATTGCTCACCATGACTGTCTGTCTGTCATGGTTTGTCTGTGTCCTTGGTGTGAGGCCAGTGACAGGTGTGTGAAGTATTGCGATCAACACATACTACATTGCCATATGTTGTGCTGTGTTATCCTGTATGTCACTGTGGTGTAGGTAGGGTTATGGCAAGTAAGAGTAGTGTGCATTACCAGCGAAATATGTAACGTGCATTGTGTGCAGTGCATGGGCTGATAATGTTCCCCATACAGTACCTTGATACAAACCCCCAGTGTGAGGTTGTGTATTGTACCTGAAACAGTGTGTTGACTGCTGCAGTATACTAGTCTGTCGTATGGAGTGTGCCAGGTACTGTTGCACAGTTGTCGGATGAGCACTGATATCTGGTCATTTACATGTGTATCCCCCAATAGACAGACAGATGCTATATATGGTGTTTAAGTTATATCACTGCAGTCGAGTATTATGTGTATTATGTGTGCCATAGTTTGCTGACAGATATTGCTGACATATTTTCCTTCTCCTTTTCAGGGCTATGGTTCGCCAGCGGAACCCTGTCTACTCTGCTGCAGAGGAGGGGGAGATACACCAGAGCCTGGTGTGGGATTTCACTGTACTCTTTTCCCGCACCAGCCAGAACCAGCAGGAGAGGGCTGCACTGTGGCAAGACCTGGTCCGTCGGGTAAATGACATAGGCGCACATAACCGGACATATGAGCAGGTATGCCATCACTGCAGTGATTTAATTAGAAATGTCCATCAGTGTGCGTCGGATATCCACAGGCAGCAGCTTGCCACAGGTGGTGGGGTGGCTAGACATCTCCCCTCACCAGACTGGAGGGACTACTCCTAAGTTTTGTGGCTCCAGCCCAACAGCAACAGCAGCAGCATACATGTGTAATGATGGAGGCTGGAGCCACACAGCAGCAGGACATGGAGCGTGCAGGTAACATGCCATGTGTATAGTTGACCGTTCTGTACACTGTTAGGTTATGCATGTGTGAGGTGTGTCCTCGTTTTGTAGCTGTAATCTTGGTAATTATTGTGCAAGAGTGATATCCTCAATATCTGCAGTACACCTGTGGAAGCTAACTGTTGCACTGCTGAACTGTATCATGCCCACAGTATCAATGGCACAGTTGTGCCCACTGACAATAAATGTCTCTTTTCTGCAGGTCCCTCTGGTGTAACAGCAAGGCAGCCTATCCATGCTGGTGAGTGTGTAATACCATTACCTTCAATACTCTTGATACTAATAGTAATAATAGGCTGAAGCAGTAGTGCTATGTGTTTGATTGCAGGTGTGTTGTGTCTGTGGGTTGATATCTCATATACTGAGGTGTGTGCATGTGTGCATGTGTGCATGTGCCCATGTGTGCATGTGTGCATGTGCCCATGTGTGCATATGTGCATGTGCCCATGTGCACATGTGTGCATGTGCGCATGTGCCCATGTGTGCATGTGTGCATGTGTGCATGTGCCCATGTGCCCATGTACCCATGTGCGCATGTGTGCATGTGTGCATGCATGCATGTGCCCATGTGTGCATGGGTGCATGTGCCCATGTGTGCATGTGTGCATGTGTGCATGTGTGCATGTGTGTATCAGTGGTGACATTGTGTACACATTGTAAACTGTGTTTCCTGTCTTACTCCCACAGGTTATGGTGCTGCTCTGGTGTTGTGCAGCAGGGAACCTGAATCAGCTGCTGTGGATAGTGATAATGATGATACCTGTGTAATGGCACAGGTAGGTGTGCCAGGGTCCGTCATTGGTCAGCCAATTGACACTACACAGCTGTCGACCCCATCAATGTGCACAGTCATCCTGCCAATACATCCTTTGTCACCAATGTCCCTAGGTGATGGACAGGATACAGTGGGCATTGACCAGGGTAATGTGGTACCGGTGGCACATGCATCCCCACACAGCAGCCATGGCCAGGGTCCTGACATGGTACCACACAGGCAGACGTCCAGGCATTCTCGTGGGAGCATCCGTGGGCGTACTGCCCCTGTCAGACGTGCCCACAGAGGTCTTTCAACCTCAGCTATGTTTCGGGCTGTAATGCAGGCACAGTCACGTATGGAACGGTACACCAGACAGGGTCTGAGGGAGCTGAGAGCATGTCGCACAGCCATGAGTGACAGTATGCGTGATGTTGCGGCTGACATCCGTAACTTCACCGAGGTCATTGACAGACGTTGGGGGGACACATTAGATCTGTTCCACAACTACATGTCCATGAGCCAGGGCAATGGTGGACGGTTGAGATGTCGACGTGGCTGTATGCCAGCAACAGCAGCAGCTGGCAGCCGTCACGGACAACAGGCCCGCGGCTGCTCACATAGTGCCAGCAGCAGCCCCAGCAATGCTGGGTCTGTGCTGTCATCAGACCACCCCAGGAGACCACGCGCACATGGCGCTGGACAGTCCCAACAGGGACCTGTCTCCAGTCACCAACCACCTGCTTCTGATGACAATGCCCAGTCTGGCTTAGTACCTGATACGGTCCGTAGCACCCCTGCCAGGCACAGGTACCATGTCCATGGCCACAGACAGTGATCTGTATGACCTGGCAGGTACAGTCTGTGGCTGTCCACAAACACCTGTATATGGCAGCCATGAGGTGGGACTGTGTGCATTCATACACACATGCAAAGTGATAACACCTAGGGCTACAGGATACACACACACACACTGCATCAACATTGCCCCATCTTGTACTGCTGTCCCTCACCAACACGCATACACAGACATGTCAATTGGTTGTATAAGTGGCAGACTCAGGCATACCAGGTACACACCCTGTGCATATGATGAAACTGTGCCACCTCCTGCAATCTGTAAAATTGGTGCAGGAACAGGTTAACATGGTGCTGATGCACAGGGTGACTACATAGACGTATTGTAATAGTATGATGTTGACAACAGTACATTGTAATGATATCATTGTGGGTATATACCAGCATGCCTGATGCAGTTACAGTATGAATGTCATTGTATTGTTTTGTACACCCATAGTAATTACCACAGTGTTCTGTCTGCACATCTTTGCATACTGGTGGTGAGGCTGTCAAGGGATGGCCACCTACATAGGTAGCACAGGGGATACAACAATGTACATATTGATACTCAATGATGGTCATGTCAACTGCGAGTTGCATGCTGTCCACACACGACTCTGCAATGTGGATGTTTCGGGATGTTGTATCTGTGCAGTACTACACAACAGGTTCAAGGCTCACAAGAGCACACTAGCACTACAAGGTCACACCTCATACCATGCATGACAGCACCAAAACACAGAACTAACTATGACAGGAGGGAGAGTGGTGTCCATACATGTCAAGGATACTGTGGTGCCAGGACAGGTAGCATACATCATACTATGTCTGGAACTGCTGAATGAGGGCTCAGTGTCTGTTATTTGACATGTGTATTATTACAGGTATGAGCACTTGGGTATCAGGCCAGTTATTCAACATTACGAAGGTACGTGGTCTATACACTTGTGTGGGGTGCGGCTGGACCCAGCCCGTCTGACCTGTGAATGTCTGGGTACTGGCTTATAGTGCCTGCAAATATGCACTGTTACCTACTGGAAGTCGTACACCTTGTTTGTTGTAGCATAGTCTACATACAGGCCTGCTGACTGTAGCTTTGTTTGTATGCATGTTTGCCTATGTTCCTGAAACACTGATTCCACCTGCAGTGCAGCTATAAAGTGTCTCTGTGGATCCCTAGTGACATCTGTATTGCTTACTGTATTGATGTCCATGTGTCACTTGACAGAACGTCACTGTTTGTCCTGTTTGCATATAGCTTGCCTGTAACACATTGCATATGACTTACCTCGCATTTGCTCAAGACAGCATTCATATATGCCAGCACTAACAAATCAGGAGCACTACACCCTCACATAGTCACCTTGAGTACCTTGTTCCCCATTGGCCCTATGTGTCGTTACTTAGTATGGGAGTCACAATGCTATGGTAGCATGTGCAAAGGTCACCTGTCAATCTACTCTCAGGTCCAGTTGGTGAATCTGTGAGTCATGTGGCAAAGTTACAGCTGCCTCATGTACACAGACAACCCTCTCCCCTTCCCATACACGTATAACACATGTGAGAGATGCAACCACATAGCCAAAATGGGGGCTAAGCTCTGTTAACACAGCACTGGCATTCCCTGTCAGATGGAGTGGGATACTACAGTGAATACAGTACCAGTCTCCCATAGACCTGCCACGACCGCAATCCAAACACAGAAACACACAGGTACATTATTGGACTCTCAGAATAGCATCCTGCCTGAGCAGCTGACACCTGCAAAGCAGACACACAAGCAAATGTTAAGCCAGAGCAGAGCACATGCAACACATAGCTCACAAAGCCTGTGTGTCAAACAGTCACAGGCCATACGGCTTGACAACACACCTGCTACAGTTGTATGAGGTACCTCTATCGTCACGTACACTGAGGTCCTGCTCCCAGGCTGAACAAGGTGATGGTCACGCTGAGCTGCCCATTGGGCACTATGATCCACCACATAACACAAGCATACCAGTCACTCCAAGGCATGTAGAAGTATGACTCAGTCATTGTCTGTGCCAGTGTGTATGACCTCTGATGCACCTCCCTGGACTACATGTTAGGGGACATAGAGGGGATCTCTGAGCTTGTGGCACAGGCTGGTATGCCCTGGCCTTGAGTAGCATCTCACCCTCACCAAGAATGTTGCCACAATATGTAGACAGGATCATCAGTTTCTACAATTAATGTATGTTTCAGTGACATGCAAAGGGGATCCAATGCCTGTCAGTGTGGGATTACATGCTGGACAAGCCACATTGCTTTGCTTGGGACAGCTTGCACCTGTCACCCATGGGCCATTGTATATTGGCAGAGGCTGTTGCTACACACATAGTGCCTTTGTATGCAAGGCTGACATTACATAGCCACCTACACAGGTATCACATGGGATAGGACACTAATAGAAATGCTACTCAACAGCAGCAGTGTAAACCTCAAGATGCATGCAGTGGAAACTGTCCTTAGCATGGGGTACAGCAATATCTGTGCAGTAACAGACTCCTGGTACAAGGCTCCCAGGTGCACACCATCAGTGCCAGGTCATTCCGGATACCATGCTTGTCATCCCCTACACATGCACCAAACCAGAACAGGGGGGATGTATCCAAAGGCACCTCAGATACACACACCCCCAGGTTGGTGGCACTGCACAAAGCATCAGAGCCTCTCCATGTGCAACTCACAGTGGGTTAGACTGCCTTCAGGTTCATAGCCTGGCACACACCACACTCCCATACCCAGGAAACCCACTTGGCCTTCCTGACAACACTGAGAATATGACGGTCTCTACACACAACATTATATGGTTGTACTGCGACTACCCAAACATAGAGTGTGAGCATTACTCTAGCTGCAAGACCCTATCTGAAGGGTTCTTATCATTTATTCCCTGCATTGCTATGGAACAACTTGTTACCACTTCCACAAGTGGTGACAACATGCTGCACCTGTTCATCACCAACATGTGGACTATATACTCCAGACCAGTCATGTATCCCTTGCTGGTGGGATGACACCATCTACAACCCACACTGTATAGTCACATACCACATGCAGCCCCTGCACAGAACACCACAGTCATACAGTTGTCTGATGCATATTCTATGTATTCACACGAGCAGGCTTCGGACATGTGAACTCTTGCAGTTCACAGGTACATATGTGTAGGTGGCAAACACATACATCATGTGTGCATTGGCATTACTGATATAATGTACGTCGTGCAATATTGGGAAAAACACCCCACACACATGGACAAACTGTGTGACAAAAATACACATGGCGTTTGTAGGATACAAACCCCTACCTTACTATGTTAGATCACTTGTGAGAGTCACAGTAGCAGAGTGTGCTATTTGCATTACTGGGAGAATTGCTTTCTCCTGCTGTACTTATAGGGTGCTGACATCATCAGTGTTTAGACAGTGGAATATGCAGCATGTGTTGTGTAGTAATAGTTGCCAAAAGGGACATTTCTCTTACACATGGAATTGCACACACTACTCCCCCACACACACACTGTGCACTTGCAGGATTCAAACCCTTACCTATCTATGTTATGACACTTGTGAGAGACGCATTAGCAAAGCGCGCTATTTGCATTACGGGGGGGATTGCTTTCTCCTACTCTACTTATAGGGTGCTGACATCATCAGTGTTTAGACAGTGGAATATGCAGCATGTGTTGTGTAGTAATAGTTGCCAAAAGGGACATTTTTCTTACACATGGAATTGCACACACTACTTTCCCACACACATTCACACACACACACACACACACACACACACACACACACACACACGGTGCACTTGCAGGATTCAAACCCCTACCTATCTATGTTATGACACTTGTGAGAGACACATTAGCAGAGTGCGCTATTTGCATTAACGGGGGGATTGCTTTCTCCTGCTGTACTTATAGGGTGCTGACATCATCAGTGTTTAGACAGTGGAAAGCATGTGTTGTGTAGTAATAGTTGCCAAAAGGGACATTTCTCTTACACATGGAATTGCACACAGTTCTCCCCCACACACATTCACTTGCAAGATTTAAACTCCTATCTACCTATGTTATGACACTTGTGAGAGACGCATTAGCAGAGCATGCTATTTGCACTACCGGAGAATTGCTTTCTTCTGCTGTACTTATAGGGTGCTGACATCATCAGTGTTTAGACAGTGGAATATGCAGCATGTGTTGTGTAGTAATAGTTGCCAGAAGGGACATTTCTCATACACATGGAATTGCACACACTACTCCCCCACACACATCCAGACATACTGAGCACTTGCAGGATTCAAACCCCTACCTAACTATGTTAACACTTGTTAGAGACGCAGTAGCGGAGTGCGCTATTCACATTACTGGGTATAATTTCTGCTCCTGACATATGTATAGTGTGCTGACATCATTATGGATGAAGAGGTATGTACATCTGTTACTATCCATCGGTACAGGGGAGAGCATATCTATGCATTAACTTTGCACAGGCACAGTGGCCTACTGTACTGTGGAGGCAGACGTCAAATACACTGTGGATAGCCTTCTGTATTCCCTAGGGACAACAGTCAGGTATTGCACTCTACGGCCATATGTTTACCTGTCAGATGCAAGTATCTGTTGCTCATATACTGTTTGTGGGTCTTTATTGCCATAGCCTTCCCTGTCTCTATAAACAACGTGTGTACTGTGGGAGATGTTTGCATATGAGTGGGATCCAGTACTTTACTTATGTCTCTGTTGTAACTTCACTGTGTGCACTGGGCAGATGTCTGTATTGTGGGAGGTTCCTATGTTAACACATAGAAATGCCAGATATGTGTGTGCAACTGCTGAACTGTGACATGGCCTAAGTGTGTGAGCATGCCCAGTTCACAGTTTGTATGGCTTCTTGACTGCCACGTCTCATTTATCTAAGTGTGCGAGCATGCCCAGTGTGACCTTTCCTTATGTTGGGATCTGTGGACCACCACATTTCTGTTTGTGTGTGGACACCATCTATATATCACATGTACAGTTGAGTGTTGGACATCAGGTTGTGTTCTTACTGCCCAACTGCTTTGTGTATGAACCTAACAGGCATTATGCTGTGCCTGCAGGGTCGCCATGGGATAGTTTGCATACAGTTGTCATCATCCTTTCCTGCTGACCAAATAGTTGTATTGTCGTATAGTGTACTGGTGCAGAACTTTCACTGTGGTGGACAGTATAATCGGTTTCAGTCCTAGCACTGCTTGTAATATTTATAGTGAGCACACCAGACTGGTTGATGGCCAGTTGTGCAGATATGACCATGTTGCATTTTGTTCAGATATGGACAGCATAGTACATGACTGTCCGACATTGTTAATGTATTCCACAATTTGTGTGGACAGTGACAAACAATGGCCATGTGCCCTAGTCCATTTGTAATGCTAGTCAGAGAGTGTTTGTCCTTCAACACACAGTTACTGGTGTTTACCATGACATATGTCACGGTTAGTGTGCTGTGCCTCTGTCTACCCGTGACATACAGGTGATATCCAGGGTACACCTACCCTCTCCCATCCAGTCATCATGATTCCTCTGGATGACAGTCACTGAGGGACTCCCTGGATATCCTGTAGTGGAAGTTTAGTCGTGAGTGGAGTGAGCTTCTGGGTTATGGACCAATCAGTACAGCATGTCCTGTTTATGTCTGTGCTGGGGTTCAGGCCTGTCAGCTGCATAGGTCACCAGCATTCAGTGTTTACATGGTGCCAAATGTCCATTGATGCCAGGTTGGTTATGGCTCTATACATCAGGCACAGTTCACCTCCAGCCAGGCAGTATGGCACTGTGTGGAGCTGCAGTTTCTTTACTCAGGCAACACATGGCATCTGTTACAGCTCTGCGATCCTCCTGGTGGGGTATTTGTGTGGTCTTTCCAGTTGCTGCAGGTGTCTGCTACTGTACATCCCTGAAGGGCCATTGTACACAATTGTGAGGCTGCTGATGGATGACTGGAGAGGCACATTGACCTACCCTAACCAAGCTGTGCTTACCTTCATGATTAGGTGGGTATATGGTATGTTTCTGTAACCACTACAGACACATGGTTGTCACATGCAGGATATCTATCACCTTGTGTCCACAGGTCTCTTATTGCTCCTGATGTACTTACTGGGTTAACACCTATGTGGTCATTTCTGGCCATGTACTGTGTTTCCACAGGGGTTGACTATACACTATTCTGCATTTAGCTTGTTGACATGGCTGTGGCACCCCTTGTCTGTTTCTATGTGTGCCTTTTGTAGGTTGCTTGTGTCAGCTGGAGGGTCCGATATGGTGGCCAGTTTGTAGTCCTCTGTGAACCTGTTCAGACAGAGTCCTTCCATGTTGGCCTGTACCTATGTGACATATATAGCATACAAGAGAGGTCCCAGGACCATGCCTTGTGGGATGCCAGTTGTACCTGGTTTGCAGTCTGCCATGGCTGCAGCATGTTTGCCAGGTCAGTTCTGTCCTTGAGCTGGTTTGCAACCCATCTACTTGCATAGGGGTTTATAGTTAGGCTGGTGAGCTTATCTGTACCGCCAACTAGGGTATTGTATGGAAGGGTTTAGCAAGGTCCAGATAGGCTGTGTGATCAACATTCCACACATCAATGGCCTTGGTGCACGTTTCACATGAGTCAGACATGTGTAAGGGGCAGGATCTGCCCTATGACAGCCACACTGGGTAGGGTCCAATGTCTGTAGGTACCCAATCTCGTTATTCATGGGATCCATGATCATCCTCTCCATTACTTTGCCAACCTAGATAGTCGGGGTTGAGGGGTGATAGTTTTCAGTATCCATTCAGGCACCCCCTTTGTGGTGTGGGACCACTGTTGCTGTACACTGCTCTTTGGGTACATATCCTGTAGTAGGACTGATAGTGCACAGTAATGCTATTTGCTGTTCCATTCTTCTTACAGTACTTGTTGGACACAACCCAGGACACCATCTGGTACCATTGATGCTGTGTGCTGTGCTTTGCGGATGCTGGCTGTTACCTCAGCATCTGCAATGTCAGGGGGCCAGCACTCTCCTGGGATAGATATTTGGCAGTTAGGTGCTGGTGGGGAGTTTGGAAGGATTCTGTTCAGTAGGCTGTTGGCAATGTGTGTGGGTTTGGTGTATTGTTTGTGATATTAGAGTGCTGCAGAGCATATCTGTGGATTATCACCATGGTTCCTACCATCAGGTAGGACAGCTGTGTGATAATCCTTTGTGTCCTGCACAATTTGTATCATCATAGGTTCATAGGGTCATACTAGGCTATCTGCCCTGGCCTTGTTTGAGCACAGACAGACTGTGTGTGGGTCTCAACACCCCTTGCAATGTGCATATTATGCCCACGTAGGGTTTACTTTCCTTGATGTGACACAGGGATGGCCCCCAGTGTACACCTACTATCTCCCATGCACTTCACCGGATTTCTCTGTTGAGTTTGTGTGTGGAGCTCAGCCTATCATGGACTGGGATTCTGTTCCAGAGTGTCAGGAGCCTCTGGGTTATGGACCTGTCCCTCCAGCACATCCTATTAATCTATGTGTGGAGGTTCAGATATCTCACTGTGGTGTGTCTGCTGGATTTGGGGTTTCTGCAGTGGAGCATGTCCATTCATTCTGGATTGGACATGGCCTTGTACATCAGGCATACATCACCTCTGACTGTGCAGTATGCTTCTGAATTGGGCTGTGGTTTATTCAGCCAGGCTGCAGATGTCCAATGTTTGGACCCTTGATCCTGTTGGTGGGGTACATTTGGGGTCTTTCTGACTGCTGCAGGTGTAAGGTAAGGTACATCCGAACTGGGGCATTGTTGTCATGTATGGGCCTGATAAGGGAAGAGTATGGGGGCACAGTGACCTCACTAGCTCTACATGTGCATCCTTTCATATTAAGGTGGGCAATATAGCAGGTCTTCCTGGCCACCTTGGCAATGTGAGTGTCACATGACAGGTTACCGTACACTTGTGTCCCTAGGTCCCTGATTACTTCTTACATACATAATGGATTGCCACCTATGTCATACTTTGTGTGTGCCTTGTTTGGTATTTGTTGAGACATTCATACTCTGCAGTGTCTTCAGGAAGGCTGGCTGGGGTACCTGGGTTTGTGTGTGTGGTCTGTAGCAGGCTTCAAACAGGTACACAGTTTGAGACAGTGTTACTTGCCCGTGGATAGTCCATGCTGCTTCTTGCTGTGGTACCAACCTGGGGTGTGGTTATCCTTGATAATTACTGGTAGCCACACTCCTATTGTCATGTGTTCCATGTTTTGGAGCTGTAGAGCATGGTATGAGGCATAACCTGGTAGTATTAGGGTGCTCTTCTGGGCCTTGCCCAGGTTTCTGTTACAGAACACATATTACCATTCTCCATGCTGTGGTGGGTTTGGTCTGCATGCACCTTGCAGGTTAGACTTCTGGCATTGGGTAGCATTACGTCCAGGTTATTATCCCTTGTGCTACCTATGGTGGTGGGTTTGTGTTTCCAGACTTACCTATTCCAGGCACAGTGGGGGGTGACAACAGCCTTTACCAGTATCCACACAGCCAGTTGTGCTGGGTGTGTGCCATCCCTAGCAGGTGAGGCATCATGTCTTGCTCGGCATGACAGCCCAGGCTGTCAGCCATGTGTTCCCCCTTGCTAACAGCAATACCTCAGCCAATTATTGTACTTGATCTTGTTGTCTTCATAATGTGGCATCATGCTTGGTGAGGGTGAGATGTTAGGTTGGGTCTTCATGTTTGCATATACTAGATGGTGTTACATTGCTTAACACATGGCAATCATGCCTCAGGTGGTGCTGCAGGGCTGCCTCTGTCGGGTGCACATACTACACTCTCTGTACATGTTTGAGAGCAGGTTGTGTGATGTTAGGCGTCCCTGTTACTATATGAGTGAGTCAGAGAGGGGTATCATTCCCAGGGTTCCTACTGAGCCAGTGTATGTGCTATGCGTTGCCTCTTTGCCAAGGCCAGGGCATACTGGGCACACCTCCTTCTGCCTACTGGGGCTGGCTCAGTTTGTTCCTCCTCCAAGTCATGCTCTGCCTGTGATGGCCTTGGCAATGGTGGGGGGCTGTTTGTCCCGGCCCTATGCTGGTCCTGCTGCAGCTGTTTTCGCAGAATCATATTATGTAGCATAGCACATACCATGACAATTTGGGTACATGTAGTTGGTGAGTACTGCAAGGCTCCACCAGATGTGTCCAGGCACCGGAACCATGACTTAAGCAGCCCAAACACATGCTCTATTACATTATGTGTTTGTGCGTGTGCCTCATTATGGCATTCCTGTTTGGGTGTGTGTGTGTTTCTGATGGGTGCCATCAGCCACGGCTCCAGTGCATAACCTGCATCCCCCACTAGGTGACCATGTGGGATGTCCCCATTGGCAAATGTCTGGTACTGCTGCGTAAAATGCCAGATGTGGGAATCATGGTAGCTCCCAGGGCAGCCAGCACACACATTCATTATTATGCCCTGGGCATCACACATGACCTGGCAGTTGATGGAGGGGAAGCCCTTGCGGTTAATGTAGGCCTTACCCCGCTCACCGGCTGGTGCTTTGATGCGTATGTGCGTGCAGTCTTTTGCACCCACTACCTCAGGGTATTCCGCTATTTGCTGGAAGAGACGCATATTGCTGGCCAGTACCTCATGGGCATTGGGGAAATATACATGCTCACCGACATGTGCTGACATGGCATCCAGGAACTGGTGCAGTACCCTGGAGGCTGATGCCTGTGATATCCCCATCATATCACCAGTTGCTCTCTGGAAGGTACCTGTTGCTAGTATTCTTAGGCCAACACATACCTTGGTTTCCACTGGGATGGGTTCCCCTCTGTTGGTTCTGTGTGTGAGGCGTGGCCTGCACAGCTCAACAATTTGCTGCAGGAGGTCTCTGTCCACTCTATAGTGCTCCACTATCTCCAGCTCATGTAACCCCTGGTAGGTGACCTTGGGCCTGTACACTCTTTCCCGTCTCCTCACTGTGGGTTGTCTGGCAGCATTTCCATTGTCACCACCCTCAGCAAGTCTCCTATGTCTCCTTATGACAGCTATGGCAGCCCCTAGCATGTTTGGTCTGAGTGCAGCTTTTTCAGTTTTCACTTCTACTAGTTTACTCCTGTCTTGCAGTGTCTCTTGAGAGAAACATACTGCAATGCTGTTTGCAGTGTTTTAAGTGCTGGGCTGGGCTTGTATTCTGCCTGTGTAATTGCCTGCTTCTAATTGTTTTCACCTGCTACCTCTACAAGTATTCCCTGCTAGTTTCCTACTATTTCTTCTGCTTCCTTTTCCCTCTCTGTTTCCTCAGGGGGGAGCAGCGCGCATACCAGCGAAAACACGCTCACAGTGGCTACCACATGCACACATGCTTACACGGACTAGAATCTGCTTATTCGGATTAAAACACGCACACACCAGCGCAAACAGGTTTACAAATCTTTAAACAGGCTCCTACATGCTTACTCTGCCTTACACGCGCACACTCACGCTTACATGCGCGCACTCTGTCTTACTCGCGCCTCCCAGCGTGCACACGCGCGCATGCACGTACTGCAAGAAACTTTGGTGTTGGCCACAGTGTACACCTTCCATTTCTTGACTTTCCCATGCTTATCTGTTGACACTCCTCTTTTTATGCCGTGTGATTGACATCTTTCACATACCACTTTTCTCCAATGAGCTTGATTTCTTCCTGACATTCCCCCCTGTGATGTCACCTATCTCCTACTCTGTTACTCCCCCTTATCTAACTCTTACACTACATGGAATGTGCTCATTTGCTATGTAACAGTGTGATTCACTATCCTACCACTCATTTACATAGGATTGCCTACTAATGCTTAGTTACATGTCTTACACTCAGCTTCCCCCCTTAGCAACCACTAGACGGTGGCCATGTTGTTTTTGGTCTGCTAGTCCCTGCATTACAAATCCATGCATTACATAAAACCCACATTTGTGGGTTTCAAACCTTTATTTTTCTGTTTTATATAGCGCAACCCATTTGCGCGGGGATGCGCTGTGTTTAAACCTTGCCAATCTCCGAAAAAAAATTTATTTTATTTCATGTTTGCATCGGGTTACCATGCCAATGGCCACATATTTGGCCATTGGCATGCTGACTGCAACATTTGCACACTTTATTTTGGAGCAGTCATGGCTCCGTTGTATTATTTGCAGTAACGTACTCAGTTGTACATTTCTGCACCTAACACGACTCTTACATGGGCTGGTTTCAGCTTTGTGGATCGCTAATCTACCTCATTTGCATGCCTTTTGGCTGCAAGTGAGGTGATTAGCATATCCACGCCCTGCCCGTGTAAGAGTCGTTTTAGCTGGTCTCTTACACGGGATTTCGGGTTGTTCCTGGATCGCGATGGCTGCATGGAGTCTTACACGACTCTTAGACTCCGTGCAAGCCATCGTGAATCCTGCCCAGTACAATAAGATTTGACAATGACTACTCATCTGAAGTAATCTCTAAAAGAAAAGAATGTTTGCCTTTAATAAAAGAAATGAAGAAGAGGCTACTCAAGGTCCATTTATTGTTCCCTGTAAGGCTTCAAACCTTTTATCCAGATGGTGCTAAAACCTTTTTATAACCTCTGTCTTTTTTGACATCTAACAAAACTTCAAATGAAATAGAAGCTATGGACAGGACTGTTTTTCTTCTAAAGCATCAAGCAGAGAAAAATGAAAAAAAAAAAACAGATAAGAAAAAGAGGCTAAATGACAAATAACTTTTGAACAACTGTAATATATCTATATCTATCTATCTATATATCTATCTATCTATATATATATCTATATATATATATATATATATATATATATATATAAATTATTTTGTTTACACCACACTCATTTAATTCAACAGGAACTACATTTTAGTAAAATGAAATTCTATGATGCTTCCTTGTATGCATATATAGAAAGGAAAAAAATGATGATGTCTAACTAAAAGACTACAAACCTAAAAGGAAAAAGGTAATGACATTTTATTTTTGTTATTTGCTTTCATTGTTACTGACTAAATAATGTAATGATGCTAGGAGTAATAATCTATATATAATTAGTATCTCTTCAAGAAAACAAATAATATAATACATAAATAAAATAATGGGCAGGATTTACGATGGCTTGCACGGAGTCTAAGAGTAGTGTAAGACTCCATGCAGCCATTGCGATCCAGGAACAGCCTGAATGTGCGTGCAAGAGAGCACCTAAAACGGCTCTTACACGGACAGGGCGTGGATATGCTAATTACCTCCCTTGCAGCCGAAAGGCATGCAAATGAGGTAATTTTGCAATCCAGGAAGCAGAAACCTGCCCGTGTAAGAGCCGTGTTATCTGCAGAAATGTACTCAGTTGATAACTGAGTACCGTTCTGCAAATAACACAATGGAGCCTTGTCAGCTCCAAATAAAGGTTGCAAATGTCTCAGACAGCATGCCAATGGCCAAATATGTGGCCACTGGAAACTTACCCCGATGCAAACATAAAATAAAAATGTTTTCTTTTTCGGTTATCGCCGATGTTTAAACGTAGTGCAGCGCCGCGCAAACGGGCTGCGCTATAAAAAAACATGAATTTACAATGGAAGGGAATAGCAGGCTAAAACAACATGGCCACCGAGTAGGGGTTGCTAAGGGGGGAAGCTGAGTGTATACGATATTACAGTGTTTGGTCAGTATGAAAGAATGTTGACAACTGTATGCAAACTATCCCATGGAAACCCTGCAGGCACAGTATAATCCCTGTTGGGTTCAGACACAAAGCAATTGGGCAGTAAGCATACAACATGACTCCCAACACACAACTATAAATGTGAAATATTGTTGAAGTTCACACACAACCACAAATGTGGTGGACTGCAGATTTCAACATATGGAAAGCTCACACTGGGCATGCTCGCACACTTTGATAAATGAGACATATGTCAGGCAACAAGCCATGGAAAGCCTGAACTGGGCATGCTCACACACTTAGGCCATGTCTCAGTTTAGCGGTTGGCCACACATATCTGGTTTTTGTATGTGTTAATCCAGGAACCAACCACAATACAGCAATCTGCCAAGTGCACACAGTTAAATGACTACAGAGACATAAGTTAAATAGTGGATCCCTCTCATATTCAAACATCTTACACTGATACACAAGTTGTTCATAGAAACAGGGAAAGCTATGGCAATAAAGACCTGCAAACAGTTTATCAGCAACAAATATTGTGCATCTGAAAATTAAACATATGGGTGTGGAGGTCAATACTAGGCTGTTTGCCCTAGGGAATAAAAGCTTAGCCAGAGTGTGCTTGGCGTCTGCCTCCCCAGTACAGTAGGCTACTGTGCCTCTGTAAAGTAGGTCACAGAAGGCACCGTTTAAGGCTAGTGTGCTGTGCCTCCATCAAGCAGGGACACAGTGGAGATCCCAGGGGTTGAATTTGCAATGTCACATCCATGTGGCTGGTATTTGCTGGAAGAGGGTTGGTGAGGACTTATAACAGTAATTGGGTGTCAATTACAGACTGAGGGGAGCCTTATCTGCAGTGTCTGGGAAATTTCACTGTCAACACTTTGACGTGATTATTTTGAGGGACTGAAGTGTCATGCCAATACTGTTCAGAGACGTCCTCCCTCTGTGGGATATTGCTCTGTAATGTATTAGCTCACTCCTTCTGTTGTACAGCTTATATATGGCTGGTGTACACCAGACAGGTCTCCTGTTGTGGAGGAGTCTTGGGTTTATTTGGGATAGCATGATCAATGCAAACCTTCCAGATGCTCATAGAATGCAATTGTCAAGGATTATGCAGAGTGGCCTGTATAATCCCCCAGCATGGGTCCTTTGAAGTCTTCCACCACAGTCTTCACAAGTGCAAAGTCTTCTTTTGATAAATACTTTGTTTGCAGTGACTTCCTTGCCTGGGGGTGGGGATGGGATATGGATGTCCAGGGAAAGTTGGGTATGGTCAGATATTAACAATGGTGGTCTACCTCTGGTGTGGAACATAGAATCCCCATGTTGCAGATGGTCAGGTCTAATATGTATTCCCCCTTGTGGCTGTGGTGAGTGGTCCTGCCATAGCACATGGATTCACAAATTGTAGTGGCTGTAGGGTGATGTTGTTGAGGCCTGAGTAGTTCCCCCACACAATATACCTGTACCTGACGTTAACCACTGTAATGGTGTATGTGAACATCTTCATATCCTACACTGTTCCCAGGGAAGCAAAGTGTGTGTCCTGGATATGGGAGGGGTGGTCTGAACTGGTTGTGTTGTGTGTTACATGTCCTGTGGTCACGAAGCATGGTATAAAACATAACTTGGCAGTGCTGATGTGCATATCTGACCCTGAAGTAGGCGGCTGTTAATGCATATATATGCTATCCCCCTAACTGACAGATAGTAATAGATGTACATACCTCTTTATAAATAATGATGTCAGCACCATATAAATACTGCAGGAGAAGAGCAGTTACCCAGTAATTCAAATAGCGTGCTCTGCTAATGCATCTTTTTCAAGTGTTATAATTTAGTTAGGTAGGGGTTTGAATCCTGTAAATGCTGAGTCTGTGTTTCGGGGAGAGGGGTTAGTGTGTGTGCAATTTTGTATGAAAGAAATGTCCCTTTTGACAACTAGAAGAACACACTACATGATGCACATTCCTCTTTCTAAACACTGATGATGTCAGCACCCTATAAGTACAGCAGGAGAAAGAAAACCTCCCACTAATGCAAATAGCGCACTCTGTTAATGCATCTCTCTCAAGTGTCATAACATAGTTAGGGAGGGGTTTGAATCCTGAAAATGCTCAGTGTGTGTGTTTGAGTGAGGGGGATTAATGTTTGTATAATTCTGTGTGATAGAAAATGTCCATTTTGACAACTAGAAGAACACACTACATGATGCACATTCCTCTTTCTAAACACTGATGATGTCAGCACCCTATAAGTACAGCAGGAGAAAGGAAACCTCCCAGTGATGTGAATAGTGTGCTCTGCTAATGCTTCTCTTTCAAGTGTCATAACATAGGTATGTAGGGGTTTGAATCCTACAAATGCTCTGTGTGTGTTTGGGTGAGGGGAGTTAATGTGTGCAATTCTGGGTGAAAGAAGTGTCCATTTTGACAACTAGAAGAACACACTACATGATGCATATTTCTCTTTCTAAGCACTGATGATGTCAGCACCCTATAAGTATAGCAGAAGGGAAACCTCCCAGTAATGCAAATAGCACACTCTGCTAATGTATCTCTCTCAAGTGATATAACATAGTTAGGAAGGGGGTTGAAACCTACAAATGCCATTTGTGTTTTTGTCACACAGTTTGTCTATGTGTGTGGGGTGTTGCTCTTAATATTGTATGACATAGATTATATCAGTAATGTCAATGCACACATGAGGTATGTGTGTGCCACATAGACATATGTACCTGTGACCTTAAATAGTTCCCATGTCTGAAGCCTGCCTCATGTGAATACATGGAATTTGCATTACACAACTTTATGACTGTGGTTTTCTGTGCAGGGGCTGCATTTGGTATGTGAATATACAGTAAGAGTAGTCTATGGTGTCATCTTACCAGTGAGGGATACACTTATTTTCTGGAGCATATAGTCCACATGTTGGTGATGATCAGGTGCAGCATGTTTTCCCCTCTTGTGGGAGTGGTAACAAGTTGTTCCATAGCAATTGAGTGTATGGATTCTAGGAACCTTACACCTAGGGTGTTGGAGCTACAGTAATGCTCCCAGTCTATGTGTGGGCAAATGAAGCTGCCCAATATATTGTTGTTTGGAGACACCTGCAGATATTCATGTATTCTTAAGTAGGCCAAGTGGGTTCCCTGGGTTTAGGAGGGTGGTCTGTAGCAGGCTATGAACTGGAAGTCAGTTTAACCCACTGTTAGTTGCATGTGGATAGTCTGTGATGCGTCACACTGTGGCAACAACCTGGAGGTGTGAGTATAGTTTCATAGATTCATAAGTTCATACTAGGCTATCTGCCCTAGGGCATTTATAAGCCAAGCCAGAGTGTGTTTGGCTTTCGCCACCCATTTTAGATTAATGTTGCTATGCCCTTTTCTGAGGTTAGTATACTGTGCCTCTGTCTAACATTGACACAGAAGTGATACCCGAGGTACACCTACAATCCCCCATCCACTCATCATGATTCCTCTTGTAGAGAGTCAATGAGGGACTCTGCCTAACCTGGACTGGGATTTTATTCCAGAGTGAAGGGAGCCTCTGGGTTATGAATCTGTCCCTCCAGCATGTCCTATTGATGTCAGTGCTGAGGTTCAAGTCTCTCGAGCGCAAAGCTCGATGGGAGTTTGATTTTCTGAGGTGCAGCATGTCCATTACTTCCGGGTTGGACATGGCATTATACGTCTGGCACAGATCGCCACTAAGCAGGCTGTATGCCACTGAGTATGGAGTTATGTTAACCGGGCAGCATATGGCATCTGTCTGAGCCCTTTGATCCTGTTGGTGAGGTACTATTGTGGTCTCTCCAGTTGCTGCAGGTGTCTGGTAAGGTAAATCCCAAAAGGGACATTGTACTCAATTATGGTCCTGATGAGGGATGAGTAAAAGGCACGATGACCTCCCCTGATCTAGATGTGAATCCTGTCATGATTAGGTGGGCTATATAAAATGTTTTTCTAACCACTTTGGTCACGTGGCCGTCAAATGAGGGATTGCTATCAACTTCGGTCCCCATGTCCCTAAGTACTTCTTCCGTACATAATGGAGTACCACATATATGGTCATTTGTGGCTACTTTGTTTTTACCAAAGTGGATGACTATACACTTTGTGGCATTTAGCTTGAGGCCATGGCTCTGGCACCAGTTGTCTGTTTCTATGAGGCCCTTTTGGAGGATGGTTGTGTCAGCTAGAGAGTCAATTATAGCGCTCAGCTTGCGGTCATCTGCGAACTTGGTCAGCCACAGTCCTTCCATGTTGGCCTGTACCTCTGAGACATATATACCAAACAGGAGAGGTCCCAGGACTGAGCCTTGTGGGACACCACTTGTAACTGGTTTGGAGTCTGACATGGCTCCAGAAATTCTAATCATGTGGGTTCTGTCCTTGAGCCAGTTTGCAACCTATCTAGTGACATAGGGGTGTATATGTAAGCTGGTGAGCTTATCTATAATGCCCGAGTGGGGTATTGTATCGCAGGCTTTTGCGAGGTCCATGTAGGCTGTGTGGACTGCCTTCCCCTTGTCAATAGCCTTGGTGACTGTTTCAAAGAAATCAACCAGGTGTAAGAGGCAGGATCTGCCCTTAAAGTCACACTGGGTAGGATCCAGTGTCTGTAGATCCCCAATATCTTTATGTATGAGGTCCATGATGATCCTTTCCATAGCTTAGCAGACCAAGCTAGTCAGGCCTATGGGGCGATAGCTTCCAGGATCCGTTGAGGCACCACCTTTGTGGAGAGGGACCACTGTTGCTGTACGCCACTCTTTGGATACATAACCTGTGGTAAGGCTGAGATTGAACAGTAGTTTTATGTTTGGGTTTAGCTCATCTTGGAGTTCATGTAGGATGCAGCCTGGGACACTGTCTGGTCCCATTGATGCTGTGGTATCTGCTTTGGAGAGGGCGGCTCTTACCTGAGCATCTGAGATGTCAGGGGGGCAGCACTCTGCTGGGATAGATATTTGCTCTTCTGGTGGGGAGGGGGGGAGAAGTTTGCGCTGAACCTCTCAGCTAGGATGTTGGCAATGTCTGTGGGTTTGGTGTAGTCTTTTGTCATTTTGGACTAATTCTGAGCATATCTGGGAATTCCCACCCAGGTTCCTAACATAACTAAAGAAAGCCTTGTGATTATCCTTAGTGTCCTGTGCATTTCATCTCTCGAAGCTGTCCTTAGACGATTTTATGAGTGCCAGTAGTATTTTGCTAACACCGAAGAGAGATGCCTCCCCTTTTTGGGGTTTCCTCTATCATGTAGTAGCTTCCTCCTTCTATTGTATAGTTTGGTTATGGCTGTGGTCCACCAGACACGATGTCTGCCTTTGTAGGATTGGGTCTTGTGTTTATTTGGGATTGCAGGATCCATGCATTCCTGAAGGTGTTCATAGAATGCATTTATAAAGGATTCTGTGGTCTGGGCCGTATTTTCCACAGGCCCGGGGGCTTTGAAGGATTCCACCTCGGTTTTGAGGGGTGTGGAATTTGCTGTAGAGAAGTTTTACACTGTGGTTTTGTGGGCAGGGGGTGAGATTGGGATGTGAATATCCAGTGAGATTAGTTTATGGTCTGATCTTACCAGTGAGGGGTACACTTCTGGTCTGGAGCATAGAGTCCCCATGTTGGTGATGAACAGGTCCTGTATGTTTCCCCCTCTTGTGGGAGTGGTAACAAGTTGTTCCATAGCATTTGAGTGTATAAATGCTAGGAACTTTTGAGCTAGGGTGTTGGAGCTAGAGTAATGCTCCCAGTCTATGTTTGGGTAGTTGCAGTCCACTGATATAATGGTGTTTGGAGAGACCTTCATATTTCCAGTGTTCTCAGGAAGGCCAAGTGGGGTTCTTGAGTTTGGTAGGGTGGTGTGTGCCAGGCTATGAACTGGAAGGCAGTTTTACCCACTGTTAGTTGCACATGGATAGTCTCTGATGCTTCGTGCTGTGCCACCAACCTGGAGGTGTGTGTATCTTTGATGAGTTTGGATACTCCCCCTCCTGTTCTGGTTCGATGCAAGTTTTGGGGCTGACAAGCATGGTATGAGGTATAACCTGGCAGTGCTGGGGTGCTCTTGGGAGCCTTGAACCAGGATTCTGTTACTGCACAGATATTGATGTTCTCCATGCTAAGGACAGTTTCCAGTGCATGCATCTTGAGGTTTACACTGCTGGCGTTGTGTAGCATTACTATTAGTTTCCTATCCCTTGTGATACCTATGGAGGTGGTTTTGTCTTTTGAGCCTTGCCTAAAAAAGGCACTATGGGGGTAGCAAGAGCCTTTGCCAATATCTGGAAGCCCATGGGTGACAGGTGCAAGCCGTCCCTAGCAAAGCACTGTGGCTTGTCAAGCATGTCATCCCACGCTGACAGGCATTGGATCCCCTTTGAATGACACCGAAACTTAAGCCAATTGTTGAAATTGATCATCTTGTCTTCATATTGTGGCATCATTCTTGGTGAGGGTAAGATGCTACTCAAGGTCAGGGTCATACCAGCCTGGGCCACATGCTCAGAGAGCTCCTCTATGTCTCTTATCATGTAGTCCATGTAGTCCAGAGAGGTACGTCTCAGGTCATTCACACTGGCATGGACAATGAGTCATATTTGTATATGCCTTGGAGTGACCTGTGTGCTTGTGTTATGTGGCGGATCATAGCGCCTGACAGGCATCTCACCGTGACCTTCTTCTTGTTCAGCCTGGTGAGCGGGACGTCAGTACCTGACGATAGAGGCACCTATTACAAGTGTATCAGGTGTGTTGTTTAGCCTTAAGGGCTGTGACTGTTTGGCACACTGGCTTTGTGAGCTATGTGTTGCACGTGTTCTGTTCTGGGGTAGCGGTTGCTTGTGTGTCTGCTTTGGAGGTGTCTGCTGCTTAGGCAAGATTTTATTTAGAGACTCCGAGTATGTTTTCGTGTGTTTATGTGTTTGGATTGCTGTCATGGTATGTCTATGTGAGACTGGAATTGCAGTGACTGTAGTTTCCTTCTCCACCTGACAGGTTTTGCCAGTACTGAGTTGAGAGAGCTTAGCCTCCAGTTTGGCTATATGGTTGCATCTCTCATGTGTTGGAATTTGTTGGGAGGAGGAGAGGGCTGTCTGTGTACATGAGGCAGTCGTAACATTGCCTCAAGATTCCCAGATTCACCAGCTAGACCAGAGAGGAGGTTGACAACTGACCTTTGGATATGCTAGAATAGTATTGGGAATTCCTTTATAATTAACAACAAAAAGGGCCAATGGGGAACAAGGTACTCAAGGTGAGTTTGTGAGGGTGTAGTGCTTTTAATTTGTTAGTGCTGGCATATATAAATGCTTTAGTGAGCAAGTGCCAGGTAACTCATATGCAATGTTTTACAGGTAACTTAAATGCAAAAATGACAAACAGTAACTTTCTGTCAAGTGAAACAAGGAAATAAGTACAGTAAGCAATGCAGATGTCACTAGGGATCCACAGAGGCACTGTAAAGGTGAGTTTCAGATGGAATTAGTGTTTTAGGGAAATAACAAGCAAACAAGCATACAAACAAAGCTACATTCAGCAGGCCTGGATCTAGTCTATGCTACAGCAAACAAGATGTACTACTTTCAGTAAGAAATAGTTCAAATATGCAGGCACTATAAGCCTTTAGCCAGAAATTCCCAGCTCAGATGGGCAGGGTCCAGCCTCTCCTCCCACAAGAGTGCAGACCATGAACCTTCGTAATGTAAAATAACTGGCCTAAAGCCCAAGTGCTTAAACCAGAACTAATACACATTTAGAATAACAGACACTGAGCCCTCAATCAGCAGTTCCCAACTTAGTAGGATGTATGCAACCTGTCCTGCCACCACAGTATCCTTGACATTTAATGAGACTCACCCTCCTGTCATAGTTAGTTCTGTGTTTTGGGGCTGTCAAGCATGGTATGAGGTGTAACCTGGTAGTGCTAGGGTGCTCTTGGGAGTCTTGATCCTGTTGTCTATTACTGCACAGATATCAACATTCTCCATGCAGAGTAGAGTTTGGACAGCATGCATCTTGCAGTTTACATGTCCATCATTGAGTATCATTACTTCCATTTTCTTATCCACTGTGCTACCTATGTAGGTGGCCTTCTGTTTACAGCCTTACCACCAGAATGCAAAGATGTGCAGACATTACACTATGGTAATTAATAGGGGTGTACCCAACAATACAACGACAATCATACTGTTAATGTATCAGGCATGCTGGGATATAATCACAATGATATCATTACACTGTACTGTTGACAACATGATAATATTACTACACTTCTATGTAGTCACCCTGTGCATCAGCACCATGTTAACCTGTTCCTGCATCAATGTTACAGATTGCAGGAGGTTGCACAGTTTCATCATATGCACAGGGTGTGTACTTGGTATGCCTGAGTCTGCCACTGATACAACCAATCGATATGTATGTGTGTGTGTGTTAGTGAGGGACAACAGTACAAGATGGGGCAATGTTGATGCAGTGTGTGCGTGTATGTGTTAGCCCTAGGTGTTAGCATTATGCATGTGTGTATGCATGCACACAGTTCCACCTCATGGCTGCCATATACGGGTGTTTGTGGACAGCCACAGACTGTACCTGCCAGGTCATACAGATCACTGTCTCTGGCCATGGACACGGTACCTGTGCCTGGCGGGGGTGCTACGAACAGTATCAGGTATTAAGCCAGACTGGGTACTGTCATCAGAAGCAGTTGGTTGATGACTGGAGACATGTCCCTGCTGGGACTGTCCAGAGCCACATGCATGTGGTCTCCTGGGGCAGTCTGATGACAGCACAGACCCAGCATTGCTGGGGCTGGTGCTGGCACTATGGGAGCAGCTGCGGGTTTGTTGTCATCCGTGACGACTGCCAGCTGCTGCTGTTGCTGACATATGTCTACATCGATGCCTCAACTGTCCTGCATTGCCCTGGCTCATGGACATGTAGTTGTGGAACAGATCTAATGTGTCCCCCCAACGTCTGTCAATGACCTCGGTGAAATTACGGATGGCAGCCGCAATGTCACGCATAATGTCATTCATAGCAGTGCGATGTGCTCTCAGCTCCCTCAGACCCTGTCTGGTGTACCGTTCCATATGTGACTGTGCCTGCATTACAGCCCAGAACATAGCTGAGGTTGAAAGACCTCTGTGGGCATGTCTAACAAGGGCAGTACGGCCAAGTATGTTCCCACGAGAACCCCTGGACATCTGCCTGTGTGGTACCATGTCAGGACTCTGGCCATGGCTACAGTGAGGGGATGCATGTGCCACTGATACCACATTACCCTGGTCAATGCCCACTGTAGCCTGTCCATCACCTAGGGACATTGGTGACAATGGATGTACTGGCAGGATGACTGTGTGCATTGACGGGGTTGACAGCTGTGTACTGTTGATTGGCTGACCAACAATGGACCCTGGCACACCTCCCTGTGCCATTACACAAGTATCATCATTATCACTATCCCCAGCAGCGGATTCAGGTTCCCTGCTGCACACCACCAGAGCAACACCAGAACCTGTGAGAGGAAGACAGGAAACACAGTTTACAATGTGTACACAATGTTACCACAGATGCACACGGGCACATGCACACATGCGCACATGCACACATGCACACATGCGCACATGTGCACATGGGCACATGCACACATGCACACATGCACACATGCGCACATGCACACATGCGCACATGCGCACATGGGCACATGCACACATGCACACATGCACACTCCTCAGTACATGAGATACAAACACACAGACACAAACACACCTGCAATCAAACACATATCAATACTGTTTGAGGGTATTATTACTATTATTATCATTAGTATTAAAAGTATTGTTATTACACACTCACCAGCATGGATTGGCTGCCTTACTGTTACACCAGAGGGACCTGCACAAATAAGACATTTATTGTCAGTGGGCACAACTGTGCCATTGATACTGTGAGTATGATACAATTCAGTAGTACAACAGTTGGCTTTCACAGGTCTACTGCTGATATTGAGAATATCACTCTTGCACAATAATTACCAGGATAACAGCTACAAACACAGTACACACCACACACATGCATAAACTACCAGGGTAGAGAACAGTCAACTATAGATATGGCATGTTACCTGCATGCTCCAAGTCCTCATGCTTAGGAGGAGCCCCTCCAGTCTAGTGAGGGGGGTGTATAGCCACCCCACCATCTGTGGCAAGCTGTTGCCTGTGGATATCAGACGCACGCTGATGGACATTTCTAATTAAATCACTGCAGTGATGGCGTACCTGCTCATATGTCCGGTTATGCATGCCTATGTCATTTACCCGACGGACAAGGTCTTGCCACAGTGCAGCCCTCTCCTGCTGGTTCTGGCTGGTGCGGGAAAAGAGTATGGTGAAATCCCGCACCAGGCTCTGGTGTATCTCCTCTTCCTCTGCAGCAGAGTACGTGGGGTTGCACTGGTGCACCTTCGCCATGGAAGGAAAAGAAAAATATGTGAGCAAATGATATGGCACACATAATACTCTACTGTAGTGATATCACTGAACTGCCATATATAGAATCTGTCTGTCTATTGGGGGATACACATGTAAATGACCACATATCAGTGCTCAGCCAACAACTGTGTGACAGTGCCTGGCACACTCCATACAACAAACTAGTATACTCCAGCAGTCGGCACACTGTTTGAGGTCCAATGCACAACCTCACACTGGGAGTTTGTATCAAGGTAATGTATGGGGAACATTGTCAACCCATGCAATGCATGCAATGCACAGTACATATTTCACTGGTAATGCACCCTAGTCTTTATTGCCATAACCCTACCTACACCGCAGTCACATACAGGGAACCACAGCACAACATATGGCAATGTAGTATGTTTGTATCCCAATGCCTGACACATCTTTCTCTGGCCTCACACCAAGGACACACTCTACCATGACAGACACAAAGTCATGCTGAGCAATCACACCATTACAGACCTTGCACACAGTCAGTGGCACACTCATTCCACCTCACATAGTTGGTATTGCAATGAGTACATGTGTGTGTGTGCATTGCGTCATAGGCAGGTAGTATGCTATTGGCCCTGGGCCTACAGCAGCATACTGTTATGCTATCCTGCCCCTTGGGACACATGTAATGTGATCGTACTTGCTCCTGTCAAACAGTTATACTGGGTGACTCATATGGCATATTACCTATCTGCATAACATTCAACAGGGGTATGTCTGACATCTACTAATGGGGAGTGTTAGATTTTATGAATATAAATCTGAAATTAATTATGTTGTAAATATGCTGAAAGAAAAGGCTTGCTTAAATGCAGAAACAAAATTTAAGTAATATGTGATCAGCAGTCATACTAAATGACCATGGCTTGGAAAAGGAATCTGCTGAATGGACATTCTTCCCTTACAGACTCAAAACAGGATGTATGCAAGAGCAAAAATACAAAATCTGCTTTTAAAGAATGGACATTATTTCCTTACAGACTCAAAACAGGATGTATGCAAGAACAAAAATGCAAAATCTGCTTTTAAAGAACAATGACATGTTTTTCTGCATGGAAAAACAGGATATGACATAAAATACAAAGATCCAAATAAAATAATGGATGTTCACACTGTCAGAAAAGCTGATCTCTGACAATGTGTTTTCTCAAAAATATGGGCCAGATTCACGAAGCCTCCGTGTAAGAGTTATAACTCTTACACGGAGGCTGCAGTTAAACGGTGTGATGTCAGCATGTCATGCATATGCATGAGGTGCATGAGGCATGCTGAATCACACCAGTAACTCTTACACGGTCCGTGTAAGAGAGTAGGGGGCGTGTCTGTAGGCTAAGCCCTGCAAGCGGACACGCCCGGAAGACTATAGTGGCTGCAAGTAAACAGCCACGAGAGGCCATGGAAATGTGAATAAACACACTACACAACACATGCCCCGACTGACCATCAGTGTATAAAGTGAAGAGATGTTATAAAATTAAATTAAAACCTTTTTTTTAAAACCCGTAAATGTTTGCTACTGTGTGCGCTGGTGTGCTACTAGCGCAATTGCAGTTAGCAGTCAGTGGAAAAGGATATAAGAACTAAATATGCAGAGTAAGCCAAGAAGTAATAGCTTAGCGGTAGAGTTGCCGGCCTAAGAGCAGGCAGGGTTCGAGCCCCCACAACAACCTTTTTTTTTTTGTAAATAAGCACTAAAAGGCCCTGACAGTATTGTACAAATGTAAATGTATACCCTTTTGTAAAATGGAATGAAATGGAGCATATATTTTGAAGTAACACAATAATAAAAATAGTCAGAAATGTACTGATAGCTAAGCTGCTGTGAGAGACTGCCCGTAGCTGAGTACTGTTTAACAAGCTGCAAACTGCATGCCCGTTGCTAAGCACCGGTTTAATAGGCTGAAACTGTTTGCAACTAGCTGTGCTTAGCTGAACATGTGTGTCACTAGCCAATTAAGATTTATCCCAGCACACCGTTTGCGCCGCTCCCACAAGCTAACTGCCAGTGCGCATGTGTTAGCTCAGCAAGCGAAAGCAGACCTGGTTTAAAGTGCTTAAAAGTGCTTTTGGCATGTTTGATTGACAGGTCCTCAACTCAGTTCTGTAAGGAAAATCAAAATCAGTTGCCAGATTTGAACCCAGGATACCATGCACTAGAGTCAAGGTACTAAACCACTAAGCCATGACAGCAGTACCTAGAAATGCAGAAATAGCATATATATGTGATAAAATCCAGAATGGAGCATGATAAAGCATTTTCAGTGAAGTAGATACAATTCCAAAATGGCCAATCAGAGAAATGTGCGGGAAAAGAGGCATATATAAGCCCCATAGGCGGGAATACACAGCAGAAATGATTGTAGAACAGACCTGCAGTCAGAATGAGTGGAGTAGGTGAGGGACATTGCTTTCGAGCACAGCGTTGGGGCGTTGAGGAGTCCAGATACATGGTCTGGCTCCTTGTCCATCATCACGAGGCCCAACTCATGCAGGGCCAGGTCTCATGGGGAGCGTACAGGGCAGAGGCATGGGACCAGTTGGCTCGTGATCTGACCAGTGCTACTGGCATTCCACGCACTGGTGAGCAGGTCCGTCACCACCATGCAGACCTGAAGCGACGCAAGCAAGACCAGTTGACCGAATGGATCCAGGAGGCCCGGGATATGCCCAACGCCCCATTACTGAGTAAGTTACATTTTACTTATGTATGTAAGGATTTCAACTGGCTGATACTATGGAGATGTGTAGTCCAATATTACTTCTTTCGTATTACAGCTGCAGGTGTCCGCTCTATGAACCGCGAGATGCATGGCCGTAGGCTGGTGTGGCTGCGCCACCATGCAGGTTAGTAACCCCACCCAGTACTTGTAAATAAATATTATACTGTAGCATGTATCAGAACACTGCAGTGTATTGATTAAAAGTAATATAATGTGCAAGCAAGATTTGAAAGTCTGCAGGTATGGCTGCAACATGTTCATCAGTATGCAAGTGTAACTGGAAATATAATTGATAGAATTAAACAGTGCTGTAATACAGATGTCCCACCATTAATTAAAATAGTGTAACCTGCAGTAGTCTCAAGAGTACAGCTTCAGAATCTGAGGTAGTCACATGTGAGATATATCCCCTGTTGAAATGCTGAATCATGACAGAAGTGAGGCTGTTGGAAAGTGTTTGAATCACCACCAGTCTAACATGTAAACAAAGCCTAGAAGTAGCAACCTGAACTGTGAAGTTGCAGGATGTGTGAGAGTGACAGAAAGGGTCATGTATGAATAAATAAAGTAGTAATAACTCCTGAATATATTAGCCCCAGTGTGTTTCTACAGAACTAAATGCATGTGGGAAGTACAACTTAATATCCCAAACTGATTTGAGTGTGTCAGAATCTGGAATGTCTAGGCCAAATTTTGTATATGGTGATCACAGTAAACAATTTGCAGATAGAATGAATGATTATTTGACAGACTAAACAGCCATAGTTGTCCCCTGTCCTGTCATCAAAGTGTAGCAGGATGATGTATCTGATCAAATTCAAAATAAGTAGGATAGTGATGTATTTGTAACAGGTCTAGCATGATGGTCAAATAAAACTTATTTTGAAACATCAGCTCCAACTTAATTGTGTACCTATTACAAATGTAAATCAATGTGTAACATATGAATGTGTCATCACTTTCTATCTCCACCCAACCCTATAATTCCATATAACAATACCCACTATATAATGGTATGTGAACATTTCATTAATCATGGACATTTGTCCGTTCCAAAAATATATGCATGTCTGTTCGTGCATGTGCCCTGTTCATACCTGCAAATTTGATGGCCTGTTGCCATTAATCAACCCTGCATGTTGTTTGACTGTGTATTTCTGTTCAAATAATGCATGTGATATTGATATGCCCCTTGTTCAATGGTGTTAATATCTGGGTGTTTGTTTGATGGGAATACCAATGCATGCTGTTACAACTAATCTGAATGGAATAAAATGCCACTAACCCAAACTAACATACCAACTCACAAACCTAGAACGCTTGGGAAGGCAGGCCCCAGCGGACCCACCTCTCCCACCTCAGCTGGCACCTGCACCTGGCACTAGTGCCCAGGCCGGACCCCCCTCCGGTGGCCCTGTGCCACCTTCGGGTGGAAGCGCTGCAGGAGATGGGGCCGGTCCCCCCTCTGCAAGTGTGGCCGGAGGGGTTCGTCCACTCACCCTCCAAGGTGTCCGGTCTGTGGTGCGAAGAGAGATCCAAGACTCCGTTCTTGGGCCCCTACGCCAGCTTGAGGCTCGTGTGGCACAGCTAACGGCCCCGGCCGTTGCCCTGCCTACACAGCCCCCAGCACAGCCCCATCCTGGGCTGTGAAGGAACAGTGGCAACTGCCTATGGGTGGGGATATCAGTTCCACTGTTGCCATCTGTGGGCTCATGCATCTCGGATATCCCAACCTCCTTCCCCGTCAATTGTGTAACCCCCCCCACGTGTGTCATACACCGTCCCTGTATGCGTCTTGTCTGTCTTGTCTGTTAACCTACCCAACCTACCTCCCCAGCTATACCGACTTCCTTCACCTGACATACCACTCTCACCTGAAGGGCACTCTGTACCCACAAAAAAATTACGCCCTATACATAGCTGTCCATGTCGCACACATGTCTGCTTGACATTGAAACAGTTAATTACAATTGGCTCCACAACAAATATTAATGTTGTCCTGACACCTCTTTCAGGGGTGAAAGGTTTCCAATGTCTCACCAAAATACATGGAAATGCACAGCTGTTGCTGCCAAAGACATGGGCATCTATGGGCCTTACCTACATCCCTCCTGCAAATCCCACGCTTGTTTCCCTACTGTCTTACCCTCTTTGTGACCCCTTTTCACCACTTTCCTGTCACCCCTTTTTCTTTCCTTTCAAAGAAATTAGCGCGGGTGAGCGCTTGTGTTAGCGGAGCTCACTGCCAGTGCGCATGCGTGAGCTCCGCGCAAACGAGCACAGACCTGGTTTAAAGTGCTTAAAAGTGCCTTTATGGCACTTTGATTGACAGGTCCTGTACTCAGTTTGAAAGTTTGCAAAGAAAAATAAATTCCCACTGTTAGTCTCGAACCCAGGAACTTGGTAACATTAGTCTGTATGACCTACCACTAAGCCATGCTTGCCTTACAAGAATGCAGTGCTAAAATAAATATAACATATAATAGTAGGAATCAGTATAAAGGCAATATAGGAGGTGTACTATCCAAAGCATGTCAGGTAGAGTTTCAATGGCCAAATTACTGGATTCCCATACTAGTTCAGTGTTAACAGAAACAGCCCTGCTACTTGTTAGCTTGTACATAATAAAGTAAGGTAATGTACATATATGAAGGTATGTATATCTACACATACAGATATATAAATATATATTAATACATATGAAATATAGTTGTAGGTGTCAGTATCCATACACACTCACTACAGGAAACAGTGAAGATAAATGCAGCAACCAGAATCTGCAACACAGCCTGGCTCCTGTGAGACCTACTAACCCCTTTAACTGCTTAAAGGTGCCTCCAGCACTTTGATTGATAGGCCCTATACTCAAGTCACAAGCAGAATATAAGCATACTAGTAGGCCCTACCCCAAGACCATTGTAACACTAGTCTGTATGACCTACCACTAAGCCATGACTCTCATACAGGAATATAGTGCTAAATAAGTGGAACATGTAATAGTAGGAATGAAGATAAAGGCAATATAGTATGACTACTAACTAAAGCATGTCAGGAAGACTTTTATAGTCCCAATTACTGGATTTTCCCATACTAGTGTAGTGTTAACAGAAACAGCCCTGCTAATTGTTAGCTTGTACCCAATAATGTCAGCTAATGTACATATATGAAAGTATGTATATGTACACAGATATATATATATATATATATATTTATATAGCAATACATATGACATATAGTTGTAGGTGTCAGTATGCATACACCCTCACTACAGGGAACAGGCAAGAGAAATGCAGCAACCTGAATCTACAACACAGCATGAAGCATGGGAGATGTACTAACCTTCACACTCACAGAACACTGTCAACAGCATACCAGCATAGTCCACGCCCTACAATCTGAAAGGGCAACGCCTATCTTTTATAGCAGTGTCCTGAAATCACAGTGAGACATGCAATCAGTACACACCTGGCTGCATGCAATTAGCAAATGCTGTCCTACAATTGGTGTAGAGGCCATCACATGGACCTATGCAGATACCTACAAAAGCAATGAGTACCCACACTACACTCATGCAATACATTCATTGCACAAAACCAACAGAGAAAGAGAGAGAGAGACAGAGAGAGAACAAAACAGAAATAAAGACAGCCAGCAGCAAAACCACCAGCAGCAGCAGCAGCAGCAGCAAACTTCAAGCAGCACCAGTGACACACCAACAGCTGCCACAAACACAGGTAATGCAAAGTAGCAGGTTAATACTGCGTTTACTGTGACACCTCCAAATGTATCATAGTTCACTATCTATAGGTATGTGCATGAGATAGGTTGTGTGTACATAGTCCTGAAATATAAACATATGTAATATTGCTGTACATGTTACCCATACTTAACACTTCCATAGCCTAGAACACAAGGCCAGTTGTGCATATGATGCAGTAGTTCCCAGGGTCAGTAGAGGTTCCTCCTCAATGGTGTGGGAACACTGTGTATGTATGGCACTGTTCAGGTACATATCCTGTAGTATGGCCAGGGATTAATATCAGTCTGTCATGTGGTGCTATGTCCTCCAGGGGTGAATGTAGCACACATCCAGGGATACCATTTCGTAACAGTGATGCTATGTGTTCTGCAATGATGAAGGTGGCTCTCACCTGGACATGTTAGAGGATACGGAGGTGACAGTCATTTGGGATAACTAATACCACATGTGTAGGAGAATGGGGGGGGGGACCTGCACCTAAACTGTCTGAAACAATGTTGCCAATATCTGTGCATGTGGTGAATGTGAAGCATCTTAACACTGCTGACCACAGATGCCTTGCTGTCATGTGAATCTGCCCTGTGCTGCAGTAGCCTCCTACTATTTTTATACAATATGCCTGTATCTGTACTCCACTGGACATGATTAATAAGTGGTGTGCAGTTGTTCTGGGTTAGATATGTGTGTGCACAGTACATGCAGTATGTGGGATGTCTGTGGTAAGCATATGCAAAGGTGCTGGCGGTGTGTGTTGTGGCTACCACTGGCACAATGGGCTGCATGGATAGCATCACTGTCATAACTACTGAATAACTGTGTAATTAAATGCATACATAGCAAGGTAGTGTACTGTGCTTGTGGTGTTGTTCAGATATGTAAATCCAGGCTGAGTAATGTGTGCACATCACAGGGTTGGGTTGGATGGCAACACACATCCAGTATGTAGGGATGAACACCCAGAATGTGTCAGATGTGTCGCCTGTGCAGAAGTATCCGGCCATTACCTGTGCATCCCCCACAACACACACACATGCAACATATGGCAGAAGTACTATAGCAGTACACACATGTTCATAGGTTCATACTAGGCTATTTGCCCTAGGGCATTGGTAAGCCTAGTAGAATGTGTTTGTCTTTCACCACCCAATTACAAGTTATGCTGCTATGCCCTTGTCCGATGTTAGTATACTGTGCCTCTGTCTAACAGTGACATAGAAGTGATACCTGGGGTACAACTATGATCTACATCCAGTCATCCAGATTCCTATGGAAGAGAGTCAATGAGGGACTCTGCCTAACCTGTAGTATCAGCTCATTACAGAGTGAAGGGAGCCTCTCAGTCAGGAATATGCCCCTCCAGCATGTCCATGGATGTCAGTGCTGAGGTCCAGCTCTCCTGAGCATGTGGCTGTATGGGACTCTGATTGCCTGAGGTGCAGCATGTTCATTACTGCTGGGTAGGACATGGCTGTATATGGCACACACAGATTGCCTCTGAACCGGCAATAAGCCACTGAGTCCAGCGGGATTTACTTTACCTGGGAAGCATATGACATCTGTGTGAGCCATTGCATCCCCTTGATGAGGTACTGTTGTCCTGTACCAGTTGCTGTGGGTGTCTGGTTAGGTACATCCCAAAAGGTGCATTGTACGCAATTATAGGCTTGATGATGGATGAGTAAAGAGGCACAATGACCTCCCCTGCCATACATGTGAATCCCTCATGATTAGCTGGGCTATATAACATGTCTTTCAATCCACATTGGCCATGTGGTTGACAAATGACAGACCGCTACCATGTTTCTACCCCAGGTCCCCAACTACGTCTTCTGTACTCAATGGCCTAACACCTATGTTGTACTGTGCCACCAATGTGGAGGCGTGGGAATCTGCATTGAATACTGATACTCCCCCTCCTTTATTCAAGTGTTGTGGCCGACAAGAATGGTAACAGCTATAACCTGGTAGTACTGGTGTGCTCCTGTGAAACCTGAAACAGGTTTATGTTACTGCACAGATATCGATGTCCAGCATGTCAAGTAGGGTTTTGAGTGTGTGCATCCTTAGGTCTAGACTTCTGGTGTTGAGTAGCATCACTCTCACTTCCTCATCCTTTGTGATACAAATGGATGTGGGTTTGCCTTATGAGCCTTGCCTAATACAGGCACTATGGGTGTAGCAAGAGTCTCCGCCAAATTCCAATGGGACAGGGGTGACAGGTGCAAGCTGTCCCTAGCAAAGCATACCACCCCAAGATGGCAGGCATTGGCACACCTGTGAATGACACCAGTATGTCAGTCAATTGTTGGAAGGGATCATCGTGCCTTGATATTGTGGCATGGTTCTAGGTGAGGGTAGGATGCTACTCAAGGTCAGGGTCAAACTGTCTTGGGCTACGTGCTCAGAGAGCTCTGTACTGTCTCATGTCATGTAGTCCAGGGAGGAATGTGTCAGGCCATTCACACCAGCATGGAGAGTGACTGAGTCATACCTGTACTTGCCTTGGGGTTACCTGAGTGTTTGTGTTATGTGGCAGGTCATAGTGGCCGACAGGCTGCACACCGTGACCCTCACCTCATTAAGCCTGGTGAACGTGATGTTAGTGTGCCTGATGATAGAGGCACCTAGTACAGGTGTATGAGGTGTGTTGTTTACTGTTAATGGCTGTGAGTGTTCAGCACATTGGCTTTGTGTGATATGTGTTGCACATGTTCGTTTCCGTGGTAGTGGTTGCATGGATGTCTGCTTAGGAGGTCTCTGCTGCATAGGCATAGCTGTGGTCCGAGCCTACAAGTATGTTTATGTGTGATCATGTGTTAGGTCCGCTGTTGTGGTAGGTCTATGTGAGACTGGAAGTGTAGTGTGTGGTCTCCTTGGCCACCTGACTGGTTATGGCGGTATTGAGTAGACAGAGCCTAGCCTCCAGTTCGGTATATGGTTGCATCACTCACATGAGTTTGAATTTGTTGTTAGGATGAGGGGGGTGTCTGTGTACATGCATCTGTTCCAACATTGTCTCTGGAGTACCACACTCACCAGCTGGACTGGGGAGGGAACTGACAACTGACCTCTGGACATGCTAGAATACTATTCTGAATTCTGTAATAATTAATGATTGAAAACAAGGTACAGTGGGGAGTGAGGGTGTACTGACATTACCTACAACTGCTGACTGATATAAAAGCGTCAGTGAGCAAGTGCCAGGTAACCTAAGTGCAATGTGTCACAATTAAGTAAATGCAACAATGAGAAGCAGTCACTTGCTGTCATGTGTAACATGGAAATACGTACAGTAAGCAATGCAGATATCAGTAGTGAGTCACAGACGTGTTGACAAGCTGTGTACTATGTGGAAGTAGCATACCAGTGAAATAACAAGCTAACAAATAACAAGCATATAAACAAAGGTAGATCCAGGAGGCCTGGATGTAGTGGTTGCTACAGCAAACAAGGTGTAGCAATGTCAGTAAGATACAGCTCAGATATGCAGGCACTATAAACCTGAAACCAGATGTCCCCAGCTATGAATGGCAGAGTACAGCCTATTGTCACACACGAGTGCAGACCACAAACCTTGTTAATGTTAAATAACTGGCCTGAAGGCCAACTGCCCATACCAGAACTAATACACTTGTACACTGGGCCCTCAATCAGCAGGGCCCAACATCAATGGATGAAAGATATGTGTCCTGCCACCACAGTGCTTGCCACCAACCTCCCTAATGTAAAACAACTGGTCTGAAGGCCAAGTGCTTAGTACAAATGACATAGAATGATAGCTACACTGTAATCAAGTTTTAACCAAGCAGTAATAAGTAGAAGTTAATACTCCCTGTATAGAATGTGTACCATGTATTGTTGAGATACTATGCTGATAACCTGTTTGTGTACCTTTCCAGCTTGACATGGCTCCAAAAAGGAACCCATCATATTCTGCTGCAGAGGATGACATGATTCACCAGAGCCTGGTGCGTGACTATGCCATCCTGTTCTCACGCACCACCCAGAATCAGCAGGAGAGGTCTGCACTGTGGCAAAACCTCGTTAGCAGGATAAATGATGTTGGCATGCATGATAGGACATATGAGCAGGTGAGACATCACTGCAGTGATTTGATAAGAAATGTCCGCCAGCGTGCTGCAGATATCCGCAGGGAACAGGTTGCCACAGGTGGGGGGGGTGGCCACACATCCCCCCCTCACCAGACAGGAGGGGCTACTGCTAAGTGTTGTGGATCCAGCCCCAGAACAACAACAGCAACACCCATGCATCATGATGGAGGTTGGATCCACACAGCAGCAACACACTGAGTGTGCAGGTAAGATGCCATATTCATTTATTGTTATTACTTTTACATTTGTTGACCCAGATAGTCTAGCTGGATATATGTCCATTTTCAGTAGAGGCCTGTGGAGAAAAGCTCCACACATAACGTAATAAAGGCAGACAGACAAGTTGTTAATACAGACAGCCAACATGATAGGATTGTACACCAGCCTGTTAACTAAATCAACATACATGTAAGGAACTCAAACAGTTTAGAGTCATACACAATATACCGTTGGTTTAAAAGCAATCCTACCTAAAGCATAACAGTTATGCAATAAGGCAAAAGCCAGATACATAATAGTTAGGGCTCAGAAGGGTAGAGAAGTAGAAGGAGTATGAAAGATACAATGATATGGAAGAGGCAGGAGTCAAGAAGGGAAGTGAGGAAAGGAAGGAAGACAGTCAAGAGGATGTGGGAGGGATGGGAGAAGTAGGTCAGAGCATAGAAGGACATCAAGGTGAAAGAAACAGGGTAGAAGCTAGTTTCTATGCACAATGAGGGGTTAAAGGTAAAGAGAGGGTAGGGAGAGGGACGTTAGCCTGTACTCCAAGAAGAACAAAGCCAGTGGTTTGGGAAGTACAGTTTGCGTTGTCGTTTGAAGAGAGGTAAGGGTGAGATTAGAGTTAACCCCTGGTATGTACATATGACTGTTCTGTACACTGTTACTTCATGCACGCATAAGGTGTGCATGTGGTATGTATCTGTCATCATGATATATATACAGACATTATGTGCAGCTGATGTGTATAAGGGAACTAGTGTACTACTGTACTGTATCATGTGCCAAACAAATGGCACACATGTGCCCACTGACATTACTCTCTTCACACTTCCAGGTCCCTCCCATCTAGCAACGAGGCAGGCCATACATGCTGGTGAGTCTTTTTAACATTATCTGTAAAGCAATTTAGAAAACTAGGAAGAGTAGTGTAACTCTGTAGTAGACTTGCTGGTGACTGTGTTCACAATACCCGTAATACAGTTGTAGTAGATTGAGTAGTGTAACACGGTACTGATGTTTGTGTTTACTGTGGGGTGTGCATGTGTGCAAGCGAGCCTGTGCCCAAGTGTGCATGCGTGTTAGTGTCCATGAGTGCATGTGTCCATTTCTGAATGTGTGCATTAGTATTGAAATGCATCTCTGTCAAATATGTATGGAGACTGTAATCTGTGTTCCATGTTTTCCTCCTGTAGGTTCTGGTGCTGCTCTGGTGACCTGCAGCAGGGAACCTGAATCTTGTGCCCCAGGTACTGATGATGATGAAATGTCTGTAATGGTGCAGGAAGGTGTGTCTGGGTCCACCATTGGTCAGCCAATTGACAGTACACAGCTTTCAACCCCGTCAATGCGCACAGTCATCCTGCCGTTACATCCTTTGTCACCATTGTCCCTAGGTGATGGACAGTCTGCAGTGGGCATAGATCAGGGTAATGTGGTACCTGTGGTACATGCATCCCCACAAGGCAGCCATGAGCAGGGGCCTCCAATGGTACCACGCAGACAGTCGCCCATGGGTTCTCGTGGGGGCATCCGTGGCCGTACTGCCTCTGGCCGACGTGCCCAAGGAGGTATGTCAACCTCCACTATGTTTTGAAC
Organism: Protopterus annectens; assembly: GCF_019279795.1. Taxonomy (NCBI): domain Eukaryota; kingdom Metazoa; phylum Chordata; order Ceratodontiformes; family Protopteridae; genus Protopterus; species Protopterus annectens. The sequence continues at coordinate 835,605,116 of NC_056728.1, read as the reverse complement.
TGTCATGCAGGCACAGGCACGTATGGAAAGGTACACCAGACAGGGTCTGAGGGAGCTGAGAGAATGTCACACAGCCATGACAGATGGCATGCGTGACATTGCGAATGCTATCCGTAACTTCACAGATGTCGTTGACAGACGTTGTGGGGGCATAGAACAGCTGCTCCACAACCAGATGTCCATGGGCCAGGGCCATGGTGTGCGTTTGCAATGTCGACGTGGCCGTATGCCAGCAACAGCACCATCTGGCAGTGGCCGCAGACGACAACAGGCCCACTCGTGCACCTCAAGTGCCAGCACCAGCCCCAGCAATGCTGGGTCTGTGCCGTCATCAAGACGCCCCAGGAGACCACGTGCACGTGGCTCTGGACAGTCCCAACAGGGAACTGTGTCCAGTCAACACACCCCTGCTTCCGATGACAGTACCCAGTCTGGGTTAGTACCGGATACGGCCTGTAGCACCCCTGCCAGGCACAGGTACCGTGTCCGTGCCCACAGACACTGATCTGGATGACCTGACAGGTGCAGTCTGTGGCTGTCCACAAAACCCTGTACATGGCAGCCATTATGTGGGACTGTGTGCGTGCTTACACACATGCAGAAACCTAACACCTAGGGCAAACACATACACACACACACTGCACCAACACTGGTCCACCCTGTACTGCTGCCCCTCACAAACACACATACACACACATGTCAATTGGTGTTACCAGTGGCTGGCTTGGGCATACCTAACCCACACCCTGTGCATATGATGACACTGTGCCACCTCCTGCATACTACAACATCAGTGCAGGTAAAGGTAAACACGTTGCTGATGCACAGGGTGACTACATAGATGTGTATAAGTAGTAACATGTTGGTAACTGTTCACTGTTCCAGTATAATTGTGTGTATATCACAGCAGTCCTGCTGCAGTAACTGTATGACTGTCCTCAATTGTTATATGCACCCATACTACTTACCAAAGTGTACCAGCTGCACACCATCACATGCTAACATTGACTATGACAATGCGCATCTTGTGCTGTTACGTAGATTCAGCTATATGTAACTGTTCTGTCACACATGCATTTATACACACCCTGCTACCCACACACATGCACACGCTCACCTGCCATTCCCATTATTTATCACCCTACATGAGTAGCTGTTGATACATGACAGGTACACATTTGAGAAGTGCACTATGTTGTTTACTACTGGCGTCCCCTTCTCTACCTGTACTCACAGGGTGCAGACAACCTCATCGGTTGAAAGATGTAATGTGCATCAGGTACTGTAGTACCCTGATTGCCACATCAAACATGTTTCCCATATGGAAATGCACACACAGACACATCCCACATCCACACACTTGCCACATTCAGGCTTCAGAGCACTATCTAGGTATATTTGGGTACATGTGCATGTTACAGTAGCATGTAACACTATACTGAGTACTGGCAGTTGTCTGTTGTCATGTTGTCTGTATAGAATAAAAGAATTGTTTGATTATCCTACTCCGTTTTGTGGACATTACTTGAAGATGTGTTACCTTACATGTGTTATTGGTACCACCACCTTCTCTTTTGTAGTTTTGTTTGTATAGGGTGCTATCAACATCACTGCTTGTGAAGGGTAATGACCACCCTGCAGTGCATAGCCCCATGTGGCAAAACCCACATCCCACCCCATCATTGTGCACACACACTAACCCCACCAACAGTAAAACACATACTTTCCATTTGCAAGATTCAAACCCATACCTAACTGTGTTATGACAGTAGAAACAGACACATTAGCAGAGTGTGCTATTTGCAGTAGCTGGAGAAATCCCTACTAATGCTGTACTTAGAGGGTGCTGACATCATCTGTGTGTAGGAGGAGGGATGTGCACCCTGTAGTGTGTTCTCCCAGTTGTCAAAAGGCAGTTAACCCACCCAGCATAGTGCACACACATAAACCCCACTCATACAAACACACATATATTCCTTTTGCAGGATTCAAACCCCTACCTAACTACATTATGACACTGGAGAAAGACGCATTAGGAGAGCGCGCTATGCGAATTACTGGAGGACTTTACCACAGGTAATATAGTTATACAGTCCTGACATCATCAGTGTTTCAAAAGGGGAATCTGCATCCTGTACTGTACTGTCACAGTTGTTAATAGGGACATTTCCAACACACACATCAATGTGTTTGAGGTTTGCATATGTGGGGGATCCAGTACTCCAGTGTGATGAGTATATGGTTTGATTGCAACAATGAGGGACATACTCCGAGTGGTGAGCTGTTTGTACTCATGGTTGTGATGATCAGGTCTAGTATATCTTCCCCTCTTGTGGGAAGGTTGGTTACCTGTTCCATAGCCAAAGAATGTATGATCTATGTGAACCCTAGAGCTTGGGTATTGTGGCTTGTGTAATGTTCACAGTCTATGTTTGGGTAGCTAACGTCACCCAGTATGATGGTGTTTGCAGAGTAATCTAAACTGTCCTGTGTCAGCATGAAGGCTGTGTGGGAGCCCTGAGTTTGAGAGGGTGCTGTAAGAGCCCCTCTGTGTCTCTTGCCATGTGGTCCAGGGAGGTATGTCTCAGGTTGTTTGCACCAGCATGGACAATGTCTGCCTCATAGCTGTACTTGCTGTGGAGTGACCTGTGTGCCTGTGTTATGTGGCACATGCTATCACCCGACAAGTAGCTAACTGTGACCCTCACCGTGCTCTGTCTGGAGGGCGGCACGTCTGTCAACAGCTCATGTCAAGCAAGTTCACACCCCTCATAAATGATGTGGAAACCGTCAAAGGCCCAAGGCCTGTTGACAATATGGACCAGACTGCAGATACCTCTATAAAGGCATTCTATGGACACATTCAGGAATGCATGGATCATGAAGCCATATGAAAGCATGACCCAATTCTCCAAAGGCAGATGTCCTGGGTGCCGGACACCTGCCATAAACACACTATACAATAGAAGGATGACGCCACTACATGATACAACAACCTCCCAAAATGTGAAGGCACCACTGATGAGTATTGGAAGACAACTACAGGCACCCATATGATTGTCTAAGGCCATCTTTGAGAGAGGGTTCCACAAGCCACTGAGGATAATCACAAGGCTGCCTGTAGTTATGTTAGTAACCTGGGTGGTACTACCCAGATATGCTCAGAGGTAATCCAAGATGTCACACAAAATACAAAACATGCAGACATTGCCATCATCCTAGTGGGCAGGTTCAATGCTGCCTTCTCCCCCCACCACACCAAAAGGGCACATATGTCTCGTGGCACAGTGCTGCGCCCCCTGACACCACAGATGCTCAGGTAAGAGATGCCCTTCCCAAAGCAATAAACACTGCATCAATGGGACCAGACAGTGTCCCAGGCTGTGTCCTACATGAAGCATGAGAAGAGCTACACCCAGACATAACACCACTGTTCAATCCCAGCCTTAATACACGGTATGTGGCCAGAGAGTGGCATACAGCAACAGTGGTCCCTCAACATTCAGGTTCCTTCATGGATCCTGGACATTACTCGACCCATATGTCTGACTAGCTTTGTCTGCAAAGCTATGGCAAGGATCATCATGAACCTCACATATCTAGATATTGTGGACCTACAGACATGTCACCATACACAGTTTGGCTTTGTCAATGACAAATCCTGCCTCTCCAACCAGTTTGATTTCTTTGAAACAGTCACCAAGGCCACTGTCAAGGGGAAGGAGGTGTACACAGCCTACCTGAACCTTGCATAAGCCTTGGATACAATACCCCAGTTGTGCATTCTAGGGAAGCTCACCAGTGTACATATTAACCCCTATGTCACTATGGGTATTGCACAGTGGCTCAAGGGCAGAACACACATGGTAGAATTGCTGGAGCCATGTCAGCCTACAACCTGGTACAAGTGGTGTCCCACAAGGCACAGCCCTGGGAGCTGTCATCTTCATTATATATTTATCATAGGTACAGGCCAACATGGAAGTACTGTGGCACAGCAAGTCGCTGGTGACTGCAAACCGGACACCATAATCAACTCACCAGCTAACACACGCACCCTCCAAAAGGGACTCTTGGAAACACATGACTTGTGCCACAGCCATGGCCTCAACGTGAATGACAGAAAGCGTATAGTCATCCCCTTTGTCAAACACAGAGTGACCACAACGTACCACATATGTGTTAATCCATTAAGTGCAGACGAAGGAATTATGGACCTTGGGGTGCACAGGTTGATAGCATTCCATTTGACAACAACATGGACAAAGTGGTTAGGTAAGCATGTTATATGGGCCGCATCACCATGGGATCCACATGTAGATCAGGGGTGGACATTGTGCCCCTTTACTCATCCCTCATCATGCCCATAATTGACTATGATGAACCTCTCGGCATGCACCTTACCAGACACCTGCAGCAACTGGAGATACCACATATGTACCTCGACAAGGGGATCAAAGGGCTCAAACAGATGCCACATACTGACTGGTTAAAGTAACAGCAGCTCTACTCAGTGACATACTGCCTCTTCATAGGCAATCTGTGCCTGACATAGAAGGCCAGGTCATACCCTCAGTTAATGGCCATGCTGCATCTCAGAATATCCAGATCCCACCAGGATACACACTGGAAATACTTGAACCTCAGGAGTGATATACACAGGACATGCTGGAGGGGCACATTCACAACTCAGAGGCTCCCTTCATTCCGGAATATTATCCCAATAGAGGTTAGGCAGACTGACTCAGTGACTATCTTCAAGAGTGATATTAATGACAGGATGTGACATTGTAGGGTTACCCTGGGTATCACTTATGTGTCACTGTGAGACAGAGGCACAGTATACTAACCTTGGAAAAGGGCATAGCAAGACAGATTCACAATGCATGTTGAAAGGCACACACATTCTGGCTAGGTGGATACATGCCCTGGGCAGACATCCCTGTCCGAACCTATGGACCTATGTATCTTTATCACCATTGTCCCTATGTGCTGTTAATCACCAATGTAATCTCAATACTATGGTAGCATGTGCAGTCACCTCTATGGTACAGTTACATACAAGTCAGTCAGATGCATGGACACATATGACTCAGTCATTGTCCATGCCACCACAGCTGATGTGGGATGTCCCTCACTGGGATACATGATAGGGAACATGGAAGGGATCACTGAGCAAGTGACACAGGCTGGTAGACCCCTGACCTTGGTTGGCATCAGACCCTCACCAGGGATTCTGACAAATTACTGAATGCTAATGACTTCGTGTAGCTACAAAACCCTAGCTGAATGGTTCTTAGCATGCAGTCACTGCATTGCTATGGAATACTGTCTTACCACTCCCACAACAGGTGAAAACATGCAGCCCCTGTACATCAACAACATGTAGACTATATGCCCCAGACCAGGTGTGCATCCCTCACTACTAGGCTGATAGCATCTACATCTCACACTGTATGTACACATCCCACATGCTGCACCTGCACAGAAGACCACGGTCATAATGTTACTCTGTGCAAATACCATGTATTCACATGTGGCAGGCATCACACATGGTAACTATTGAAGGTCACAGGTACATATGTGTATTTGGTACACACATACATCATGTGTGCATTGCCATAACTGGTTTAATCAATGTCTTGCATTATTGTGAGTGACAACCCACACACATGGGCATTCTGTGTGGGCAAAACACACGTGGCATGTCTGTAATCAAAAGCCATACATAATTGTGATATCGTTTAGAAAGGGGTATGTGCATCCTGTGGTGTGTTTTCCCAGTTGCCAAAAGGGATGTTTCTTTTATACACACTTACACACACACTTACCCCCCTTCACACACACTTGCCACCTGCTGGATTCAAACCCCTACCTAACTATGTTATGATACTAGAGACAGATGCATTAGCACAGCATGCTATTCGGATTATTGGGAGGTTTCTTTTCCCCTGATATACTTATAGGGTGCTGACATCACCAGAGTTTAGAAAGTGGAATGATCATCCTGTGGTGTATTTTCACAGTTGCCAAAAGGGATGTTTCTTTCATACACACACACTTATTCCCCTTCACACACACTTGCCACCTGCTGGATTCAAACCCCTAACTAACTAGGTTATGACACTAGAGACGGACGCATTAGCACAGCACGCTATCCGCATTACTGGGAGTTTTCCCTTCCCCTGATATACTTATAGGGTGCTGACATCATCAGAGTTTAGAAAGTGGAATGATCATCCTGTGGTGTGCTTTCCCAGTTGCCAAAAGGGATGTTTCTTTCATACACACTTACCCCCCTTCGCACACACTTGCCACCTGCTGGATTCAACCCCCTACCTAACTATATTATGATACTAGAGACGGACGCATTAGCACAGCGTGCTATTCGGATTACTGGGAGGTTTCTTTTCCCCTGATATACTTATAGGGTGCTGACATCACCAGAGTTTAGAAAGTGGAATGATCATCCTGTGGTGTATTTTCACAGTTGCCAAAAGGGATGTTCCTTTCATACACACACACTTACCCCCCTTCACACACACACTTGCCATCTGCTGGATTCAAACCCCTACCTAACAAGGTTATGACACTAGAGACGGACACATTAGCACAGCGCGCTATTCACATTACTGGGAGCTTTCCCTTCCCCTGATATACTTATAGGGTGCTGACATCATCAGAGTTTAGAAAGTGGAATGATCATCCTGTGGTGTGCTTTCCCAGTTGCCAAAAGGGATGTTTCTTTCATACACACACTTATCCCCTTCACACACACTTGCCACCTGCTGGATTCAAACCCCTACCTAACTATGTTATGATATTAGAGATGGACGCATTAGCGCAGCACGCTATTCGGATTACTGGGAGGTTTCCTTTCCCCTGATATACTTATAGGGTGCTGACATCACCAGAGTTTAGAAAGTGGAATGATCACACTGTGGTGTATTTTCACAGTTGCCAAAAGGGATGTTTCTTTCATACACACACACTTACCCCCCTTCACACACACTTGCCACCTGCTGGATTTAACCCCCTACCTAACTAGGTTGTGATACTAGAGACGGACGCATTAGCAGAGCACGCTATTCGGATTACTGGGAGGTTTCCTTTCCCCTGATATACTTATAGGGTGCTGACATCATCAGAGTTTAGAAAGTGGAATGATCATCCTGTGGTGTATTTTCCCAGTTGCCAAAAGGGATGTTTCTTTCATACACACACACTTACCCTCCTTCACACACACTTGCCACCTGCTGGATTCAAACCCCTACCTAACTATGTTATGACACTACAGATGAACGCATTAGCGGAGCACGCTATTCAGATTACTGAGAGATTTCTTTTCTCCGATATACTTATAGGGTGCTTACATGATCAGTGTCTAGAAAGGGGAATGAGCATCCTCTGGTGTGTTTTCACAGTTGCTAGGAGTAACATTTGGACCAAGTGTGTGAGCATGCCCAGTTCAGCCTTCCCATGGCATGTTGTGTGAAAGATGTCTCATTTATCTAAGTGTGTGAGCATGCCCAGTGTGGGCTTTACATATATTGAACTCTGCAGCCCATCACATTTGTGGATGAGTGTGACCTTCAACAAATACCTCCAGTTTATGGTTGTGTGTTGTCTGCCATGTTGTGTAGTTACTGTCCGAATGCTTTTTGTGTGAACAAAACAGGGAGTATACTGTGCCTGCAGGTTTTGCATGGGATACTTTGCACACAATTGTCAACATCCGTTCTTACTGACTTAACACTGTAGCACTGTATAGTGTAGTGTTTCAGTACTTTCACTGTGGTGGTCAGTATCCTGGGCTTTAGTCCTATCACCGCTTTACATTTCCATAGTGTGCACAACAGCCTGGTTAGGGTCCAGTTGTGCACATCTGCACAAAGGCAGTGCCTCTACAGACCCTGGTAATTACTGCCCCATAAGCTTAACAAGTGTAGTCTGCAAATCTATGGAGAGGATCATAATTGAGCTCATAAACAAAGATATAGGGGACATGCAGACATTGTACCCATCCCATTTTGGCTTGGTCAGGGCAGATCATGCCTTTTGTACTGGGTTGACATCTTCAAATTGGTCACTTAGGCCATTGTTGGGGAAAGGCAGTCCATACAGCCTACCTTGGCCTTGCAAACACTTTCAACACAATACCCCAGTCAGGTATTGTTGAAAACCCTAACAACTGAAATGTAAACCCATATGTCACAAGATGGGTTGCAAACTGGCTTAAGGATGGGACCCACAGGGTTAGAGTTGCTGGCACTATGTTAGACTCCAGGCTGGTCACAGGTGGTGTCACACAGGGCTCAGTCCTTGGCCCCATTGTTTGTCATGTACTTCCCAGAAGTACAGGCCAACATGGGAGGACTTTGGCTGACAATGTTTGCAGATGACTGCACACTGGGCACCATGGTGGACAGTGCATCACACACGGATATCCTTCAGAAGGGACTCACAGTAACTGATAGCTGGTGCCAGGGCCATGGCCTGAAGTCAAAGTGCACAACATGTGTAGACATACCCTTCAGGAAAAGCAAGGTGACCCCAAGCTACCATATAGGTGGCAATCCTCTAAGCACAGAGAAGGTTATCATGGACCTGGGGACCCAGGTTGACAGTCGCCGTTCTTCTGAGACTCACATTGCTAAAGTGGCTAGAAAGACCTTCTACATTGCCCACCTGCTCAGGATGGGATTCACATCCAAATCTAGTGGGTCATTGTTCCCCTGTACTCTTCACTTATCAGACCGGTGATCGAGTCAAATGCCCTATTCTGGCTGTATGTCACCCAACATCTGCAGCAATTGCAGATACCCTGAATGTCCCCCACCTAAAGGATCAAGGAACCCCAACAGCTGTCATATGCTGCCAGATTGAAGACACTCCCACTCTATTCACTCACATACTGTCTGCTTAGAGGTGACATGTGTCTGACATGCGAGGACATGTCCAAACAGGGATTAATGGACATGCTCCACCTCAGAATCAGCAGATCCACCTGAACCACTAGTGCAGGTGACTTACACCTTAGCAGGGTTGTATGTTGGACATGTTGGAGGGATGAAGTTATCACCCAGAGACTCCCTATGCTGTGTAATACAATCCCGGTCCATGTGAGGCAGAGCACCTTGCTGGCTGTGTTCAAGAGGTATCTTGGCCTGTGAATGGAAGGTCATACGTTTAACCCGGGGATTGTCACGGTGTCACTGCTGGAGAGAGGCATGACACACTAATGGGCACAGTACTGTTTCCATATAAGGGGTGGTGTATGCCAATGAACTCTGTGCTAGGCTTATACCTGCCTTAGGGAAGATAGCCTAGTATAAACCTATGTACCTATGAACCTATCTGACCATGTTGCATTATGTTCAGATGTGAACTACTTACAACAGCCTCATCCAACATCGGTAGTGTATTCCACAACATGGGTGTACATTGGCGAACACTACCGATGTGCCCTAGGCCATTTCTAATGCTAGTCGGCGAGTGTGTTTGTCCATCAACACATTGTAAGTGATGTTTGCCATGACATATGTCTTGTTTAGTATACTGTGCCTCTGTCTACCTGTGACAATTTTTGAAGTATGAAAGTTCTAAACTGCATAATTTCTCGCTGGCTGCAGCACCTTTCCAACTTGTTGGAATAAATTGTTATTCTGGACATTTTATTGGCTCTTTCCACTCTGTAGATTCGAGCATGGATGAACATTCTTCTTCCAGTATACCACCCTCCTCACGCCACTAGGTGGCAGCATGCACCCACTGATTGTGACTGTAAAGTTTAAAACAAAAAAGACCTGCAGTAAATCCTCTAATCAGCCTAATGCCTTACATTTTGTATTTATTATTCTCTCTGCTCTACACTACAGATTCCGTGGACTTTTTTACCTCTTTGTCATTTTTCCCTCATATAATCCCATATCTATACCTTAGCAATTTTTAAAATAAGAAAGTACTAAACTGCATATCTTTTCCATAGCTGTAGCACCTTTCCAACTTCAGGTCACTGATTTTTTTTCTGGACTTTTTCTTGGCTCTTCCTGCTCTGTAGATTTGAGTCTCCACGAACCTTCTTCTTCCAGTGTACCACCCTCCTCTCAGCACTAGGTGGCAGCATGCACCCACTGATTTTGACTGTAAAGTTTAAAACAAAAAAGACCTGCAGTAAACCATCTAACCAGCCTCATGCCTTATGCATTGTATTTATAATTCTCTTTGCCCTACACTACAGATTCTGGGGGGTTTCCACTTCTTTCTCATTTTTCCCTCCAATAATCCCAAAGCTATCCATTTGCAATTTTTGAAACAAGAAAGTTCTAAACTGCATACCTTCTCCCTGACTGTAGCACCTTTCCAACTTCAGGTCATTGACTGCTTTTCTGGACTTTTAATTGGCTCTTCCTGCTCTCTAGATTTGAGTCTTG
>NC_056728.1:835488901-835594183 GCF_019279795.1 Protopterus annectens | reverse complement strand
AATTCAGAGCTTTTTTTTGTTTGACTAACCACTTTTACAAATGAACATTACTTTGTTCTAAATTAGTACTTTCTCATTTTGGACATCTGAAGCAAGATTCAAAACTTATTTTATCTAGTCTGTAGACCCACTAACACAGCTATATGAGGAGTTATGCATTGCTGTTAGTTTATACCTACATTTTAAATGTCTCAAATCAGAAGTATACTTTTCTTTCAAAGAGTATAACCTTAATACCAGTTGACCACCATGCTGAGTTACTTTTGGTTGAACTTTCTCCATATAGCAACACGTATTTATTACCAATGTATTGTAGATGTTCTATATGCTAAAACATTCTCAAGCTATCTTTGATCAAACCCACTTCTTATAAATGAAAGTAATTTAAGTCTAATGTTATGTATGTGCCTTGGTCAGCACCAAACCTAATTAACTGAACCATGTTCCATCTGTGTTGTCGATCTTCATTCATTCTTGACTGTTGGGTTTCATTTCTGACCCTCAGAACTGACTTGGCCATTATATCAAGCTCGCACCAGCCAGAAACTCTCAAGCCAAGGCTACCCATTCTGCCTCTCTTCCCTTCCCTTCAGATTGAGTTTTGCCCATAGAGTAGAAAATTGTGGAAGCTTTGTCTGAACAACAACCCTACTAAGACCCAAGGACTAGTTCTGAACCTCCAGGAGTCTTTTGGAGGGGGTAGGAGGGTGGGGTGCAAAGAAATAATGAAGATCAACAGCACAGATGAAACATTATGGTAAGAACATAACTTCTTTATTTGATGTTGTCAATCTTCATTCATTCTTGACTGTTGGGACAGAGTCCTTAGCTACTTTATACCCTGAGAGGCCCTAGGGAAGGATTTTCCTGAGCACCATAGAGCCAAAGGATGCTCTTCCCATGGAGACCGTATCCAATTTGTAATGAGTGTTAAAGGTATGGGGGTAGCCCAAGCTGCAGCTGCACATCCATTATCCATAGAAGCTCTGGAATGAAAGGCTACTGAAGTGGAAACAGATCTGGTAGAATGAGCCCTAAATTTTGTTGATAAGTTCAGCTTATTTTGCTCATAAATAAAAGTGATGAAATCTCTCAACCATTTTGACAGAGTAATTTTGAAACTGGTCTGTCCATTTGAGTACCTGAAAAGGATAGAAACACTTGGTCCAATTTTCTAAAAGATTTTGTTCTATCCAAATAAAAATATAATTGCCTGTGTACATCCAACAAATGTAAACATTATTCTCCCTTGTTTGAGAAATGTGGGAAGAAAACTGGTAGATCTATGGACTGATTAATATTGGAATCTGACACTACTTTAGGCAGAAAGGAGGGTTTAGTTCTGAGTGATATTCTGTCTTTGTGAAAAATGATATACGGATGTTTTACACACGCCTGCAATTCTTTTTTTTTTTAAAACAAGTTTATTGTTTTTAACATACAAAATAAATATCATAACAATCTTATACAAGCAGTTAAAATATAAATAGTTATAACATTTAATAAAATAACCAAAGTATTTACAGAGACATCCACTACAAATCAAATCAATTGATTAAACTGTAATGTCTTATTATTGAAACTAAGATTTTTTTAACAGGTTTTGTAAAGTATCCCATATAATATAGTAAGACGTTTTTCTAGTAGTTCTTGATTTTATTGTCATCAATTCCATATGGCACACTTCAGTCATAACATTTTTAAATTCATTAAATGAAGGAGGAGTATCTGAAATCCAATTTCTGGTTGTTATTTTTCTAGCCACTGCTAGAATAGACCATAATAAGGGAAGTTTAACTTTTTTAACACTTTAGGAACAGGAGTGTTAAATAATATAAGTGATTTAGAAACAATGAAATTATCTGTGAAAAGGGCCTGCAAAAAATCATTGATTAACTTCCAATATTCCTTCAATTTTACACAGTCATAAAACATATGTGCCCAATCAGCATTTATTTCTACATTACATCTTTTACATAAGTTGTCTTTATTATTTATTTTATTCATCATTAAAGGTGTATAGAAAGATCTATGTAAAAATTTCCAAGTAAAAAGTCTCCAATTAATGGAAAAAGTAGTTTTATAAGCAGATTCCAATATATATTGTTTATCTTGTTGTTTTGGTGATTCACCATTAATGGAAATGAAATAATTCCAATAGGTATCTAAACTGTAATGAGTTTCTTCTCTAATAATGTTATGTATGTGTGAAAGCTTACCTTTATCTGAAACTCTATGTTGTAAATTTAATATCAAGTAATCAATCAGAATTGGAACATATTCTTTAACTGTTAAAGACATTAAATCAATTTTATTAATAAGATGTTGTCTAAAAGTCTGAATTTCTAACCAATATGTTTCTCTCAAATCAAATTCTTGCTTTAAGAAGTCTAAATTTTTAACTTTATTATCAGACAGCAACTGATACCAATACTTTAAATCATTCTCAGTGACTAAAAGAGTTCTTTCAGAGGTGGTTGACATAAGAACACCTTGTGTATACATTATAGGGAATAGGATAAAATTCCATTCCTTATACCTAGGATGCATAAATACAAAATTATGATAACTAATAATAATGTTTAATGGGTAACTAACTATATATTTTGGTGTAATAGATGAAGTACAAAATTCTTTTAGTAACCATAACATGGGGTTATTTACAATAATATTTTTATGTATTAAAGAGATTTTCATGAAGTGAATGCTAATTAGTTCCCAGTAATCTTTCCATCTTGCAACATATGACTGATCTATTAACAAAGTAATAACTTTTATAATAGAAGAGATAGTATATAAATTAAAGTCTGGAAATGAAATGCCCCCTTGAGACCAGCTATTAGTATGTTTCTTTAATGCAATCCTAGGTCTATTAGGTGCCCATAAGAAATTTAACATTAATGAATTCAATTTCTTAATAATTATTTTTGTAGGTGGGAGTATTATTGATTGTATTAAATATAATATCTTAGGGAATATTATCATTTTAATAATTGTGAGTCTCTCTTCCATGGTAAAAAACATATTGTTCCAGCTATTGAAAAGATTTTGTATATTAAGAAGACAGTTACTATAATTATTATGTATAATGGATTTAATATCTTTAGTTAATATTATACCTAAGTAAGTTATCTGAGCTGAGTTGGGTATATATTTGTTAAAATCATTAATGAGGACATTTTTTCATGTGTATATTGGTAATATTTTAGTTTTTTCTTCATTAAATATCAAACCAGAGATATTTTTTAAATCCAGCATTTTATCAAATAAGGACTTCATAGAGGAGTTAGTTCCTGATGACGTAATTAGAACATCATCTGCAAAAAGTTGAATTTTAGATATTGTATTTTCATCTATATCAAATCCTTCTATATCAGTACTATTTCTGATCAAATTAGCCCAAGGCTCCATTATTAAAGTAAATAATAGTGGTGAGAGTGGACACCCTTGTTTTGTACCTTTTAAAATGGGTATTTTTTGTGAGACATATGTTCCTATCTTAATATAAGCCAGTGCTCCTTTATATAGATGTTCAATTAGATTTACAAATGCATCAGAGAAATTTGTGCACTTTAGTAAGATAAACAAGTAGTCCCAACTTACTGAATCAAATGCTGAACTTATATCGAGACTAATAAGTGTTAAATCTTTCTTTTCCTGTTTGCAAAATCAATTAACGTTAAAGTTCTCCTTATATTATCAAAAGTATTTCTATTTATAATAAAGCCTGTCTGATCTATATCTATTATGCCTGGGATGATTGTCTTTAATCTATCAGCAAAATACTCATAAACATTTTATAATCAACATTAAGTAATGAAATAGGTCTATATGAAGTGCATCTGGTTGGGTCTTTATTGGGTTTTAAAATTGGTGAAATAAATGTGTATTGCCAAGATGGGGAGTTGTTAACTCATTTTGAGCCAAAATAAAAACCTTATGTATTAATGAGTAAGTACTTTTAGGAAGAATTTTATAAATCTCTGGTATAATACCATCATTACCTGGTGCTTTGTTTGATTTAAGTTTGTTTATTTGTGTAATAACCTCTGTATATGAAATATTTTTATCTATTAGTTTAGTCTGTTGTTTGCTAAGTTTTTTGTTCATGTTTGTAGTTATAAATTTCTTTATTTTATCTTTAGGATCCATATTAATGTTATTATGATTAATTTTGTGAAAGTGATTTCTAAATTCATCTAAAATTTCTGGTAAACTAGAAACATTCTTCTTTTTCCCTGGAGAGAAAATTTCTTTGATATGATTTTGCTTATTCAACCTATTTGTTTTATTTTTAAGTTTATGTAAGTATTTGGGACTTATTGAGTAAGACAAAAACTTATATTTCTCTAATGTTATTTTGACTTTATGGGTTAAAATTTCTTTGTATTTCTCATTTAATTTATTTATTTCCTCAATGACTTTTTGTCCATAATATTTTCTTTATTATTATGTTTGTATGAGTCTAATTTGCTTTGAATATCTAATAATTCCTTGTCCCAAGATTTCCTTTTATTATTATACCATCTGATACTTTGTCCATATAAATATGATTTTAAAGCATCCCAAATGTAAACAATGGAGACATCAGGTGTAGTGTTTAAGTCTAAGAAATGTTGCACTTCTGAAAGTATATAATCTTTATAGTCTTTTAGTTGAGTTAAGCATGCTGGTATTCTTTTGATCTGAACATTATAAGTACTTTTTACCATAAATTCAAAGACAATTGAATTATGATCTGATATAGGACACAAAATGATTTTGGAATTAATTAAGTCTGTTACCATCTGGTTAGAAATAAAGACTCTATCTATTCTTGAATAAGTTTTATATCTGTTAGAAAAAAAAAGTGTATGGTAATGATTTTGAATCTATCTGATTATTAATATCATTCAAATGATATAAATTAACAAAATCCTTTAAATGTTTTGCATTAGATGTAATTTTCCTTTTTCCTATAGTAGTAGTATCTTTTTCATGTAGGATACAATTAAAGTCACCTGCTAAAATAATATCTCCTATAGAAAATGATATGATCTTATTGAGATAGTGTTTCACTGTATTAATGCCGATTCCTGGTATCCAATATACATTGATTAATGTGTATATCTTCCCATTAATCTGTATTGTAACCATACAGAACATTCCTTTATCATCTTTATAAGACTTAATAGTTTTAGGTATGGGCATATTTTCATTGCATAAAATAGCCACTCCTCTCTTTTTCTGTGTGTGTTCTGAACTAACCAAGACTGTATATTTATTAGTGGCTAATTTATATCCTTTTTCAGGAGATGTGTTTCTTGAAGGAATATTAAGTTGGCTCTATGCAAATTAATATATCTCATTAAACTTGCCCTTTTACATGGGTTATTCAATCCATTAATGTTTAAAGAAATTCCTTTTAGAGATATCATTTAGCTTTTATAAACATATAAGACATATAATCAGAATAACAATTAACAAAATAAGTGATATTATATCTCCTCCTTTAGGTGTTTCATTAATTATAACTGTATTTAATGAAAATCTTATGGAATTTTGTGTAAGTTTCACTTTTATTCGTAGTGACAATGAGTTTATAAAATATGATGTGGATGTCAGAACTATATACATACAACAATGATCAGGTGAAAATAATGTTAGGATTAAACATTGCACCCAGCCTAGAGTTAAGAACTCCAACTTCGAGTGGCTCATACCACTCAAGTTATCCCCCAAACCTAAGCAGCAGTACCTCAGCTGCCACCAAATTAATTCAATACTAACTATTATTAACTAAAGTTAACCTCATTTAATTAGATTATCTATTATGACAAAACTAAACAATTTATAAATCAGCTTCATATAAACAAGTAAGAACATTTAGAAACAGCTCATATTACTATGTACATCTATTCTGTATAATACACTCATAATCAAAATAGTATTCTAACAATCTTGATAATGGGAACAGAGAAGAGAGAAAGAGAGAGAGAGAGAGAGAGAGAAAAGGGGGCATATCCACATGTTAGTTTATTAAAAGTTTGTAAGAATAAGTTATTATGTTCATTTGAATTCAATATCATAGGCTATTATGATTCAAACATTATGTATATTAGAGAATTCCTACTTTCTGCCATAGAAATGCAATTAACAGTTTTAAAAACTTTAAATTACTTGCACCAAAAGCTTACTTTTCATACTTATTATTGCCAATTAAATAAAATATTTATTCTTATACATAAGTTAAAAAATCATACTGCACAGCAATGTTAATTCCTAGTTATACATAAATCATTGTGATGAAAGCCTTGTGTATTTTATATATCTGAACTGCAGCTTTAAAATATGTCACCTGACAATTTCTTCTTAAATGTAATCATAATGATACTTATGCTTGTCAGTTAGTCAAGGCAAATGATTTATAACATTATATATGTTTAAATCATAAGTATTTATATACATTAGTGTGCTGCAGTCATATAAGCTTTCAAAAACAAGTGTATATGTGATTTACCTTCTATGCCTTCTAACATATCTCACTTGTTTACTATGGCATACTAAATCATTTAAAATCATTATAACTTTTATATTTTATAAAATACATCTTAAATAAATAAGTTGTTATAAGGAATAACTCACATTTAGGTGTCATAAAGTTCGTTTTTCATCACAAAGTCGCATTTACAGCAGTTCTACTTCCTGAAACAGCATTCTTCATGAATCTGCGATGTGTCATTGTGAAATCAGGGGTCAAAGTTCAAAATGACTGCTTTCAGCTTCTCTGCGTGTATTCTGAGTGTTGAAGCTTTTAAAACAACTCGAGGACACTATTCACGAGGAAACCCACATCCCAGATTGTCTCCCATAACATTTTGGTGGGAATTTTAGTAAAAGCAAGTGACTGACATTCATTTAGTAATACAAATGAATCTAAACAGTGCAAAACCTTCACAAAGTATTTTACAAGTCATTACAGTCTCTATGACAGTGAAACCAAGCCTACAGTTATTTAACATATTATACAACTTATTTTTATATGCCCCATTTCATTTTCTCATACAGATCTTATTATATACATATATCAGTATTATCAAAAGTATATAACTATATATATGAGAGAGAGAGAAAGAAAGAAAGAAAAAGAGAAAAAAAGAAAGAGAGAGAGAGAAGAAAGAAAGAATAAAAAGCTACAAAGAGTATCTACAAAGATATATTATTTGCTGTTTGTTTTAATAATGTTAAACATGAGACTTATTACTTACAACTATTTTAGTTCTAATTATTTGCAATTATATCAAGACATATTATTTGAAATCATGTATAAGCAATTAAGTCATGGTATAATATTTAGCAACAGTGTTTAAACAGCATACATAATTTTAAAGAGCTAATAAGTTATTATTTCACTTATTCCATATTTTCATCAAACTTCTCTCCCTACCCTCCCCCACCCCTCAGTAAATGCATAGTTTAGAAATAATGTCATTATTTAAAACAAGAAGAGAAAGGAAATGTATCAGATTACTAACCTTAGGTCTCTTTATCACAAAGAGAAACAAGTTGATTCATAGCATGTTATTTGTTCCTCGGAAAGTTTGATTATTTATAAAACAAAACAGTTCTTTGCACACAAAAAGTAACTTTGAATATATCTTTAAAACATTTGTGGCTTTCTGAAAATGTAGTAACTGTAATTGAAGAGTTCACAAGAAAAAAAATATAGAACATGTCATTTATTTTTTAGTCTTTTTTGCTTCTCCGAAGTCTTCCAAGAAGTTTCTGTTGCCATCCTCTTTAGCGAAGGACTTGCCCATTCCATATCTTCTATTTTATCTAATATTTTATTTTTTTTAATATACAGCAAAGCAGAGTCCAAGTCTTCAAAAATTCTAGGGCCATCAGGTAAAAAGATTTTTAGTTTGGCAGGAAACAAAAGGTGAGTTTTGAACTGTGCTTTCTTAAGCTCTCTTATTAATGGCAAAAAAACTTTTCTTTTAGTAATTACCAAGGAAGAATAGTCATTGTCAAAACGCACAGTTGCCTCATTAATTTTTATAGGTGCTTTAGCCCATGCAGATTTTAATACCATCTCCTTGTCATAAGATGATAAAAATCTTACAATAACTGATCTAGGATATTTTTATTAGAGTTAAAATTAGATAAAGACCTATGGGCTCTTTCAATACCAAAAGAAAATGCTTCTGACAAATCTAAAGTTTTGGGAAGCCAAGTATTTAAAAAGGAAGTAATGTTGTTACCTTCTATATTTTCTGGCAGTCCAGAAATCCTAATATTATTGCATCTGGATCTGTTTTCCAGGTCATCAAGTTTGGATTGTAGTTGTGTGTTCTGTTTCAGTAAAAATTCAATGTTAATTTCTTCTTCTTGAATTCTGTTGTCCATATCATTAAGAGTCTCTTCTATACCAGTAATCTGAGCTTTCTGAAGTTGTAAGTCTTGATGTAACAAATCCATTTGTTTTGTAGTTTTTTCTATAAAGTTATCAATTTTAGTATCCAGTCTGTCCATTTTAGTTGTTAGTTGTTGAATAGTTAATAGTAAAGACTGAAGCTCTTTCTTGATGCTGGAATCCTGACTGCTAGCTTTACTGGAACTCATTCTGAACAGAGGTGATGAAAGAGAAATTTCCAAGATGATTTCTGACAGGAAAATTATTTAAATTTTCTTTTTTTTTTTTTGATATTATTCAAGAAACTGATATTCCAAACGTATTTAGAAAGAAAATTATTACATTAGTTGAATTTAAAAGTAATTATTTCCTGTCAGAGCAGTTATGTTGGTGGAGCTGAAGAAATCTGCTGCTATCCTGTGTTCATCCTTGGCCACGCCCCTCCACGCCTGCAATTCTGAGATTCTCCTGGCTGATGTGATGGCTACCAGGAATAGAGTTTTTCAAGATAAAAATTTGATATCACAGGCAGCTGCTGGCTCAAAAGGCTGACAGACCAAACTTTGTAAGACCAACGTTAAATTCCAAGGTGCAATGGGCTCTTTGAAAGGCGGTTTCAAATGTAAAGCACTCTTAAGAAAGATTTTGCAGAGACAATGAGACATCAAGGAAAAGTAATCAAAACCATTATGGAAATTTGAAATGGCAGCCAAATGAACTCTAATGGTAGAAGCAGAGGCTTCCAATTAGAATAAGGTGGATAAGTATTCCAAGACCTTATCAATCGAGGCTGAAAAGGGATCAGTACCCTTTTCCTCAGACCAAAGCACAAATATCTTCCATTTGCTAAGATAAATTTTCCTGGTGGATGGTTTATGTGAAGCCAAAAGTATCTTTTGTACTGGGGAAGATAAATTTTTCTGCCTGGCAATTACTGGAAGTGATGGAACCAAGCCATCAGCTTGAGGGTTAGTAGGTTGGGATGGACCAGTCCCTGCAGATGTGCCAACAGGTCTGGAATCGGATCCAGAACCTATGGACGGTAAACTAAGTGAGGCCAGAGAAAGGGAAACCAGACTTGATGGGACCAATAAGGTGCATGAGAATCACTTTGCTTCTCAACCGTTGGGCTTTCTTCAAAAATTGGGGAGTTAGGGGGATTGGTGGAAAGGCATAATTGTGTAGAAGAGCATCTCTCGGGGACTCCCCTGAAGGAGGACTAGGGCAAAGTAGCTGCTGCATTTGTTGTTCATGGGAGAGGCAAACAGATCACAGCAAGGCTGACCCCATCGATGAAAGATATTCACTGCAACATCAGAGTTGAGAGACCACTCATGAGGCAGGAGAATGCATCTGCTCAGTTTGTCCGCAATCAGAATTCCCTGGAAAGTGCATTGCTATCAGAAAGTGATTGGAGGTGATCACCCATTGCCAAACTCTTAGGGCTTCCTGACAAAGTGGGTAGGATCTGGTTCCCCCTGTTTGTTGATGTACCAGACTACTGGCATGTTGTCTGACTGAATAGCAATTGTTCCTGAAGGGAGGGCAGATCGGAATGCTTGCAATGCTAAGAGCATTTCCCTCAGTTCTTGGATGTTGATATGCAAACTGGCCTCTAAAAGGGACCAAGTGCCTTGGACTGTCTTTCCCTGGAAATGCCCCCCACCCTATCAGGGATGCGTCAGTGGTCACTATGTCATTGGGCTGAGGGGGGGGGTGGCTCATTAATTTGTCAATATAAATCCTGCTTGCATCGGTTGGTTATTCGGATTGCATGGGACATTGAATGAGTTAACATTGACCACTGTGATGCCAGGAGCCATTGTAGCAGCCTCATGTAGTATCTTGCCAGAGGAACTAAAGTGATTGTTGCTGCCATGGAACAAGGAGCTGTAAGACTTGGTGAGCTGGAAATTTGTCTTGAGAGAGTATCACTTGAAGTTGTGACCTCAACTTCTCCAGTCTGTGAAGTGGAAGAGCAGCCATGCAGGATTTGGTGTTCAGTCTTGCTCTGATTAATTATATGTCCAGTGTGAGGGATAGTTTTGACTTTTTCTTTTTTATTGCGATGCCTAGGAACTCTGCAAGGCTTAGAACAGAGTCCAAGTCAGAAAGCAGCAGATGCCTGGTGGGGCTGGTCATGAGCCAGTCATCTAAATATGGAAACACATGGAATCCCTGTAGCCTTAAGTGAGCTGCTACCACTGCCATGCATTTGGTGAACACCCTAGGGGCTGTGGTGAGAGCAAAGGGCAGTGCTCAAGATTTGTAATGACTGGCTCCTAGTCAGACGTGGAGGTATCTTAAGGAGCGTGTATCCATTTTTATGTGGTAATACACGTCCTGAAGATCTATGGAGCGCATTCAATCATCTTTCTCCAGAAAGGGAAGGATAGACTGAACTGTGAACATCCAGAATTTTGTCTGTTGAACAAACCTGTTCAGTACACTAATGTCTAAAATTGGCCTCCAGTCCCTGTCTTTTTTGGCACTAAAAAGAATTTTGAGTAAAATCTGGATCCTATTTGGTCTGGTGGGACTGTTTGGATAACTTTTTTTTTGAAGCAGCTTTTAGATTTCTAGTGCTGCTATATCCCTGACTGAGTGGAACATCGGGGATTTGCATTTGTGGTCTGGGGTAAAGATTAAAGGGGATACGGTAACCTATGGTAATTATTGTCTGCACCCAGAAATCCGATGTTATTGTGTGCCAGGCTGAATGGTGCAGAGAGAATCTTCCCGTGACTGCCTCCAGAGGTAAGCAATCAGGCTGCTGCTCAGGAGCATTGATAGGGTTGTCCAGAGAAAGAATCCCTGAAATCCGAACACAAGCTCCAAACACTTTACCAGTGTACCACTTTGCCTTTATTAATGATCTGGTACCTCGGCCTTTCGCCTTCAAAGGATCACAAAAAGTGTATGAATTACCATAAATATATATACACACACACACACACACATATAAATTGATAACAATTATCACAGACACCTAATATCAATTAATTAATCAGATGCTGATGTAATCACAAAATTAAAGTGACATTTGCAATTAATTCCGAAAAGGAACAGTGTAATGAACGTTAAACAACTTCCAAAATAATATCATAATAATAATTATAAACTAAATACCTAATTCCAAATTAAGCCCATGGGGCTTTAGAGTTTTAAACTTTAGAATCATTTTAGTCTCCAATTCAAGTAATTTCTGAGAATAATTCCCCCCTCCTCCAGTAAAAAATGGTTTACCCAGTATACAAAATCTCAAACTATTTGGGCAACCATCATGTTTATCAAGAAAATGTTTGGCCACAGGGCTAACTTCATTATGGTTTCTAATATCTTTTAAATGCTCTAAGATACGAATTCGAACCATCCTTTTTGTTTGCCCTATGTACCAAATACCTACACACGAACAACCTAAAATATATACTACTCCTATAGATCTACAATTAAAGTAAAATCTAGGAGCAAAAGGTATGCCATTAATCCTATTTACATTAATAACCCTCTCACAGAGACTACAGTGACCACAAGGATGTGTGCCTGACGGAAGATTATACTTTTCATCCCCTTTCAAGAAATTATAATTCAATAACTCTTTTAAGTTTTTCCCCCTCTTATAGGAAAAAGTTATATGTTTAGGAAAAAGATGACCTATATTCTCATCCTCACTAATTATATACCAATATTTTCTCACTATCTTAACTAATTCATCAGATATAGGGGAAAATTTCGTAACATAAAATAACCTATCCTCATCATCACACTCTTTACTATTAGATACTGTAAGGTTAGATCTATTCGAGGTGCTCCTAGTATTTCGATACTGACAAGAATTGACAATCCCAAGTAACCTATTTTTACATTTTAACAAATGATCCTTATCATAACTCCTCTTAATTAACCTCAACTCAACATTATTTAGTTCATTATACCTCTCCATGCCATCACTAGTATGGTCAAAAATTCTTTTAAATTCACCTGAGGGTAATGAACGCAATAAATGTCCAGGATGCATGCTACTCGCATGTAGGAACATATTTACTGAGGTATTTTTCCTAAATGGCCTATAGCTAATGTGTTCCTCATCATGATATAGCGTCACATCCAAGAAATTAATCCTTTCCCTGTTATATTCATAAGAAAAGGTTAGTCCATGTTCATTCTTATTCAAAGTATCAAAAAAATACAAAAAATCACAAATATCACCCCTACAGATCAAAAAAAGATCATCAATGAAACGCTTATATAGTACAACGTTCTTTTTATAAAACAGAGTAGGATAAATAAATTGCCTTTCCAAAAATCCCATATACATAATGGCATATGAGGGCGCAAAAGCAGCCCCCATAGCCGTTCCTTTCAATTGCAAAAATAATTAGTTATTAAAGCAAAAATAGTTATGGGTAAGACAAAATTCAAGTAAGTTAACCAAAAAAGTGGTTCTAGGTCCATCACCCAGCATCTCCATCACTGCTTCCAAACCCCATCTTTTACTAATATTAGTATATAATGATTTCACATCAATGGTCACCCAATAATAGTCCTGACACCATTTCACCTGGGAGAGCTTATCCAATAAATCCTGAGTATTAGAGATGTGTGCTGTCACTTTATTTAGATGTTTTTTAAGATGAAAATCCAAAAGGATGTTCACATTACTTAGAAACGAACCTATCCCTGACACTATAGGCCTACCTGGAGGTCTTTCCAAACATTTGTGCACTTTAGGTAGGGCATAAAAAATAGGTGTCAACGGTTTCTTAATAAACAATTTACAAACATCCTTATGACTGAAAAAAACAAGATGTTCCCCTCGCTCTAACAAATTTAGAAGTTCATTATTAAATTCCATCACTGGATCCTTTTTTAAGTGCTTATATTCAACCACATTATTTAGTAAATCATTTACCATTTCACAGTAATCTAATTTCTGTGAAATGACCCAATTACCACCTTTATCAGCACACTTGAAAATGAATTCCCTTTTAATTTTCACCATACTCTTAAGGGCCATCCATTCATTTTTATTTAAGTTATATTGTTTTTTGTTCTTATAGAACTTATCCAGCATTAATGACAATTCTTTAAACAAAACTTTAAAAAAAGCGGCAATAGCAGGTACCTTAATATTAGGTATAAATTTACTATCAGAGATTAAATGAGGAAGTAACAATTTTCCATAACCTGTGTGATAACATTCAACAGTCTCTATATTTTCATCTTCACAGACAAAGTCAGCATCTTCATACTCATAAATAGATACATTTAATAATTCATCATCATCATCATACTCAAGATTATTTTCATCAGATATATTGTTAACAGGATTAATAGCATAATTATGAAAATATACTTTCAAGTATAATTTTCTGATAAACATTTTTAATTCCATGTATAAATCACCAAGTGAGGGAAAATACGTAGGCACACATTTACTGCCTTTAAGCAGCACAGACTTCATATCATCATTAAGAACCAAATTAGATAAATTAATCAAACATAATGTCCGTTCATCCTGTAAACTCACTTGTTCATTCCTTGAAGCGATTTCTGCCCTTTCTACCATTCCTTCCCCAACCTGATTTATTGGTTTGAAAGGAATTATCAGTCCTCGAGGGATTTGATGTACCATTTGCACCCTCAGTCTCCACGTTACCATCATTAATGGAGTCAGCAAAAGTCACATTTTTTTTACCATAAACACTTCCTTCTCGTTCCCCTGAGGATGCTGAAACGCTTTGTCGCTTCTGTGAACTTCTCCTGACCTTTGACCTACTACGCGTGGACTCACGTTGCCATGAGAACAGGATACCGGTCTCATAGTCTTTCATGTCCCGTAAAAGTTTATTTCTTTTACGCTGCAGGATATCGGTTTCTAATTTAGAAATTTTTTCATTAATTTTAGAAAATTGCATCCTAAAACAGGACTCCTTCACCACCTCGTCCTGTAGATGCAATATTTCACTTTTTAATTTGTCATGTGCTCTTTGGTTCCGTTTAACCAGTATACGGAGCCATTTCATAGTACATTCTAAGGAAGCCTGCTTCCATTCATCAAACAAATCATGTTCCTCTTCCGAAAATTCAGTCGCAGGAAGTCGATCAATACGTAAGCCTCTAGGAGTTAAATTCAAGTTAATATACTTCTCCAAGAGGCAAGTGTCAAGGAACAAAGCAATTTCTTTAGTCATAAGTCTTTCCAATAATACAAAACGGCCATCTACCTGACTGTTACCACCAACATTCCATGGATCCGTATTGTTAAACTTCCTTTCACGTTCACTAACCACATCA
Organism: Protopterus annectens; assembly: GCF_019279795.1. Lineage (NCBI taxonomy): Eukaryota > Metazoa > Chordata > Ceratodontiformes > Protopteridae > Protopterus > Protopterus annectens. The sequence continues at coordinate 835,579,491 of NC_056728.1, read as the reverse complement.
GCAAAAAAGGTTGCTCCTGGCATATGAATCTGCCCCGAAGCTCCAACCGCCTGAGTCATCATACAACCAGTAAGTGTCTGGATAAAAAGCAGCAGATAAATCCAAAAACACAAGCACAAGAAAATTAAATCCGAACACAAGCTCCAAACACTTTACCAGTGTACCACTTTGCCTTTATTAACGATCTGGTACCTCGGCCTTTCACCTTCAAAGGATCACAAAAAGTGTATGTATTACCATAAATATATATACACACACACACACATATAAATTGATAACAATTATCACAGACACCTAATATCAATTAATTAATCAGATGCTGATGTAATCACAAAATTAAAGTGACATTTGCAATTAATTCCGAAAAGGAACAGGAATTTAAAGAGTAACGAATTGAAATTCACATACAATGTGGAATTGTATTCTATAGCTTATTTAAATACCCTTATTATTGTGGATCAGGGGAAAATAAAAAGTAAGGTATACAGGAAAGAAACGTTTAGTAATGGCTATTTAGAATACAGTAGCTCCCATCCTACCACACAAAAAAAGAGTATAATTAAGGGGCAATGTATCAGGGCCGCTAGGATGACATCTGAATTCAATGATTTTGTTAGTGAATTGCAGTTTATAGGGGACATGTTCATCCAAAGAGGATATCCTAGATGGTTAGTGAAGGATGTCACCAGTTATGTTTTGAAAGAATGGGGTAATAAATATGTACCCCTATTAGGAAAAGGTCCTTTGGTAAATGCATGCAATATGGCAGCTGCTAACAGAGTGACAGATGTAGAGTATACTAGGGCCTGTATTTTACAACATACCCCTTGGACTACAAATATTAAAAGAATTATTAGTAATAACTGGAACATATTAAAAATGGATAGAAGAATCATTGAAACAGTGGGAGATACACCCAGATTCGTATCCAGAAATGGGAACAATTTAAAATGTGAATTAGAAAGAAAGATACAAATAAATAACAACGAAAGAGTTAAGACAGGTACAACAAAATGTGGCACATGTAATCAGTGCAGGTATATATTCTTAGAGAATAGCATAAAATTGGAAAATGTTACCAAGACAGAGATATGTTTCAAGAAAGGGAATTGTAGGACTACATATTTAGTCTACCTAGCAAAGTGTGCCAGCTGTCACTGTTACTATGTAGGAAAGACTGATAGGAGTCTTAGGCAAAGGATATATGACCATTACTATTGCATTAAGAAAAATGATGCAAAAAATGCCTTGTGGAGACATTTGCAAGAAAGCAACAGTTGCAAATTGTTTTACTTTGCCATATTAGACATAGTCACAGTGAATCCCAGAGGAGGGAATGTTAGTAAAAAACTGGGAGAGTTAGAGACTAGATGGCAAATCAAATTAAATGCATCTACCCCACCAGGACTAAATGATCATATTTCAGTCAAGCCAATTTTGGCAAACAGTGTTTAGACTGACAGGAGGGGTAGACAAAATTTTACAATACACATTAGGCTATTGAACATTGACTAACTTGTCCCAGAAGCATGACATTATCAAAGTGGATCATGAGTTTACACATCTTTTTTAGGTGTACATATGCATTATAGGTACATTATTATAGAAATTTGTTTTTAAAAAATATATATATTTTTAAAAAAAATGTATAAGTTACAAATATTTGTATAGTTATTCAAGAGTTAGTACATTATGTGGTTGTCATTTTAACCAGTTTTATAAATGTTCGTTTAAGAGTAACAGAGTATAGGAGCAGTATTTGCACTAGCACTTTAAATGTTTTGAAATTGATTAATTATTTAATCAGGTGATGATGACACCTTTTTATATATTGCATGCCCAAGGGCAGTTATTTGTTCTGAAGAAGTCTAAGTATGGTTAGATGAAAGCGCTTAACAACGAGTAATAAAGAGAAGTTATATTTTTATATTCACATCGAGTTGCAGCATCTTGATTCTATCTCCAGGGGAACTGTTTTTTTCGTTTTTTACGTTGTGTGGACTGTTTCCCAGTTGTTGGACATTTATTAATCCTATTTACATTAATAACCCTCTCACAGAGACTACAGTGACCACAAGGATGTGTGCCTGATGGAAGATTATACTTTTCATCCCCTTTCAAGAAATTATAATTCAATAGCTCTTTTAAGTTTTTCCCCCTCTTATAGGAAAAAGTTATATGTTTAGGAAAAAGATGACCTATATTCTCATCCTCACTAATTATATACCAATATTTTCTCACTATCTTAACTAATTCATCAGATATAGGGGAAAATTTCGTAACATAAAATAACCTCTCCTCATCATCACACTCTTTACTATTAGATACTGTAAGGTTAGATCTATCCGAGGTGCTCCTAGTATTTCGATACTCACAAGAATTGACAATCCCAAGTAACCTATTTTTACATTTTAACAAATGATCCTTGTCATAACCCCTCTTAATCAACCTCAACTCAACATTATTTAGTTCATTATACCTCTCCATGCCATCACTAGTATGGTCAAAAATTCTTTTAAATTCACCTGAGGGTAATGAACGCAATAAATGCCCAGGATGCATGCTACTCGCATGTAGGAACATATTTACTGAGGTAACTCAGAAACCCTGGTTATGTGGGCCCCCTCTGCCAAGGGAGGGGCATCTTCCTGAAGAGATTACCCCCTCTGCTCCAGGAGGAATACTCACCACATGTGTCCCAAAAAGACCCTTGGGACTTTCTGAACCACATCTTTCCACTCCTCTCATTCCTGGAGTAAGGCCATTGAAGAGTGGAAAAACACACACCCACAGCAGAAAGGGTCTTTCCATCCTTCTCACACCTGGCTAATGTGTCTCTGACTTTAGGACAAATAATGATAAAGCAACAATAGGGGCAATGATAAAGGAAGACTTAAAGGTGACCACAAAGTCACATAAGCACATCTAGGCATGATGCCTAATGGCAATGCCTGTACCCACTGCCTTAGCCATCCCTTCAGCTGTATGTGCAATAAACCACATGGACAAGTTGGAGATCGACTCTAGGGTGGCAAGTTGGAAAGCAACCTTATCACGTATCTCGTCAGACACTACTCCTGCTAACGTCTCTGAAAGCTCAGTTATCAAATCTCTTTGAAGTCATGTGAAATGTGCCAAAACATTCAAAGACTGTATTGCAAAGGTCATTGAAGCAAAGACCTGCTTCCTGAATCTGTGCATCATCTGGGACTCTTGGTTTGGAGGATGGACAGCTAGACTCTTCTAAGTGAGTTCCTTTTTTGTGGCAGCCACCACCACCATGGCATCTACTGCTAGACTTTTTGACCACTGAGGATGATCCTTGGACATGGAAAGAATTTTGCCCGGTCTCTGGGAAATCAGCTCTATAGTATAAGGAGCCTTTCTTGCATTCTGCATGATGAGTTTGACCAGTTCATCGGCAGGCAGGGTCACTCAGGAAGTAGAAGGCCGGGCACAAATAGCCTGCAAGAAAACAGATTCCTTGGAGGATGGGTTTGTGGGCTTCCAGTCACCCCTCTGTTGTAAAATTTCCAGGATGTCTCCAAAGGAGACATCTTCAGGGGGTGACTGATGGGACATTTCCCCTTCATCGATATCTGTATCCTCAGTGGTCAATTCTTGTGGAGAAACCAGGTGCTTCCTCTTGCACAATCTCTTATGGGGGGCTCCTCAGGGGAAGATCTGAGGAGGACTCTGAAGAGAGGGTACCCTGCAGCAGGGTGTCTTGCTGCTCTTGTAACCAATGCCTCAAGGTAGCAGATTGTGACAGCTGCAAGCCAGAGGATACATAGATGTGACATTCTGATGTGGATAGTGCCAACTGTGAGTCTGCTGAGGCCAGGGCTCTCTCCATAATCTGGAAGGCAGGCCCACCCCAAAGAGGGATGGGAGCCTGGAACTGAGAAAGGCAACCTTGAAACTGGGGTCATATCCCAGTCAAATTAGCCCACCTTCAGAGTAGGAGCCCTGAGAGGACTGATAACCGCAAGTGCACCAGGAACTGTAGATGGTGCAGTGGAAAAAAATCAGAGCCGATCCAAGGATACAAGCCGGCATGCCAAGTCACGGTCCCATGGGTGGGTCAGGTCAGATGGAACCACTGACCACAGAGTCATTTCCGGAACCAAGGTAAGGTCCACCATTGGCACTGAAGTAGCTGGCACTGGGAACGTTGAAGACCTGTGGATAGGTTGAAGGAGGAAGATAAGTGGGTGTCTTGAGAGAGTAACCCTCAGCTCTGGATGGGAGAGAGGTCCTAGATGGGGCAGGAAGCCCTCTGGCTGCCAAGAGCTGATCCATTAATCTGACTACATCAAGCACTGAAAGGCTCCTGGTGGAACAGATGGACATCCCTGAGAGTGATTCTGCGCTTTCAAGGAATGGACTTAATTACTGACCCAAGAAGGGGTCTATAGATGAGGAACACCTAGTCTTGGGTGTACTCTCGACCTTCTGCACCATGGTCAGTTGACCAATAATTTACTTTGCAGAGGAGGAAGCAACCAGAATGCTTGGGGAAACTATTATTGGTGCCGAAAGGGTCATTGGTACCAATGATAAGCTCGGTGCTGTAGGAATTTTTGTAGTTTCAGCAGTTGTCTGCAACACTGGGAGATGTGACAGGCTTCGGTACCTGAGCAGATGTCAGTGTCGATTTTGGTATCTTAGGCCTCGGTTCTGAGGGATGCGTTGACACCTGGCCCTTAGTAGATTTAGATTCATGAACTTTAAGTGATGCAGGAACAGACTGACTCCTTTTCTTAGATTCTTTTTTTGGAGACTTAGATGTCTCCACCTCAGACAAAGCCTCACCAAAAGGGCATTTTAGCAGCCCTTTGAAGATAAGTTAATTACACCTCCCTGCAAGCGTTCAAGCAAGGAAACTCTTGCAGAGTTCACACGGCGGTTGTATTTCCAAATGTGGCATCCCCAAACAATAAGCACAAGTAATATGCCCATCTGAGTTGGACATCTTTCTGCCACATTCTTCACATTGCTTGAATCCTGTGGTTCCTTTCTATTTCTCTATCATCTTTCAAAACAAGACAGCACATGCACAGACACAAAACCCACACACACACTCAAGAAGTAATGGAAAGAATAAAGTTCTTTTTTTAAGGCTGTACCAACAATGGCAGTTAGAAAATTACCCTCAAGAGGGTAAAGAGAAGAAAGAAGGGAAAGGGGATACCAGTGATGTCATTGAAGAATTTACCATAGCTAAAAGGGAAGGGAGGGGCCTATACCAATGATGGTAAGTAAAATTTTACCTGACAAAGTAAGAAAAAAGGGAATATATAAACACTCACACTAAAAAACACAGCAGTAAAAAACAAATATCAAGGAGAAGCAACACGTTAAACAATTAAAGGAGAGAGAAAAATATATATATATGTATATATGTGTGTATATATATATATATATATATATATATATATATATATATGTGTGTGTGTGTGTGTGTGTGTATGTGTGTGTGAATAAAAAAAATTAGCACTTAACTGAGAGCACGGCTGACATGTCTGATTTTCTACATGTTAAATGAAATCTGAAGGGAAGGGAAGAGACGCAGGATGGGTAGCCTTGGCTTGAGAGTTTCTGCCTGGCATGAGCATGATATAATGATTGAGTCAGTTCTGAGAGTCGGAACTGAAACCCAACAGTCAAGAATGAATGAAGATTGACAACATCAGATCTACAGTTATTCAAAGTGTTGCGAAGTGTATAAAAGTGCTTACAATGTATGTTTATTACCTCGCATTTATTCCAAAACGTTTGTGTACAAAGTGCAACTATTTCATGACGTGCAGTCAAAATACAGCCATTTCAAGAAGTTTCTTGTACTGGATGTGTCTATTCACAAAGGGTTACCATTACAGAGTGTTTCTTGCACTGTAAAGAGTTATTTAGCAAAGTACAGCCATTTTGGAAGTGTTTCAGTGTGCTGTGTACTGTTTATTCGCAAAGTGCAGTTACTTTGAAATGTTTCTTACTCTGACCTTCTTCTATTGCCCAGTTGTTTTAAACAGTGAGTTATTTGAAATGTTTCTTACCCTAATACGAGGTGATTTCCCGAAGTACAGCAATTTCAAGAGTGTTCTTCTGCCACAGAGACTTATTTTGCAAAATACTTCACAGCTTTCAGTTATTCAGAGACTTGTTGTGCTATTGGGCATAATTACAAGTACTGGCATAAATTTCTGGCATGTATACATATGTATGTGTGTCTGTGTTTGTGCATACGTGACAAAGCCTTCATTGATGTGTTAATAATGGCAGAGGCATTTTGCAGACCAGGTCCACTTGTAGTTGATCAGAATATTGCACAGAACTGGGAAATATTTGAGCAAGACTACAATATTTTCATGCAAGCAGCTTATTCTGATAAAGATGCATGCACCAGGGCATTCATTTTGCTAAACCTAGCTGGGTCAGAGGCCATTGAAAGAGAGCATTCATTTGTGTATGCACCATCAGTATATGAAGGAGAGGGGGAAAACAGTCATATTGCTGTTCAGGCTAAATCAAGGGAAGACCCCAAGTGTTTGAAATGCAAATTCAGAGAAATGTGCAACCCCCAGACAAATGTTACATTAGAGAGGCATTTGTTTTACACAAGAGATCAAAAGCCAGGAGAATTCTTTGAAGCTTATATTACTAATCTGAGAAACAAAGCTAAAACCTGCATGTCTGGTGATTTAAAAGATGAGTTAATAAAGGACAGGCGTATGTGTGGTATTAATAGCACTGCTGTGAGAAAGATTTTGCTTTGTGACAGTGATTTAATACTGAGTAAAGCTATTGAGATTTGTTAAATCCACAAAGTTACACAAAGGCACACAAGTATCCTTGCAAGTGACAAGAGCATGGTTTCAGCAGGCTCTAAAGCAAATGTAGACAGCATGCAGCATATGGCTAGCAGAAACAAGCCTAAGCACATGGCAGCTGTAGCCCCTGTGGGTTTTCCTGGGAAGTCTCATAGTCTTCCAGCAAGTTCTAAGACTAGTTCAGTTAAAGGAGCATGCTCGGTGCAGTACAATGGTGACTCAGCAAAACCCAAGTCAAACTTTATTGTTAACTGTCACTATTGTGGTGCCAACCATGACTCCAAAAGAGAAAAGTGTTTAGCATTTGGTCAGCAATGCCACAAGTGTAAAAAATGAAACCATTTCTAAACGTTTTGAAAATCAAGTAAACCTCACTCAGTTACATTAAAAAAAGCAAGTTGATCACATAGAAAGCTGCAACTCTACTTTTTATGTGGATGGTGTATCAGTAATTGGTGGAAAGATTGATGCAGTAGATTTGTTGGCAAAAAATGAATTGTTTTGTACTATTCTCACCCATGGTAAACCTCAGCTCAATGTAGACACTGGTTCAAAGTGTAATGTTATGTCAGCAGAAACATTTGCTAAAATGAGAGCTGGTGAACAACTTAATGTGCTTATGAAGGTGAAGAAATACAAACCGAAGGCTCAGTAGTGCTTTCATGTTATTTGGCTGGAAAGAGTTACAAGTTGTTATTCTATGTAGTCCAAAGACCTGTTCAGTCATTATTAGGTCTCAGAGATAATTTGAGAATGAACTTACTTTCCTTTACCAAAGAAGTTCATCATATAAGCACATATCCCAGTTCCAATTTCACTTATGCTATTTTCTCAGAATATGTTGATGTTTTCGATGACAGGCTAGGCAAGCTTCCAGTTGTGTATTCTATGAAGTTAGACTCCGAGGTCAGTCAAGTGGTCAGACCGACAAGAAGAGTTTCAATGGTTATGCAGAGCAAAATTAAAGCTGAGTTGGATAAAATGGTGCAACAAGGTGAAATTTGTCCAGTTATACAGCCAACTGAATGGGTGTCTCCAATGGTAGCAGCTCACAAAAAAGGCTCAGACAAAATCAGAATATGCATTGATCTAAGAGATTTGAACAAAGCATTAAAGAGACCTCATCATCCTATGTGAACAGTCAAGGAAGTTGCAGCCCTAATACCAAATGCCACTGTTTTTTCTGTCTTGGATACAAAGAGTTAATTTTGGCAAGTGATGCTTGATCACAAATCTTCACTCCTGACTACATTCAGTACCCCATTTGGAAGATAAAGATTCCTCAGGATGCCATTTGGAATAAATTCTGCAAGGGAAGACTTTCAGCATGCAGTGGAGTAAATGTTTTCAGGTTATCCCTATGCCATAATAGTAGATGATTTATTGGTTGGGGACAATGGTGAAGCAGAGCATGATAGAAACCTCAGGAAAGTTTTAGACACAGCACTTGAAGTGAACTAAAAGCTCAAGCCTCTGAAGTGCAAGTTCAGACTACCAAAAGTTACATATGTAGGTCATTTATTTACTAGCAGTTGCAAGCTTATGTATGATTCAGAAATGATCACAGAGGTTATTGCTGTTCAAAGTGCCTCTAATGTTTGTTTCACCTGCAGAAGCACCATGCATGAAGCCCTATCAGAAGCATGGTGTTTTTGAAAGAAATCAATGGGCAACATTTTAAAGCTAACAGCTTATGTTCATCATGCTAACAAACAACTGCTGTAGCACACTTTGCAAATTGAGGAGGACTTTAATGATTTTTCAGTCTGTTATCCATTTCCCTCATTCTAAACTTGTGCAATATAGACTGCTTCACATCTTCTAAGCTAGGCAGCAATGAGCTTTAAAATTTCTAAAATCATTTGATTTTAGGACTTCAGGCCAGAAATCTAACTCCAGCTGAAGGCATAATTCTTGAGTCTTCTCAACAGATTGATAGGTACTTGTTTATGGATTTATTTTTCTTTTAGTAAAACAGGTAAATGGGCAGACTAGACTGATACCTTTCAAGCCCTTCCAGTTTCACTTATTAAAATCAGATAAACATAACATGAAAGGGAGATATTTGCCTAATCTCTTAAAGTCTGGCAGCAAAGATTACCTGTATGAGCATGTACAGGACTCATTGACTTCAAACAGATCACACTAATAAACAAGGTAAAAGATGTAAACATTTCCAAAAGGAAAACGTTCAAGCTTATAACATTACCTTATTTGATGTCCCATGGCTTGCTTGCCCTTCCTGCATCAGTTAGGAAAATTAATCTGATCCTGAATCCCACCAACTTATTTTATAGGAAATTTTGCTGAAGACCAGTGTCTAAGGCAGAGAATTTTCTTAAACTTGCTAAATTGGGTACTAATTGCTCTTGTGCTCAGAATGCAATAGGTAGAGCTGTTAAGCTGGTACTGTAAAGACTTTTGATAGAAAAATAATTGGAAAATTATTGTCTTAAAATATCTTCATCTGATTTTTTCATAAACTCTAAACTGTCATTTTAGGTTTGGATTACAAGTACTGTGATATTATTTCTCAAGTAGAAAAAAGGCCACACCAGTTCATTCTCAGTTAAGCATCTAATTCACTCTCATGATGGAATGTGGTCTTGAAATGCAGTCAGATATTGGTTAATAACAGTATTTCAAATAATATGAAGTAGATAATGCCTATATATATTCCAGCGTATATGTTAAAATGTACAATTAGTCATTTCTTTAAGCCATTCTCAGCAGTTACACACTATTCCACAGCTGTAATCATTTTGCAACAAAGTGCAGCAGCAGATTTAAGCCACTGTGGAGTGAAGATTAGAATAGAAGAACCATTACTCTAAATGATCCACACTTCTGCTTGAGTCATGACATTTTCTGATATTCTGCCTTTGATATATGGAAATGCTATCTACTTTGCAGGAGGTCTACAATATCAGTAAAGTCAAATCACTTTTTCAGATTTGGTAGTCTAGTGGTTCATATATCTGTTTTATATGCAGAAGGTTCTGTATTCAATCCCCAATAGATCCATTATTCTCACAGTGATAAGCAAAGTCATTTTAAATCAGTGTACCCTTGGATAGAGTTTTCAAAAATTATTTCACTGACAAAATCAGTTTGGTACTGAGTTGATACAGTGCTCGTACTGCCCTCAAAATGAAAGTTTATAGCTATAAATGGTTTCAAAGTAGAAAATAAAGGCATCACCATTATGAATCACTTTCTTAGAATGGGATTCAGCCTAATTTGCTTTGCTTCTAATGCACAACTATCTAACTCTGACAACAAACTGTTAAAATAATTGAAATGTTTGCGTAACAGCAGTATTGCTAATATCATTAGATGGCACAAACAGAGTCTACGTGGCTTTTTTCCCTGTCTTTGCTCTACTTTGGGATCATGATGGAAGGCACTGCTGTTCAGTGAAGGCAAACATTACATACACAGATCATAGGATCATAAGAAGTTACTAGGCTATTCACACTGAGGCCCTTATATGCCTAGCCAAGAGTTTAGCCCATGTTTAGACAAGTCAACATCCAAAGCCCCTGTCCAGCAGGGACACAGGTGGAGTCCCAGGTGTAAGATTATGCTCAACAATATATTAAGTTTGAAAGTAACTTTGCTACAAATATGCAACATAAATAAGGAATAAGATAAAGCTTGCTTAATTGCAGAAACAGAGTTTAGTAATATGTGATCAGCATCCATACTAAATGACTGTGGCTTAAAAAAATAAGAAACTTGCTTATGAGTGTATTAAACACACATCAAGAAAGCTGACTTCTTACAGACTTGGCAAGAATGTAAAAAAAAAACAGGATATATCAGGAAAAACTAATCTGCTTTCTTTAAAGAATGGACAACAGGACATGTGTTTATCCACAAGGCGTTTCCTTGAAAAATATGCTTTTCTAAGAAAGTTTAAAAATATGCTTTTCTAAGAAAGTTTATCCACAAGGCATTTCCTTAAAAATATGCTTTTCTGCACTTATCAGCATTTACACAAGAACAGATGTGTCAGCATTTGCGTCATCAAGGCAGTATCTTTCCAAAACCAAGAGGGAGTGTTTAACTAAAAATATATATAAAATCTGTATCAAATCCAGTTATGTTAGGGGTATTGGTAGGGACACATTTGTCCTGAGGTAAATGTTATATCTCTCACATCATCTGTACTATATGAGAAGTAAAGTAGAACAATAACTAAAAGCTGTAACAGAAGTACGTGTGGTTTATTATAAAAGTTATTGGTTGCTGCTCTTAAAGACAGGTGCTGCAAAGTACATTCTCTCATCAGTGTATATTCTGCTAGTTTCTGTATGCAACAGACTGTGAATGTAACTATAACCAGACTTTGATTTCAGCAGAATCCAGCCAGCAAGACTGAGTGTCTTAAGAAGACTTCAAATCCATCACAGTAAGCATCAGAGTAACAGCACAGTGCTTTAGCACCCTAAAATTTATTTTTCAATGGCGAGCCTACCTGCATTCAACACAGAGGGAAGGGTAAGCCCTGCAGAGGGTTACTTTAGTCAAATTGTAGTAACTAACAGTTGTACATATGTGTAAATCCAAACCAGAAGTATTCCAGTTAATGCAGCTTGCAGCAGTAAAGTTTTTTCAGACATCTAAATCCAGTGAGACTAGTTCAGGAAAGTTGCAGTGCCATAAATTCTCCAATAAAAGGTGGATATCTACTTTGTACAGCAGTCCGCTGACTGTTGTGCTGCACCAGCTTCTCAAGTGACTTTGAAAAATTTTCAACCATCTGCAATAACAGCCTGATCACCTGTTTTCTTGCTAACTAGTAAGACTTTTTTCTGTGTCACATTTTTAGTATGGATGCTATTAGACAGTTTGCATATTATTAGACATTTTGGATGTAATTAGACAGTATGGATATTATTAGACATAATTCGTGTAGGAGTAAACCAAGCTTCAGTAAATTGCAATGTTGGTATACACAGCACATTAGTAAATGTAAAACATTAAGGCAGGTTGATAGTAAGGCATTATGTAAATGTATTACAATATTTGGCTGCTATCTCAAAGAAAACTATGTGGGGTATGACAAATGTTTATTGTGTGATTCAGATGTTAAACAGTTATGTCCTGTCACCACATATGAAAGGTTAATCTCAGAGTTGCAACATGAGTCAAATCAGTTACTGACAGGACCTGTAGTACATTTTGTTACAAAAGAATGTAATAAACTTCTAAGAGACAGACACAATGAGTTCAGGAAGCTTAGACAAGTTATGCAAACATGTTTTCAAAAGTGCATAGCAGTTTCAGATTCAGCAGAACAGGTTCCTGAGACATATCAGGCAGACCATGAGGAAACTCTTCAACAGCAGTTGCAAGATGAAGAAAATAGATTAGCTGAACTGACAAGGACTGACTTCCTACATACATTGGGAAAGAGCAGGAAACTACAGCTGATCTGTACAAAATAGATGTTTGTGCTTTGAAAATGGTTAAGCATACATGGTGGGATGGTAAAATACATATCATTCTCAAATGTTTAAAACTTCCATTCAATTAAAGCAAGATATTTATCAGTACTACAGTAAAGTAGAGCATATGGCTGCCATTCTCATAGCATAGTCAAAAGTTAAACAAAACAGTTCTAGTGTATAAAAAATAAATAAAAATAGTTAATGAGTACAGATTTAAAGTCACAACACTGACATGCTTGTACAAAGATTTAAAGTCACAAGACTGACATGCATGTATTTTCTATTTATACAATGCCCAAGAATTTGCAGTAGCGTTGTTGCCTCACAAAGACGCTGTCCAGTTCAATTCTCAGCTAGAGTGTCTTCTGCATGGAGACATGCATGAATGGGCGTACCTTCCTTGAAGGTTGTGCGTCAGGGCTGGCAACTCGGCATGTAAAAATCAACTGCCAATCATTAACGGACTGGAGTTCCGGTGTGGCGACCCCTAACTGGGAAAAGTTGAAAGACACAAATACAACAATGCACAAGAATAACAGGCAGACAACAGCAAATATAAATAATGTAAATATAAACATGTGTTCGTTAAGCTAATATCTATTTGTTTTTTACAATTTTTTTATAATTGTATAGTAACACCACACCAGTTAAAGTTCTGAATTTTAAAAAGAAATAAAATCACAGATGGAATTAATCAAACAGTCTTTGTAAAATTTATGAAGAATCCTGTGCTGTACTAAAGTCCAGCCAAGCGAAACCAAACAAATATTCCAAAAGAACGCGGCAGGACACTGCTATTTCTTAAAACCTTTTATTAAACGTAAAACCACAGGATGAGCGCTTTCAGGATACAACCCTTCGTCAGATGAAGCTCTCAATTAAAACTATTCCTTTTAAATAAATCATATCCAATAACAATCAGTAAAAAACCCGCCTATTCTGAAGGGCGGGCTTAACAGGTATAACTTCATTCAATCCTGGTTTCCGATTGGCCATTAACTCAATAATCCACCTAGACTCTGCCAGCTCTGTCAAGTGCTTTATATCACCCCCTCTGTTATTTAACCTAACATTCACTATTGCCCTGAATGTAAACCTATGTGTGGGGTTATCTTTCACATGCCTGCACAGGGCATTATGTATGTCACCATTTCTAATACTAGAAAGATGCTGCAAAATTCTTACTTTCAGCATGTTATTGGTTTTCCCCACATAAAAACTGGGGCAATGACTGCACTCAGCTAAATACACTAAATCTGTTGTACGACATGTAGCCCTCCCCTTCAACAGAAAATGCATATTTGTGACTGGATGTTTAAAGCTAGTCACCTTATTAATATAGCCACAGGCTTTGCACCTCCCACATGGAACTGTTCCTACTGATGTCATTGCCAAATTATTACTAGTGATTGACCTTTCTTTACATAACAAATCTTTCAGGTTTTTATTCCTTCTATACCTAAAAGTTGGTCTATTCCCTACTATACCTTTTAAACTGTCATCACTAGTTGATATGTTCCAATTCCTCTGAACAATGTTACAAAGTTCCACCACTAACGCCGGCCCTTAACCTTTTAATTAGTGGTTGTGAACAAGATTTAATGAGATATTTTATGGAGGGTGAAACAAGTAAGTTTTATAATTTGACCCTAGCACAAAGGATAGCCCTAACAGGTTTAAGTGAAAATAAAGATTTGACAATAAAACCAGCCGATTTTCTATACAAGAAAGGTCAATCACTAGTAATAATTTGGCAATGACATCAGTAGGAACAGTTCCATGTGGGAGGTGCAAAGCCTGTGGCTATATTAATAAGGTGACTAGCTTTAAACATCCAGTCACAAATAGGCATTTTCTGTTGAAGGGGAGGGCTACATGTCGTACAACAGATTTAGTGTATTTAGCTGAGTGCAGTCATTGCCCCAGTTTTTATGTGGGGAAAACCAATAACATGCTGAAAGTAAGAATTTTGCAGCATCTTTCTAGTATTATTTATTTATTTTATTTATTTTACATTTGTTAACCGGGCTGGTCTAACTGGATACATATCCGTTTTCAGTAGAGGCCCGAGGAGAAAAGCTCCAATACACAATAGAAGTACATATTTAAATTGCAAGATTCAAAGTATTGTTACAACAAGAGAATATGGTGACATACATAATGCCCTGTGCAGGCATGTGAAAGATAACCCCACACATAGGTTTACATTCAGGGCAATAGTGAATGTTAGGTTAAATAACAGAGGGGGCGATATAAAGCACTTGACAGAGCTGGCAGAGTCTAGGTGGATTATTGAGTTAATGGCCAATTGGAAACCAGGATTGAATGAAGTTATACCTGTTAAGCCCGCCCTTCAGAATAGGTGGGTTTTTTACTGATTGTTACTGGATATGATTTATTTAAAAGGAATAGTTTTAATTGAGAGCTTCATCTGAAGAAGGGTTGTATCCCGAAAGCGCTCATCCTGTGGTTTTACGTTTAATAAAAGGTTTTAAGAAATAGCAGTGTCCTGCCGCGTTCTTTTGGAGTCTTTGTAAAATGAATGGCAGAGCAGTTAAATAAATAAAAAAATACTGAAATCAAAAGTTAAAAAATATGTAAGCTAATTGTAAAATAATGTTTAGTTTGCATAGTTATGCAAAACACAGATATAATACTAAGTGTTTTATAACTGCATTTTACTAACAGATGAATCAAGGAAAAATGCTAAAAGGGTTAACTGAAAAGTGAGCTCAGACCTTCCTAGACTGAATGAATAGTTACAGGAAATGTTGGAAAGATAACATAAGAAACAAGACTGATTGCCATACAAGTGGCTTGAGTTTTTCAAAAAACGTATTGTTATTAAAACATAATTGTTAAAATGTTCACATGCAACACTATTTGATAATTATAATAAAACATCACAATTATGCATTTATGTCACTGATAAAATAAAAAAAACCTCAGTTACATCAAGTATAGCCAGCAGATGGGTTATAGTATACATACAGTTCAAATCAATTATACAGGAAGGTACAAATAACTACTATTAGAAGTAGACAGTAAATGCAACAGAAACGAAAACGGCCAAAAAATGATCAAATCAGACAAAGTCTACAGTTTAATAACCTAATAAAGCAAATGTATAACCAAAGTTTTGGGCTGGTATACATTTTATTATCACAGCATAAAGCAAATCAACAATAGTGCAGTACTACAGGGGGTGGGGTACTTTCTCAATTTTACACTGACTGTGTGAGCAGTATTGCAAAAGGGTATAAAATAAAGCTACAGGAAGAAATATCTCATTCCTTCTTGACAATACTCTTTCGGGGGGAGGGAAAAACAGGTATTAGTGCATTAAAATATTGGTAAACAGATTAAACCTGACAGGATAAGATATTTTACAAGTTGCTAATAGCTATCATTCTAGTTATTATTGTATTGTTTACTGTAAAGCTATACAAGAGATGACTTAAAATTGCTTTATTAAAGCTATACAAGAGAGAGTAAAGATATGTAAAAATTGAGCAAGAATGGTCACTATTTTTAATATGTTTTTGGCAAGACAATGTTGGTATGCAAATTTCACTAGATACTTCTAAAGAAACATAAGAATTTTCCAAGATTTTGCTTGATGTTAATGTTACTAAATTTGTAGATTGGACTATGTACAAATACAAAATAATTCAGTACAAATAAAATTAATGTCTAGTAACAAATATGTGGATAGCTACCAGATTGAAATGCATGAATAGCAAACAGTCTGTGTAAAGTGTACAGGATACATTGTAATAAGTTCAAAAGTAATTTGTCAAGTTGTACTAGTATTGGTTACCCCAGTTAGAGGAAAATTATATTAAAATATTGTACTCATACAGCTAATGGAGTAATATGTACATAGCATTCTTTAGTATATACATCATGTTTTTTTTTAAATCCTGAAGTATTAAATATACTGAAATAATTGCATTCAAATTTTTATTATCTAAGCCCAGTTCAGTACTTTATGTTCAGTTCATTGTCAACCAAGATGTTAATGGGCAGTTCAGAGACATGACCACAATGTTATGGTTAAAATGACATTGAAACTGTATATTTTCAGCAGTGTATAAATGTTTGGAGTAGCACATAGTTCTTGTCTCCTATAGATATTAGTCTAGCTCTAATATTTTGATATAAAATAATCAATAAAAGTAGAGTTAATTCAACAGGTGCAAAGAGTTAATAAAAGAGTACTAAGTCATAAAATTAAATTCTGTGATTGCAAAAGAATAAATTAATCAAGTTAAAAAATAAAACTAAAGCAGACACAGTTCACAACTGATAAAATATTTTCACAGAATGGTCTGTAAAAGAAAAGTTTGTCAAATACATTCAGTTTTAGTAGTAATACTTGATATAATTGTATTAACTATGTAAAATTGCATTTTGACTTGTGTATCAAAAGAAGACTAAAGATGTTAGGCCGGATTCACGAAGGCTTGCACAGAGTCTAAGAGTAGAGTAAGACTCCATGCAGCCAACATGTCTGCCGAGCGATCCAGGAACAGCCGGCAGGGGAGTGCAAGAGAGGTCCTAAAATGACTCTTGCACGGACAGGGTTAGTTTATGCAAATTACCTCATTTGCTTCTGAAAGCTATGCAAATGAGGTAAATTTGTGATCCAGGAAACACCTGTCCGAGCAAGAGTAGTGTTATTTGCAGAAATGTACTCGGTTGGCAACTGAGTACCGTTCTGCAGATAGCAAAACGGAGCCATGGCAGCTCCAAATAAAGGATGCATCCAGTTGAGGAAGCATGCCAATGGCCAAATATATGGCCATTGGCATTTTTATGTGTTGCAAAATAATAAAAAATAATATTTTTTTCCTCGATCTCCGATGTTTAAGCATAGCGCAGCACCGCGCAAACGTGCTGTGCTCTAAAAACCATAAAAACAAAAAATAAAAGCCACAAATAGTGATTTTATTCAAAATATTCAACTGCCATGCAAGTGAATGGCAGGCTGAAGACAACATGGCTACTGAGTAGAGGTTGCTAAGGGGGGAAGCTCAGTCTAAGAGATGTAACCAAGCATTAGTAGGCAATCCTATGCAAATGAGGATAAGGATAGTGAATCCCAATTTTTCCTGCTATGTGAACCATGTCCCTAGAGTGTAAGAGTAAGATAAGGGGAGTAACAGAGTAGAAGATGGGTGACATCATGAGGGGGTATGTATTAAAAAGACTGTAAGCTCATTGGACCAGAGTGGCATGTGTTTGCTGTGAGTTACTCGGGACTAAAAGAGGTGTGTCTACAGTTGTCTAAACTGAAACCCAGAAACTGAAGGTGTACTCTGTGGCTATCACTAAAGTTTCTTGCAAAGCTGCTTACACTGTGTGCACGTGTGTGCGCGAGTGTAAATCCGTCTAAGCCTGTGTGCGCCCGTGTAAACCTGTATAAGGCCGTCTAAGCTTGTATACATGAATGTGCACCTGCCTAAGCCTGTGTAAGCTTGTGTAAGCCTGTGTGTGTGCATGTGCACCCGTCTAAGCCTGTGTAAGCCTGTGTGCATGCGTGTGTGCATGTTTGTGCTTGTTTGTGCATCACTGCCACCTGTGGAAGCAGAAAGGGGAAAAGGAAGGAAAAAAAGTAGTAGGAAGTTAACCAAAGAGAACTAGCAGAGCTGCCAGGTGAAAACAATCAGAATCAGCCAATTACACAGGCAGTACAGTAGCCCAGCCCAGCCCAGCACTTAAAACTCTGCAAAAAAATTCCCCCATGTTTTTCTCAGAAACACTGCAACACTGCAGTCAGCAAAGAGAAGTGAAAACTTAAAAAGCTTAAACTGAGACATAAAAATGTTAGGGGCTGCCATTGCTGTTATAAGGCAACATGTGCAAGATGCTGAGGGTGGTGCCATTGCGAATGCTGCTGAGCAACCTACAGTGAGGAGACGGAGGGTAACCTACCAGGGGCTACATGGAGATAGTGGAGCGCTATAGAGTAGAAAGAGAGCTCCTGCAGCAAATTGTTAAGCTGTGCAGGCCACGCCTCACACACAGAACCAATAGAGGGGAACCCATCCCAGTGGAAACCAAGATATGTGTTGGCCTGAGAATACTAGCAACAGGTACCTTCCAGAGACCAACTGGTGATATGATGG
Source organism: Protopterus annectens (assembly GCF_019279795.1). Classification (NCBI taxonomy): domain Eukaryota; kingdom Metazoa; phylum Chordata; order Ceratodontiformes; family Protopteridae; genus Protopterus; species Protopterus annectens. The sequence continues at coordinate 835,561,074 of NC_056728.1, read as the reverse complement.
GGATTTCACAGGCATCAGCATCCAGGGTACTGCACCAGTTCCTGAATGCCATATCAGCACATGTCAGCACATGTCGGTGATCATGTATATTTCCCCAATTCCCATGAGGTATTGGCCAGCAATATGCATCTCTTCCAGCAAATAGTGGAATACTCTGAGGTAGTGGGTGCAATTGTCTGCATGCACATACACATCAAAGCACCAGCTGGTGAGCGGGATAGGGCCTACATCAACTGCAAGGGCTTCCACTCCATCAACTGCCAGGTTGTGTGTGATGCCCAGGGCATAATACTGAATGTGTGTGCTGGCTGCCCTGGAAGCTACCACGATTCCCATATCTGGCATCTGTCACAGATGTACCAGACATTTGCCAATGGGGACATCCCTGATGGTCACCTAGTGGGGAATGCTGGATACGCACTGGAGCCGTGGCTGATGACACCCATCAGAAATGCACACTCACCTGAACAAGAACTCCATAATGAGGCACACGCACAAACACGAAATGTAATTGAGCGTGTGTTTGGGATGCTCAAGTCACGGTTCCGGTTCTTGGACACATCTGGTGGAGCCTTGCAGTACTCACCAACTACATGTACCCAAATTGTCATGGTATGTGCCATGCTACACAATATGATCCTGTGAAAACAGCTGCAGCAGGAACAGCATAAGGCAGGACCAAACAGCCTCCCACCATTGCCAAGGCCTGCACAGGCACAGCGTGACTCAGAGGAGGAACAACCTGAGCCTTCCCCAGTAGGCAGAAGGAGGCGTGCCCAGTATGCCTTGTCCTTGGCAAAGAGGCAATGCATAGCACATACACTGGCTCAGTAGGAACCCTGGAAATGATACCTCTCTCTCTGACTTGCGCATAAAATAAAAGGGATGCCTAACTTCACACTACCTGTTTCCAAACATGTATAGGCAGTGTAGTATGTGCATCTGATATAGGCAGCCCTGCAGCACCACCTGAGGCATGATTGCCATGTTTTAAGCAATATAAAGCAGTGCTAAGCAGCCTCCACCAATATCTAGTATATGTAAACAAAATCACTCATGCAATGTTGGCCAAGGTCAGAGAAAGTTGAGCAAAGTCAGTTAAACATGCTCATATCTGCTTTACTGTTCCTTAAGCAGTCTGGTCTGGCCGGCATGAAAATAAAAAGCAGTGACAGGGCTTGAACCCAGGATAGTGTGCACTATAGTCACAGTACTGAACCACTAAGCCATGATAGCATTTCAGTGGCACCGACACAGCAGGACAATTGTACACTAATGCAAACACAAAGTAATGCTGTATCATGCCCCTAAAGAGGCAAATGGGTAACCTCACCCACACACTTATGCAGACAGAGAACATCAGGCCAGGTATTGTGATGTGGGTTGTGTAGGCTATGAATTTGCAAGTAATATACGTGACATTGGATGCTAAGATCTGTAGTACAGTAGTATGCCTCAAGCCAGTATGATAGGAACAGTACAGACTGTAATGGTGTCCTGTATATAGCAGTGCAGGCACAGCAAATGTGTATAAATGTCAGGTGAAACCCACATCCTATGTACACCCACAGTAACAATCCAGTGTGCCCCCGGGTAGAAATTTACAAGGAATAGCTGTCCCCCCTGTATGTAAAAATGTTGATAAGTCTAAGCAAAGTGTCTCATGGAAGCCCTGCAGGCACAGCATGATCCCTGTTGATCTATGACACAAAGGTGAGCCCTGCTGTAAAAATACAACTTGATTTACCATACACATATAGTATAAATGTGTATAGTGTGCGTGTTCACACACTCCAACAAATGTAGTGGATTTCATTCAGCATCACACTGAAAGGTCGTACTGGGCATGCTCACACACTTAGGCTAAATACGGATGTGATAATAAGGGATCTATGGACAAATGTGTATAGTCATCTCTACTTCCAGAAACACATTCACAAAGTGGTCAGAAAATCCTGCTATGTGTTCACACAAACTGCCAAGGTCTGTGCATGTAGATCAGACCTGTCAGAGAGTACCATAATACACTTGCGATGAATCTGACTAGGCACGTTCAGCAGCTACAAAGACCAATGAAGTACCTTAACAAGAGGATTATTGGCCTCAAATAGTTGCCCCATGCAACAAGACTGAATGTAACCCATAGTGCCTTTTTTAGGCAAGGCTCAAAAGACAAACCCACCTCCATAGGTATCACAAGGGATAAGAAACTAAGAGTAATGCTACTCAACGCCAGAAGTCTAAACCTCAAGATGCCTTTTCGACGCGACCTAAACTCTCCTTAGCATGGAGAACATCGATATCTTTGCAGTAACAGAAACCTGGTTCAGGGCTCCCGAGAGCAGCCCAGCACTACCAGGTTATACCTCATACCATGCTTTTCGGCCCCAAAACTTGGACCGAACAACAAAAGGAGGGGGAGTATCGATATTCATCAAAGATACCCACACCTCCAGGTTGGTGGCAAAGCACGAAGCATCAGAGACTATCCATGTGCAATTAACATTGGGTAAAACTGCCTTCCAATTTATAGCCTGCTACAGACCACCCTCCCAAACCCAGGAACCCCACTCGGCCTTCCTGAGAACACTGGAAAATATGAAGGTCTCTCCAAACACCATTATATTGGGCGACTTCAACTACCCAAACATAGACTGGGAGCATTACTCTAGCTCCAACACCCTAGCCCAAAGGTTCCTAGAATTTATAAACTCAAATGCTATGGAACAACTTGTTACCACTCCCACAAGAGGAGAAAACATACTAGACCTGATCATCACCAACACGGGGACTCTATGCTCCAGAGCAGAAGTGTATCCCTCACTGGTAAGATCAGACCATAAACTAATCTCACTGGATATTCACATCCCGACCCCACCCCCTGCCCAGAAAACCACAGTGAAAAACTTCTCTAAAGCAAATTTCACACTCCTCAAAACCGAGATGGAATCCTTCAAAGCCCCCGGGCCTGTGAAAAATACGGCCCAGACCACAGAATCCTTTATAATCGCATTCTATGAACACCTTCAGGAATGCATGGATCATGCAATCCCAAATAAAACCAAGACCCAATCCTCCAAAGGCAGACGTCCTGTCTGGTGGATCCCAGCCATAAACAAACTATACAATAGAAGGAGGAAGCTACTAAATGACAGAGCAAAATCCCAAAAAGGGAAGGCATCACTGATCAGTATTATCAAAAAACTACAGGCACTCATAAAATTGTCTAAGGCCAGCTTCAAGAGAAAAATTGCACAGGACACTAAGGATAATCACAAGGCTTTCTTTAGTTATGTTAGGAACCTGGGTGGTAATTCCCAGATATGCTCAGAATTAGTCCAAAATGTCAAAAAATACGCTGAACCCGCAGACATTGCCAACATCCTAGCTGACAGGTTCAGCGCAACTTCTCCCCCCCTCCCCACCAAAAGGGCAAATATCTATCCCAGCAGAGTGTTGCCCCCCTGACATCTCAGATGCTCAGGTAAGAGCTGCCCTCTCCAATGCAAAAAACACAGCATCAATGGGACCAGATGGTGTCCCGGGCTGTGTCCTACATGAACTCCAAGAAGAGCTAAACCCAAACATAAAACTACTGTTCAATCTCAGCCTTACTACAGGATATATGCCCAAAGAGTGGCGTACAGCAACAGTGGTCCCTCTCCATAAAGGTGGTGCCTCAACGGATCCTGGAAACTATTGCCCCATAAGCCTGACTAGCTTGGTCTGCAAAGCTATGGAAAGGATCATCATGGACCTCATAAATAAAGATATTGGGGACCTACAGACACTGGATCCTACCCAGTTCAGCTTTGTTAAGGGCAGATCCTGCCTCTTAAACCTGGTTGATTTCTTTGAAACAGTCACCAAGGCCATTGACGAAGGGAAGGTGGTCCACACAGCCTACCTGGACCTCGCAAAAGCCTTCGATACAATACCCCACTCGAGCATTATAGATAAGCTCACCAGCTTAAATATAAACCCCTATGTCACTAGATGGATTGCAAACTGGCTCAAGGACAGAACCCACATGGTTAGAATTGCTGATGCCATGTCAGACTCCAAACCAGTTACAAGTGGTGTCCCACAAGGCTCAGTCCTGGGACCTCTCTTGTTTGGTATATATTTCTCGGAGGTACAGGCCAACACGGAAGGACTGTGGCTGACCAAGTTCTCAGATGACTGCAAACTGGGTGCCATAATCGACTCTCCAGCCGACACAAGCATCCTCCAAAAGGGCCTCATAGAAACAGACAACTGGTGCCAGAGCCATGGCCTCAAGCTAAATGCCAAAAAGTGTATAGTCATCCCCTTTGGCAAAAACAAAGTGCCCACAAATTACCACATGGGTGGTAATCCATTAAGTACAGAAGAAGTAATTAGGGACCTGGGGACCCAAGTTGATAGCAATCTCTCATTTGACAACCACGTAGCCAAAGTGGTTAGAAAAACATTTTATATAGCCCACCTAATCATGAAGGGATTCACATCTAGATTAGGGGAGGTCATCGTGCCTCTTTACTCATCCCTCATCAGGCCCATAATTGAGTACAATGCCCCTTTTGGGATGTACCTTACCAGACACCTGCAGCAACTGGAAAGACCCCAAAAGTACCTCACCAAGAGGATCAAAGGGCTCAAACAGATGCCATATGCTGCCCGGTTAAAGAAACTCCAGCTCTACTCAGTGGCATACCACCTGTTCAGAGGCGATCTGTGCCTGAAGTATAAAGCCATGTCCAACCCGGAATTAATAGACATGCTGCACCTCAGAAAATCCAAATCCCATTGAGCTACGCGCTCAAGAGACTTGAACCTCAGCACTGAAATAAATAGGACATGCTGGAGGGACAGATTCATAACCCAGAGGCTCCCTTCACTCTGGAATAAAATCCCAGTCCAGTTTAGGCAGAGTCCCTCACTGACTCTCTTCAAGAGGAATCTTGATGAGTGGATGGGAGATCATAGGTTTACCCCGGGTATCACTTCTGTGTCACTGTTAGACAGAGGCACAGTGTACTAACTTCGAAAAAGGGCATAGCAAAATAAATTTAAAATGGGTGGCGAAAGCCAAACACATTCTGGCTAGGCTTATAAATGCCCTAGGGCAGATAGCCTAGTATGAACCTATGAACCTATGTACTTTGTTGCATACTGTCTACTCAGGAGATCTCTGCCCAAAAGACAGGTCCATGGTTACACTCAGATCTGTTCTGAGTTACAGCTCAATGGCACTAAATGTACAGAGCCAAGTGATATTGCCAACATCCTGGCAGATAGTATCAGTGTTAACTTTACCCCCTCTCACCCATGAAAGAGCACATCTCTATAATGGAAGACTGCAAAGTTGCTGTCATCATGGCTGCACAGGTAAAATACACTCTCCAAAGCCAGTATCACAGCAGCCATGGGACTACATAACTTCCCAGGCTGTGTAGTATCGACTTTCCTGAAGTAAACATTAACATGGAAGGCCTGTGGCTACTGAAGTTTCCAGAGGACTGCAAGCTAGGAGCCATCATTGTAAACACTAAAGATGTGTACATCCTACAAAAGGGCCTCACTGAGATAGATGGCTGTTGTCCAAGCCATGGGCTGTAGCTCAATGCCAAAAGGTGCATTATCATCATCTTTGTTAAAAACTCTGTAGCCAAGAACTACAACATAGGCGGTAGTATACTTCACATTGTAAGTGTGACAAGAGACCCTGGGTCACAGGTGGCCAGTGGATACAACTGTCATAAGAACATTCCCACAGTAGTCATGAAAACCTCTTATGTGGCACGCCTTATCACAAAATGTGTCTCATGTAGAATAGAAGAGGACATTGTTCCCCTCTACTCACCACTCACTAGAACTATAAAAGAGTACAATGCCACTGTTGCTATGTACCTCACAAGACAACCACAACAACTGGAAAGCCAGCAGCAATACCTCACAAAGAGCATCAGTGTCCTGAAATACATGCCATACACAGACCATCGCAAAATGCTCCATCTGTACTCCCTTGCATATCGCCTACTCAGAGGTGTTCACTGCCAACATACAAAGCTATGTCAAACATAGAGATGTTGGATATGATCCACGTAAAACACTCACAATCACTTTGACCTTTGGACCCAAAACCACGAGTGAAATACAAAAGGAAGGTGTGTAGCCATTTACCTTATGGATATCCACACCTTCAGGTTACTGGCATAGCATGAGGCCTTGGAGACCATGCAAGTGCAACTAAGATTGGGCAAAGCTGCCCATCAGATTGTAGCCTGCTACAGATCACGTACCTTGTCTCAGGAACCTCACTCAGTATTCCGGCGAACAATGGCAAATATAAAGGTCCTATCAAACACCATTATATGAGGAGATTACAACTACCCAAACATTGAGTGGGTGAATTACTCATATACAACATCCCTTGCCCAATGTGTCCTAGAGTTAAGAAACTCTAACACCCTGGAACAGCTGGTCAGCACGCCCACTAGAGGTGACAACATACTGGACATGATCATCGCCATCATGGGATACCAGTGTTCCACAACAGAGATAAACTCCTCGCTGGTAATATCAGATCATTAAGTAATCACACTGGACATCCACATCCCGCCCCCACACACAGTCAATGAAAACACTGTGAAGACATTTGCAAAAGCATACTGCAGGCTTCCCAAGACCAAAGTGGAACGTTCCAAAGACTTCTTGCTATAGGATAATGGCATGCAATCATCATAATCATTTACAAGTGCATCCTATGAGCATCTACAGGGATGCATGGAGTGAGACATCATAAATAAAACCAAGATGCACTCATCCAAAAATAGGACAAAAAGCAGGTGTTTGTTGTCCATAAATAAGCTAGACAAGAGAAGGAGGAAATGAACACATGATAGACCCAACTTCACTAAAGGGAAGGCATCACTGATCATTATCAGGAAGAAACAATGATCGCTCATAAAATAATCCAAGGATGGTTTCTAAAGACAAATAACCAAGGAATGTAAGAATAACAACCACAAAGCCTTTGGTAGCTATACCAGACATGTAGGTGTCAACTTCCAAATATGATGTCAGCTACTGAAAAAAAGGAATGAAATACACCAAACCAACTTTCATTGCCTACATCCAGGGGGACAAGTTCAGTGTAAACTCCCCCCACCACCCCCAAAAGGGCCTGTGCCCATGTTAAATAAAATCAAGAGATCAATACACAGGAGGTTCAGGTTCAAAAGTTTACTAGTGTACACCAGGAGGCAAAAAACGTACAAGTACAGAATTTTGTCTGACATGAAACAGGAAGTACACAATTTTTATAGTTTCTTACATTCAAGTTGTGCCCACCTTACTGACGTGGTCAGTCACAGGGCATCTACATCACTTTAGCTTACAGTATTCTATTCATAAAATAATGCTGATGCTGTATATTAAAAAAAGTTTTCCTCTGGTAACAATACGGCCTTGCTCACCACCTGGTCAGACATAATGTCTTTCTGTAAAGTTACTTCTTCAAGGTTTCAGGCTAGTCCGAATACAATAGCAGATTTAATCTTCTAATACACTTCTTTGTTCCCCTGTAACACTTTCCCAACAGCTGCATGTTATCTAGTAACACATACACAAGGCCAATCGCCCCTGCAGGAAAGAGCAGAAGATTTCATTATTTCACATATTTAATTTCCTGACCCAGCAGATAATCACTTGTGAAAAGCATAAACATTAGAACTTGCTGAGCTAGCAGTTGCCAGGGTCAGAGGCCAACTTGCAACAAGGCACACTGCAGTTTCAAAAACTTCTTGCAATTACATATGAATTCATTATTTTTGTTATATCATTAATAGAATAAAATGCATTACATACTACTTTGCTTTTAAACTAGCACTTTACATATATTCAAATACATATTTCTCTAACAGTCCATCACAGAAGGATGCAGAGACCCAGACATCATGGACATGCAGGTAAAGACAGCCCTCACCAAAGCTAAGAACATAGCATCAATGTGACTGTATGTCATCCCAGGCTGCGTTTAACACTAGGCCCATAAGGAACTACACCCTCACCTACATTCACTGTCCAGACTCAAGCGTACCACAGGTTATGTACCCAAAGAATGGCATACACTAACAGTCATCCAGCTCCACAAAGGGTGTGCCAAAACAGAACCTGGAAACCATTGCCCAATATGTCTACTCAGCCGGGTCTACAGAGCTATTGAGCAAATTGTCATGGAACACATACACTGAGACATTGGAGATCTCTAGACACTAGACTCTACACAACTTCACCTCGTTAAAAGCAGAGCCTGGCTCCCAAACCTAGTTGACTTATTTAAAACAGTTACCATGAACATAGATGGAGGTGAAAGTAGTCCACACAGCCCACCTGGACCTCACTAAGGGCTTACTACACCATTCCCCACTCTGTCATCATGGACCAGTGTACCAGCTTGAACATTAACAGCTATGTCACAGGATGGGTAGCCAAGTGGCTCACAGATCAAACACACATGTTCATAGTTGTGGGTGCCATGTCCAACTCTAAGCCAGTCACAAATGGCATCACACAGGTCTTGGTCCAGGGACCCCACCTGTTCAGTAGATACTGCTCAGAGGTACAGGCAAGCACGGCAGGTGTATGGCTGAACAGGTTTGCAGATGGATGGTAACTGTGGTCCCTAATTGACTGTACAGCTGACACAGACATCCTCTAGAAGTGTCTTACAGAGACAGATACCTGGTGTCAAAACAATGCCCTCAAGCTGAATGGCAAAGAATGCATAGTCATCCCCTTTGGGTAAAACAAAGTGCACACAAATTACCACAAAGGTGGTAATTCAGCATGTACGAAGAAAATCAGTATGGCCCTGGGGACACAGGTAGATAGTAAACTCACCTTTGATGATCACATGGCCAAAGTGTTTAGACATTCCTTCAATGTAGCCCATCTAATGTCACCTAATGTAAGCCACTTCGTATAGTCTGATGATGTCACCATCCTACAAATATACCTGTGGAAAAGATAACTCCCAGTAATGTGTATAGCGTGTTGTATTAATGCATACTCCTGTAGTTAGGTAGGGGTTTGAATCCTGCACTGGACAACCGTGTTTGTGTGTGTTCTCCTTGGGAAGGAACAACCTTTTAGGAGAGTAGTAAGAGACCTCAAAAGCAGTAAACTAACCTTTATCAAGTCTGATGATGTCACCATCCTACAAATATACCTGTGGAAAATAGAACTCCCAGTAATGTGTATAGTGCGTTGTGTTAATGCATACTCCTCTAGTATCATGAAGTAGTTAGGTAGGGGTTTGAATTCTCCACTTGGTGAGTGTGTGTGCTGTATGTGTGTGACACTGTTGGTTAATGTGTTGTGGGTTTTGCTTTTACCACTGTATGACATATCAGTATGCATTGCACATGTGAGCTAGCTGTGCATCAAATACATACACGTACATATTACCTCAATGATTGCATGTGTGGGAACCCTGCTTTCCCCAAGAACACAGCTGTCATTCTTGCCAGACTGTGCTGCTGCTTCCCAGACCTTAGGTCACATCTGTATGCTTGTGACAAGCCCAGCCACTGCAGTGATCCCTGACCTAGGTCATCTGTGTCACACAAAGTCATTATGGTTCCTATTGGAATGTGTGAGTGAGAGTCTATGGCTTAGGTATATGTCAGACCTGTTCAAACGCAGCAAAGTCTGTCAATGATGACTATTCATAACAGGTGTAGAACAACCTATGTGGATATCCATGCAGACCCCTTATTGCTTATGTGATCCACCAAGGGATTACAAAATACCTTTGGAAATGTGATTAACAAAGGAGAGATGACATAACACTTGGTTGCATGTACACATCGGTACCTGTTCATCATGTTGGTGGCTACTATCTATGTGGTACTGTGGGGATAATATGTTCTGTAAAGGTGGATGACTATGCTTAGTTTGGCTTATAGCTTTACAGTATGTGTTTGACAACAGGCATCTGTCTGTATGATACCCTTGTGGAGGATGTGTGTGTCATCTGGAGAATGCATTATAGGCCACAGTATGCATTACCAGATGTGGACGGACATATCCCTACTGTGATTGCTTGTACCTAACAGAGCTGTATGCCAAACAGGAGTGGTGTCAGTAATGGGTGCAGGTAAATACCAGTGGTTACTGCCATTGTATAGTACCTCAAGGATCCAAATGTTGCTGTGTGTCCTACATCTGTGTGTCGGTTGTCAAGACATTATCTAACAATTGGTTATGGTCAGGCTGTTGAAGCGATGTATACTACCAAAATGCAAAACAATGACAGATAGTAACAGTATCACCCACAGCATAGTGTCAAACCATGTCATACACACATGTGTAGTCAGGTTCCAGAATGTGTGTAGTACAATGCATACTGGCCACCAATAGAAACTATGGAGTGTTACTGTGTAATACAGAGCATGTCACCCTGCCCATGTGTCCACTATGCACGTACATGCAGACAGTGCACCTCCACCATGTTCACAACTGTACACCTGCAAATCTGTGCTACACACATCCCACACATACTGTCCACCCTCTAACACATGCTGCCAATACTGCACACATCAACCAAGTGGCATGTGGCCGGACAATACACAATTGGATCCAACACTGGTGTAAACAACACTACAATGACAGTCATAGCTTTAATGCATCATGCATGCTCAGCTACACCTTCAAGCATATCATTACACTCTACTGCTGACAACATGCTAACATTGCTATACTGCTATATAGACACCCTGTGCATCAGCACCATGGTAGCCTGTTCCTGCATCGATGTTACAGATGACAGGAGGTGGCACAGGTTTCATCATATGCACAGGGTGTGTTGTTGGTTTGCCAGAGGCCTACAGTGAACCATCCAATCGACATGTATGTGTGTGTGTGTGTGGGGGGGGGGCAAGAATACTGGAATGGGCCAATGTTGTAATGTGTGTGGGTATGTGTTAGCCTTAGGGGTCTGGAGTATGTGTGTGTGTCTGCATGCACACAGTTCCACCATGTGGCTGCCATATATGGGTATTTGTGGGACAGCCACAGACTGTACCTGTGAGGCTTTACAGATCACCGTCTCTGGGCACGGATCCGGTACCTGTGCCTCGCAGGGGTGCTACTGACAGTATCAGGTACTAAGCCAGACTGGGTACTATTCCCAGAGGTGGATGGTTGTACAGTGGACCCAGATCCCTGCTGGGACTGTCCAGAGCCATGTGCACATGGTCTTCTAGGATGTTCTATGGACAGCCCACCCCCAACATTGCTGGGGCTGGTACTGGCACTACGGGAGTGGCTATGGCTTGAGGGACGTCCATGGCAACTGCCAGCTGCTGATGTTGCTGGCAGACATCCACGTCGACGTCTCAACTGTCCTGCACTGTCCTGACACATGGACATGACATTGCAGAGGATATCTAAGGTCTCTCCCCAACATCTATCAGTGACCTCAGTGTAATTGCGGATGGCACCTGCTAGGTCACGGATACTCTCAAGTACAGTGGTGTTATGTTGCCTCTGTGCCCTTAGTCCCTGTCTGGTGTACCGTTCCATATGTGTCTGTGCCTCCATGACAGCCTGGAACATGCGTGAGGTAGTAAGTCCTGTGGCACATCTGCCAGGGGCATGATGAGCAGCAGTGCTCCTATGAGAACCCCTGGACATCTGCCTATGTGGTACCCTTCCAGACATCTGGGTATGGCTGCTGTAAGGGGATGCATGTGACATAGATACCACACTGTCCTGGCCAATGCTGACTGTACGCTGTCCCTCACCCAAGGCCATTGGTGATTGATGTATTGGCAGTATGACTGTGTGCATGGATGGAGTGGACAGTTGTGTACTGTTGATTGGTGGCCCACCGACAGACCCTGGCAAACACGCCTGTGCCTCAACACACCTATCTTCATTATCACTATGTGGCTCAGTGACATCAGCTTCCCTACTGCAGTGAACCAGCCCTAACACAGCACCTGTGGGAGGAACACAGGAAACACACTTTATGACCTGTACATGATGTCAGAACACATGCACACATGCACACATGCACACATGAACATATGCACACATGAACACATGCACACATGCACACATGAACACATGCACACATGAACACATGAACACATGCACACATGAACACATGCACACAAATACACTCCTCACTACTGTAGATACCCACACACACCACCAGCAATTCAAAACATACTCAATAGTGTTTGAAGGTGGGTTATAATATCACAAGGCAAACAGTCATATCACACGTGTCAGCATGCAGAAAATCTGTTGCTCAAGACCATGCAGTGCGAGTGTAGACAGCCCTTGTTCATAACAGTATACATGGCTTTGATGCATGTGTGTTGTTGTTTAGTGATTGGCTTCACCCTGGAATGCAATGTGTACATGGACACAACATTGCTGGGCAAGTATTAAAAGCTCTGCAATGTCTTGTGCACCATCACCCACAGGTATACATACCATGGCTGGATGTGTATCTGTGTGTCACATAGATATCCATTTCTGATTACAGTGTTTGTGTCTGTAGCAGATAATTGTGGACACGGATTTAGCACATGCATGCTATGTATACACACAGGATGAGTGGTGCATGTATATGTGATGGAATACCATTGCTCAACATGGCCATTGTACAGTGGTTATGGAGAGTGTAGGACATATTGTGGACATGCCAGTGCCAGCCATGACATGGCATGCTACGACATGAGTGCAACATTAAACATCACACATACCCAATGTGTGTCATGGGACCTATACACTCAATAGCATTACAAGACATATATGTGTCACTTTGTACAAATGGTGATTGCTATGCATATTGTGTATTGATACATATGTTTGCACATACACAACATTGAGGTGCATAGCAATGACTGCTATGTGTAGTACTGTGGTCACTGTAACTGGATGGTGTGTAGTACCATAAGCCATCATCATGAATCATGTGGTCACTCAAGGCTACTAATGTGTGCCAGACCACCACCTAGAATGCTGTACCTGAACTGCAGTACCGTGGCTACATTCACAATTACACAGCCACTTGTTACATGGGTTTTTAAGGTGCCCAATAGGTAGCATTGCCTAACATGAATGTGTTATTTGTTGAAGAGTGTCGCACAGCCCCATGATAGGCCTCTACCCCTCAGCTATATTATGTGTGCTGTGTGGATGACATGTGGGATACTGAAGTGTGACCTTACAGCGGGTGTCTGGATACGCCATGTGTAGCATGTTAAGGTGTACTGCATATGACAAAGTTGTGTATGTTGTGTACACGTGTATCAGCTATGCCTATCCAGTGTCCAGTACAGTGTTGCCACAATTGTGTGTGACGCTCTGTGTATTGCATGTGATTGAGGCAGCTACTGACATTACTGAGATGTGCATAGTCTCACAGCAAACATGCACAGTATGTATTATGAATAGGTGTGTTATGTGTACATGGCCTACACCTCACCTATGACATGCACATTTCATTAGCAATATTACATTTATAACACACTCATCAGCATGTATCGGCTGCCTTGCTGTCACACCAGAGGGACCTAAAAGAACATGAGACAGTTTGTCAGTGGCCACAACTGTGGCATTGCTACTGTGAGTTTACTAAACTACAGTAGTACAACAGTCGACTTTCACAGGTGTAGACATTATATTCCAAATATCAATATTGCACAACACTAGGCAGCACACCTGCTAAACACACAGTACACATCTCACATATGCATAATCTACCAATACAGGTAACAGTAGTCTACAGATATGGCATGTTACCTGCACGCTCCATGTCAACATGCTGGGTGGCTCCGGCCTCCATGATGGCACATGTATGTTGCTGTTCCTGTTGTTGGTCAGGAGCCACCATGCTTAGGAGCAACTCCTCCACTCTGGTGAGGGGGGATGAATGGCTACCCCACCACCTGTGGCAAGCTGTTGTCTACGGATATCAGACGCACGTTGCAGGACATGTCTAATTAAATCACTGCAGTGATGGCGTACCTGCTCATATGTCCGGTTATGCATGCCTATGTCATTTACCTGATGAACAAGGTCTTGCCACACTGCAGTCCGCTCATGCTGGTTCTGGCTGGTTCTAGAGAACAGCAGGCTGTAGTGCTGCACCAGGCTGCTGTGTATTTCCTGTTCCTCTGCAGCTGTGTAAGATGGGTTTCTACTGTGGGCCATGACCCTAGAAGACAATTAAACAATATGTGTGAGCAAGTCACTTAACATTCTAAAGTACAGATATCACTTAACTGCCATATATAGCATCTGATTGGCTGTCAGAGGATACACACGTTCAATACCACATATCAGTGCTCAGGCCACAACTGGCTGACAGTGCCTGGCAAGCTCTATATATCAAACCATGTTCTGCAGAGCAGTAAAGAGAAGCCAGTATGTAAGACTATACACCAGTACATGGCACACTGTATGTGACACAATGCACCACCTAGCCACAGGAGGTATATATCAAGCTAATGCATAAAGAAAGATGTCATCCATTGCAATGAATGTAAAGTACAGTTACAGTATTCCCAGTATACCACCTTAGTCGTTGATGCCAAACCCCTGCCTAAAATATGTGCACAGTTGTTAATATAGGTGGCATACTGCTGTACTAGACTATACATGTTGCTAAATACACACGTATACCCTGTAACATACATATTATTGAGGGCATGGTACAGGGATAATTACACACACATCAGACATACATACAACACACAAATGTATGGCAACCCAGATGAGCTTTACCTGTGTACCATACAGTACTGTGTGTCACTACTTACAAAACCTTATGCCTGAGGTATGTAATCTGTGAGGACTACAGGGAACACACAGAACACTGTTTCCAAGCAATGTGAACATACACCATACTGTGCTGTTTAGGCCTACAGCTTCAGGTAGTACTACAGTTCATACAGAAGTTGGATTCACCAGCAGTATCACTCACTAAGCATACATGTATTGCTTTAGCCTACAATGGGACACCACAGTCGGCAACAAGGGACTATATCACACCGTATGCCATACTACTCTTTCTGCCTAGCAATAGCATACACATCTTCTGCTGGGATCACAGCTTGGACACAAACTACCATGACAGAAACAATTTCACACTAAGCTATCACACCTTTACAGACCTTGCACACATTCACCAACACATTCACCATCACACTCAGTCAACCTCACATAGCAAGTATTGCACAAAGTACATGTGTGTGTGTGTGTGTGTGTGCATCGTGCCATAGGTAGGTAAAACGCTATTGGTCCTAGGGCCTAGAGCAGCCTAGCCATATGCTACCCTGGTCTTTGACACACATGTAATTTAATTTCACTTGACCCTGTCAACCAGAGCCACAGAGGTGATTCCCGGTGTATATTTGCTATCGTATAACCAATCATCAGGAGTATTTATGACAACTGCTAATGAGGAGCTTTGTTTCCTATTGATAGGTGGTTTGTTCCAGGGTCTGGCATGTCTCTGAGATAGGAATCTATCCCTCCAGCATGTGCTGTTTAGTGAGCTGACAAGGTTTAGGGACCTAGAGCGTGTAGCTCGGAGGGATTATGATATGTTTACGTGGAGGATGTCCAACAGATATGGGTGTGACATAGCTCTGTATGTTAGGCAGATGTCACCTCTGGGTAGGCGGTATGTGACACAGTATAGCTGTGGTTTTGTGAGTTGGTCTGCATAGGGCATCTGTTTGAGGATGGTATTACTCTTTGTGAGGTATGTCTGTGGCCTTTCCAGTTGCTGTAGTTGTCATGTGAGGTACATACCACATGTGGCATTGTACTCTATAATGGGTTTTAAGTGTGATGAGTAGAGGGGAACACTGACCTATATTTCCCTAGATGACACACCTTTTGTGATGACGTGTACCACGTAGACAGATTACATGACTAGTGTAGCACTGTGATTATCAAAGGGGAGGCTACTATCCACCTGTGTCCCATGTTCCCTTATCACACCTTCGGTGTTAGGTAGACTACCACCTATGTGGTAGTTAATGGGTACAGTGTTTTGGCAAGAAGGGATGGCACTGCAGTGTCAACACTGAGCTTCAGTTCATGCCTTGGTCACCAGGCACCTGTCGCAGTAAGTATGACCCCATGCCTCTCTCTCTCTCTCTCTATATATATATATATATATATATATATATATATATATATATATATATATATATATATATATATATATATATACATATACACATACATACACACATACATATAAACATCCATTGCTGTACATATAGATGTACATATAGGCACATATGCAGTCCGCTTTTCATGGTGGGAATATTAATTATGTGACAGTTGTGAGATATACAGTTATGTAATAATATTGCACAGTGTTGTGCAGAATGCATTTAAGGTGTCCTCAGCCCATGTAGCTTTATCAGGCCTCACTGGCTGCAACACTGCAAAACTGACAAATCATATCAACAGCGTTTAACCAACACATGTCATATACCAGCACTGTGTGCTGTTTTCTTTGCCAAACAATACAACCTACATAGAAATATGCACATAACAACCTTCAACAACATATATATATATCCACCCTTCACAAACAGTTGCTGTATGTCCCTTACCCTATGCACATGTACAGATACATATAGATATGTACTGCTGCCACATATGGATGATTCACTGTATGTAGAGTACTCTTCAAAAACATCTACTACATGCCAGCAAATACATATGTGTTACATACCTTTCCTTTGTATATATCTGTTCCGTCTGTTTTTAAAGTAATTATATATATTTTTTTTGGGGGGGGGTTTCTCTGTCTGTTGATGTTGCTCTTTCTTTTTCTGTGTCTGTTTCTGTCTCTTTGTCTTTGTCTGTGTCTCTCTCTCTCTCTCTCACTCTCACTCTCACTCTTGCTATCTCTCTGTTGCTGCAATGATATTATTGCATGTGTGGACAGCAAGTACAGCCCTCTTTTCTAGGTATCTGCACATGTGCATGTGATGGCCTCTGCACCAATTGGTGCCCACCATTTAGTAATTGCATGCAGCCTGCTGTGTGGTAATTGCAGTACTCACTATCATAGCAGCCCACTGCTATAAAATGCTAAGTTAGGTAGGCGTAGCCCTATCAGCTATGCTTGTTTGATGTGGACACTGTTGTGTCAGTCAGAAGGTTTGTATACTTCTTATATCTGAAGCTAGGGTTGTAGCCAGTGATTTGCATGTTGTACTCAAACCTGAATGTTGCTGCTTCCAGTAGACACTTGTCAGTGTAGACTTTTACTCACCCCTCCAAATGCTAACGCAAGATACATGGGAGTATGTACTTTCGTTTCCAATTAGTCAATTAACTGCCATACAAAAGTAGTTATTGCAATGTATTCTTTTGGCACATGAACTGTTTGTGAACTACTATACTGTAAATATTAATTGACTCACTTCTGAACAGTTTGTGTTTTTTTTGTGTTGACATTAGCACAGGCTGCTCAAGACAACTGGACAGATTTCAGTACTGAGTATGCCTACCTACATCCTTGGTAGAACCTGAATACACAGGTATATTGTACTTTTGGGTGGGGGTGGAAAAGTACAGACAGCATTATTTATTATTGTGTGAGGCTTATCTTGCTGAATATACAGGGTTGCTGTGTATCTGTTGGTGTATCAAGGCAAGTAGGCTGTCTGCGTAGCTCTCACCTGTGGACATATCCAGATGGTAGCCAGAGGTTAGCCTATTATTCTTTGTCTGTGCACCACACCGGTCTTTTCAGCAGTGGAACAATGGCATTGTCACAGTTGGTTGCTACCAGTACATGGCTACATCCTTTGATATTTCTGTGTTGTACTCCTACATAAGGGTATGCTTGTGGAACTCCTTCCAAAGCTATTTGCAGAGTGTGTAACAGCAGAAAAGCTGATATGCCTGTGTGTTTCTGCCTCTGCCAGGCCTCTGATACACTCAGGTATATATTTGAACTGCCTCAGGGAAAGGTACATATAAGTGAGGTACACCTGTAATATATTACAGACATTAAGTTGAGACTGTGAGAGAATCAGAGCATATGTATTAATACACCTTTTCTGATGTGCATGCAGTGTCTACTCTTACTTATTGACATTATTCATTAAGTGTAATTCACCACTCTTCTGACTAATGTCTGTACTTTTCAGAGGGATTCAGAGGGACACAGCTACATTTGTTTGCGAATCAGGGACATCCCTGAAAAGCAGTCACAGTTGGGAAGTATGGCCTCTGCCCTATTCAAATATGCCAGTGTTTATCCTGCTCTGATACTTTGTGGGGTTTGTAAAGTGCTACTGTAACATTATTTCCTGCTAGAATGGCTGGTTCTCTTTTCACAGTCATGTCATGCAATTCCACAACAACTGCTAGTAAAGATCCATCGAACAAGATTTGTGTTTTGGCATTCCTCTTTTCCCCTTACATTCACTCATTGTAATGCACAATATATTTATTACAGCACCAAGTTGTTGTATGTCTTCTGTGGCTTAGCGGTACTTCATGCAGTGTAGTTTGCCCAAGGTTCTGGGTTTGAGACTGACAGAGGTGTTTTATTTTGCTGCTCAGCAGAACAAGGTCCCTGCCATGCAGAGTGACTAAAGCACTTTTAAGCAGTTGGAAGCGGGTTTGCATGAGTTTGCACAATGCTTAGCGATGCTTAGCTAAGCGCATACAAGCGCACACTCGCACACCCCCGCCTACTACTGCTTAAAAGTGCTTACTCCCGCTAACCCCCGCGCTAATTTCTCTGAAAGAAAAGAAAATGGGGAGATAGGAAAGTGGTGAAAAAGGGGGCACAAAGAGGGAAAGACAGTAGAGAAACCAGCTCGGGATGTGCAGGATGGGTGTAGGGAAGGTCCATAGCTGCCCATTTCTTTACCAGCAACAGCTCTGCATATGTTAGAAATTTGGAGTGAAATTTGAACCCTTCCACCCCTGAGAGAGGGGTGGGGACAACAAAGTATGTTGTACTGCCAATTATAATTATTAATTTACATGTCCAGTGGACATGTGTGCGAAATGGACAGCTATGTATGGGGCGTGATTTTTTTGCGGGAGCAGATTGCCCATTTTTTTTTTTCAGGTGAGAGTGGAATGTGAGGTAGGGGAAGTAGATGTGTTGTGGGAGGTAGGTTGGGGAGGTAAACAGACAAGACAAACAAGATGCATACAGGGGCGGAATATGACACATGGGGTGGGTGAACACAATTGACGGGTAGGATGTTTGGAAATCACAAGGCCATGAGCCCACAGATGGTAAAAGTGGAACTGAGATGGGCAGTCACCACTGCACCTTCACAGCCCAGAGGGTGGCTGTGCTGGGGGCTGTGTAGGAGGGGCAGGCTCACCCATGGGTTGCGCCACTCTTGCCTCAAGCTGGCGTAGGGGATCAGCGACTGAACACTGGATCTCCCTACGCACCACAGCCCGGACCCTTCGGAGGGTGACAGGTGGCCCTTCTCCGCCCACGCTTGCACAGGGGGACGAGCCCCATCCCCTGCAGTGCTTCCACCCAAAGGTGGCACAGGACCAATGGAGGAGGGGGACTTGGCCTGGGCACCGGACCTACTGGTGCCAGGAGCAATTGCCAGCTGAGGAGGGACAGGTGGGTCCACTGGGACCGGCCTTCCCATACGTTCTGTGTTTAGGTGTATTTAATGACAACATAGACACCAACATTCCAAATTAGTTGTAACAGCATGCAGTAATATCCCCATTAACCCAACACACCAGGGTTACAGCAGTTGAGCAGCAAGCATAACACATGCATATATTGAACGACAGTGCACATTCCAACAGCATGCAGGAATGATTGGTGACAACATGCCACCAAGATTGTGGTGTTTGAACAGGGCACATGCATCAAAGTAAATGCAAATACCTGTCCAGGATGCAGATGTTACTGCTACATATTTATTTATTTTATTTATATTTATATATCTATATATCTGGATGTGTTCACATGACATTTTCAGTTATATTTCTACAGCCCCTTACATTTTTAGCAGCACACTCACATTTCTGGGGAACACATTTAACAAGCTACTCATGTGCCAGATTTACCTATGCATGCCAGCCATTAACCAACTGTTGAGGACTGTATATATGCTTCACAGCTACTGGCACTCCCTTCATCCACTTTATATGTGACTGGCCAACTGTGGGTTGACAGCGCTTACTACAACAGTACTATTTAGATAATGCAAGAGTACAACAACATTTCAAAGTAAGTGACATGGACACACTCCAGGTATTATACCTTTATTAATTACATTACACACTTTTCCAGAGGCTCTCTCATTTATTTGATATTACAGTGCATGCAGAAGACTTATTCAAGAAGTATTATACCTTTATTAATAGGTTACAACGCTCTTTTTCAGGCTCGCTCACTTATTTTATATAACAGTACATGCAGAGATATTATTCAGCACTTATTTTACCTTTATTAATGGGTTACAACACTCTTTTCTGGCTCTCTCACTTATTTTATATAACAGTACATGCAGAGGAATTATTCACGACATTTTATGCCTTTATTATTGTGCTACAACACTTTTTTCAGGCTCTCACTTATTTTATATAACAATACATGCAGAATAATTACTAACCTGCCTGGTGGCGCAGCCTTAGCAGCCTATCTGCAGAGGCTTGCTGATTCACAGCACGGACACCTGCAGCTGTGAAGTAAATGAAGGGATATTGAGACATACCTATCCATTATATAGACTACAATAGCATTTCTTACATACTTCATTCCATGGCTACCTACGCAGTAGTGGGGCATCTTGACTGTCACAGGCCCCCTGTATCCATCGGTTCAGTAGGTCCTGCTTACGTCTCTTCAGGTCTGCATGGTGGTGATGGACCTGCTCACCAGTCCGAGGGATGCCTGTGGCACTGGTGAGATCATGAGCTAACCGGTTCCAAGCCTCTGCTTTGTACTCTGTCCCTTGGAACTGGTCCTGCAGGAGTCAACTCATGATGGTGAACTAGGAGCCAAACCATGTATTTTGACTCCTCGATGCCCCACCGTTGCACTCTAAAGTGAGTACCCTCTCCAGCACCTGCCATTCTGATTGCATATGGGAGCTAAAATCAGTTATGGTGAGTATTCCTGCCTATGGAGCTTAAATATGCCTCATTTCCCACACTTATTTGTGATTGGCCATTTTGAAAATTCTCAGCTAACAGCAAACCTGCTTAGCAATGGTTAAACTTCCATTTATAAGTATATGTATGTTAACAGTGCATGTTTATGCTCAGCTGTCATGGCTTAGTGGTTCTGTACTTTGATTGTGATGCACAGTATCCTGGGTTCGAAGCCTGTCATCGCTTTTTATTTTACTACTGGCCTGACTGGCTAGGAGGTGTGTCTACGTTTAGCCGACTTTGCTCTACTTTGCCCAACGTTGCTCTACATTGCCCGACGTTGCGCTAGTTGGCTCGGTGCACAGCTTCGCGCAAACATGTTTTGTATGTGCGGGTTGGCACGATGCGTAGCTACGCGCAAAGCCATTGCGCTAGTTAAAGCAGTGCTCAGCTATGGGCAATTATTCTTAAATGTGCTTAATACTGGTAAACATTGCTTAGCAGTGCTTCACATTGCTTAAGATAGGTTACTTATGCATTCATTAGTATGCATGACCATTTCACCTTCTTATATATATTTCAAATATCGTTCACTACTACATAGGCCATTTCAATGCATTTTAATAACATTTTAAAGGTAAATGTCAGGAATTATTTATATGCACAGATTTCCTACTGAAAATGGAAAGGGGAGTGGTGGGACTCGAACCAGGAATGCCTCCTCTTTGTGCAAAGGCTCTACCACTACACTATTGCTATTTGGCTTAATTTGCATATTAGTAGTTTATTATCCTCTTTGATGTCTAAACAGCTTACTGTAGCTAAGCAATGGGCACACCCGCGCACACACATGCAAATACGAGCAGCTATTTTGGGAATAATAAAAACAATTGTTTTACATTTTATTTAATTTTTACAGGGGGGGTTCGATGTGGGGGAGTGTAGTGTTGGGGGTATACACATTTGAGCGGACTCGCTCATATCTGCTGACATTTGCAGATTTAGGCACTTGCAGGGGCGTGGATATTGGGACTGCTCGGCAGTCTGACACGCCCCCTGCACTCCTACATGGTCCGTGTTAGCCTTAGAGTTGAGTCAGTGCACCCTCATGAATATGCATGACGCGCTGACGTCATGCTCTTAGGCGGCCATTTCCGAGTAAGACTTAGTTAGTCTTACACTGAGGATTACTGAATCCCCCCCCCCATTGTTTCTTAATGTGTTTTCTATATAATGTGATCAAAAATACATATCAGTATAAAGTGTTTTGAGTATGTTTTAAAATAAAAAGAGGGAATTGTAAGATTATGCTCAACAATATATTAAGGTTGAAAGTAACTTTGCTACAAATATGCAACATAAATAAGGAATAAGATAAAGCTTGCTTAAATGCAGAAACAGAGTTTAGTAATATGTGATCAGTATCCATACTAAATGACTGTGGCTTAAAAAAATAAGAAACTTGTTTATGAGTATATTACACACACATCAAGAAAGCTGACTTCTTACAGACTTGGCAAGAATGTAAAAAAAAACAGGATATATCTGAAAAAAATAATTTGCTTTCTTTAAAGAATAGACAACAGGACATGTGTTTATCCACAAGGTGTTTCCTTGAAAAATATGCTTATCTAAGAAAGTTTAAAAATATCCTTTTCTAAGAAAGTTTATCCACAAGGCGTTTCCTTAAAAATATGCTTTTCTGCACGTATCAGCATTTGCACAAGAGCAGATGTGTCAGCATTTGCGTCATCAAGGCAGTATCTTTCCAAAACCAAGAGGGAGTGTTTAATTAAAAAAATATATATAAAGTCTGTATTAAATCCAGTTATGTTAGGGGTATTGGTAGGGACACATTTGTCCCAAGGTAAATGTTATATCTCTCACATCATCTGTACTATATGAGAAGTAAAGTAGAACAATAACTAAAAGCTGTAACGTCTGGTTTATTATAAAAGTTATTGGTTACTGCTCTTAAAGACAGGTGCTGCAAAGTATATTCTCTCATCAGTGTATATTCTGCTAGTTTCTGTATGCAACAGACTGTGAATGTAACTATAACCAGACTTTGATTTCAGCAGAATCCAGCCAGCAAGACTGAGTATCTTAAGAAGACTTCAAATCCATCACAGTAAGCATCTGAGTAACAGTACAGTGCTTTAGCACCTTAAAATTAATTTTTCACCAGGGGTGTATTTTCTGTTTCCCATCCAGTTATTCAGGTTGTGATTGAAAAGGGATAATGAGGTACTCTGCTTGACGTGGAGAGGGAGTCTATTCCGCAGATCAGGGAGTCTCTGGGACACAAATATGTCCCACTAACAAGTCCTATTGATGTCACTGACCAGGTTGAGGTCACGCATGTGGATTACTCAAGTGGAGCTTGACTTGTGGATATGCAGCAGTCCCATCAAGGTGGGGTCTGAGATTGCTTTGTATGCCAGACAGAGGTTACCCCTGAGGAATCTGTATGAAATTGTGTAGAGGGACAGGGGTTTTATCTGTAAATTGGGCTACTGTTGGCCAAAGGAGGAGAAGAGGTGGAAGGCATGGCTGAAGGCAGGAAGAGAGGAGAAAGGCTAGGACTGTGGTAGTGAGGGTCGGAACTTTGAATGTTGGCAGTATGACTGATGTAGGGAGAGAGCTAGCTGATATGATGGACAGAAGGAAAGTTGGTATATTGTGTGTGCAAGAGACCAGATGGAAGGGGAGTAGGGCTAGGTGTATCGGAGGTGGGTTCAAATTGTTTTATCATGGTGTGGATGGGAGGAGAAATGGCATAGGAGTTATCCTGAAGGAACAGTATGCTAAGAGTGTTTTGGAGGTGAAAAGAGTGTCAGATAGAGTGATGTTTATGAAGCTGGAAATTGATGGCGTAATGATGAATGTTTTTAGTGCATATGGTCCACAAGTTGGGTGTGCAATGGATGAGAAAGAAAACTTTTGGAGTGAGTTGGATGAAGTGGTGATGACTGTACCCAAGGGTGAGAGAGTGGTGATTGGAGCAGATGTCAATGGGCATGTTGGTGAAGGGAACAGAGGGGATGAGGAAGTGATGGGTAGGTATGGTGTTAAACAAAGGAATGCAGAAGGTCAAATGGTAGTGGATTTTGTGAAAAGGATGGACATGGCTGTAGTGAATATGTCTTTTAACAAGAGGGAGGAGCATAGGGTGACATACAGGAGTGGAGGAAGATGCACACATGTGGATTATATCTTATGTAGGAGGGCCAGTTTGAAGGAGATTGGAGACTGTAAAGTGGTGACCGGGGAAAGTGTAGTTAGGCAGCATAGGATGGTGGTTTGTAGGATGATGTTGATGATCAAGAAGAGGAAGAGTGAGAGGGCAGCACCAAGGATCAAATGGTGAAAATTGAAAAAGGGTAATTGTGAGGTGGAGTTCATGGATGAGTTAAGACAGGCACTGGGTGGCAGTGAAGAGTTACCAAATAGCTGGGTAACTACAGCACAGCTAGTAAGGGAGACAGCTAGAAAGGTGCTTGGTATGACATCTGGACAGAGGAAGGACGACAAGGAGACATGGTGGGGGAATGTGGAAGTACAGGAGAGTATACAGAGAAAGAGGTTGGCAAAGAAGAAGTGGGATTGTCAGAGAGATGAAGAAAGTAGACAGGAGTATAAGGAGATGAGGTGCATGGCAAAGAGAGAGGTGGTGAAGGATAAGGCATATGAAGAGTTGTATGAAAGGTTGAACACTAAGGAGGGCGAAAAGGACCTGTACCGATCGGCTAAACAGAGGGACCAAGCTAGTAAAGATGTGCAGCAGGTAAGGGTGATAAAGGATAATGAGGGAAACATACTCACAATTGAGGAGAGTGTGTTGAGCAGATGGAAAGAGTACTTTGAGGGGTTGATGAATGAAGAGAATGAGAGAGAGAGAGAAGGTTGGATGATGTGTGGATAGTGAATCATGAAGTGCAATGGATTAGCAAGGAGGAAGTAAGGATAGCTATGAGAAGGATTAAGAA
Organism: Protopterus annectens; assembly: GCF_019279795.1. Lineage (NCBI taxonomy): Eukaryota > Metazoa > Chordata > Ceratodontiformes > Protopteridae > Protopterus > Protopterus annectens. Next base: position 835,535,950 of record NC_056728.1, on the reverse strand, counting down.
TGGAAAGGCTGTTGGTCCAGATGACATGCGTGTGGAAGCATGGATATGTTTAGGTGAAATGGCAGTGGAGTTTTTAATCAGATTGTTTAATGAAATCTTGGAAAGTGGGAGGATGCCTGAGGAATGGAGAAAAAGTGTTTTGCTGCCCATTTTTAAGAATAAGGGTGATGTGCAAAGTTGTAGTAACTACAGAGGGATTAATTTGATCAGTCACAGCAAGAAGTTATGGGAAAGAGTAGTGGAAGCTAGGTTAAGAAGGGACATGATGATTAGTGATCAGCAGTATGGTTTCATGCTGGGAAAGAGCACTAAAGATGCAATGTTTGCTCTGAGAGTGTTGATGGAGAAGTACAGAGAAGGTCAGAAGGAGTTGCATTGTGTTTTTGTAGACTTAGATAAAGCATATGACAGGGTGCCTATAGAGGAGTTGTGGTATTGTATGAGGAAGTCGTGAGTGTCAGAGAAGTATGTAAAGGTGGTACAGGATATGTACGAGGGTAGTGTGACAGCGGGGAGGTCTGCGGTGTGAGTGACGGATGCTTTTAAGGTGGAGGTGGGATTACATCAAGGATCAGCTCTGAGCCCTTTCTTATTTGCAATGGTGATGGACAGGTTGACAGACAATATCAGACAGGAGTCCCCGTGGACTATGATGTTTGCAGATGACATTGTGATCTGTAGTGAGAGCAGGGAACAGGTGGAGGAGACCCTATAGAGATGGAGATATGCTCTACAGAGAAGAGGAATGAAAGTCAGCAGGACTAAGACAGAATATATGTGTGTGAATCAGAGGGAGGATAGAGGAATGGTGTGGATGCAAAGAGTAGAGGTGGCGAAGGCGGATGAGTTTAAATACTTGGGATCAATAGTTCAGAGTAATGGTGAGTGTGCAAGAGAGGTGAAGAAGAGAGTACAGACAGGATGGAGTGGGAGGAGAAGAGTGTTAGGAGTGATTTGTGACAGACGAGTACCAGTAAGAGTGAAAGGGAAGGTCTACAAGAGGGTATTGAAACCACCTATGTTATATGGGTTGGAAACAGTGCACTGACAAAAAGGCAGGAGTCAGAGCTGGATGTGGCAGAGTTAAAGATGTTAATATTTGCACTGGGTGTGACGAGGGTAGACAGGATCAGGAATAAGTATATTAGAGGGTCAGCCCAGGTTGGACAGTTTGGAGACAAAGCCAGAGAGGCAAGATTACATTGGTTTGGATATGTGCTGAGGAGGGATGCTGGGTATATTGGGAAAAGGATACTAAGGATGAAGCTACCAGGTAACAGGAAAAGAGGAAGGCCTAAGATAAGGTTTATGGATGTGGTGAGAGAGGACATGCAGGTGGTTGGTGTGACAGAGCAAGATTCAGAGGACAGGAAGAAATGGAAACAGATGATCTGCTGTGGTGACCCCTAACGGGAACAGCGGAAAGAAGATCATGATGTGTAGGGTAGATGTTTCAGGCCATGGATTCTTCTGGTGGGGAACCTCTGTGCTCACTCCAGCTGCTGCATGTATTTTGTGAGGTACATGCCAAAGGGGGCATTGTAGTCAGTAATTAACCTTATAAGGGAAGACTACAGGGATTTTGATCTCCTTGTCCCTGGATGAGATACCCTTACTTATGAGTGTGCCATATAGAAACCTTTCTGTGCAATGGAAGCAATGTGGTGGTCAAAAGTCAGGTTGCTGTCAACCTGAGTGCCCAAATCCCTCACAACTGACTGCATTCTTAGGACACTGTTATTAATGTGATAATATGTGGGGACATCACTCTCCCCAAAGGGGATGATGATGATGCATTTTTTTGGCATTCAGCATGAGGCCATGTTTATGGCACCAGTCATTTGTTTGGGTGAGACCCTCTTGAAGGACATCCACATCACTTGGGGAATTGATGACCGCACCCAGCTTGCAGTCATCTACAAACTTGGTCAACCATAGCCCACTGGTTTGGGCCTGCAACTCAGAGAAGAATATCCCGATAACAGAGGCCCCAAGACTGATCCCTGGGGTACACCACTTGTTATGGGTCTACTGCTTGAGGTGGCTTCCCCTATTTTGATTAGATGGGTTCTATCAGTGAGCCAGTTTGCTACCCATCTGAAAACATATGGACTGATATCTAACTGAGAAAGTTTGTCTACTATGCCCAAGTGGAGAATAGTGTCGAAGGCCTTGGCCAGGTCAAGGTAGGTGGTGTGCACCATCTTCCTCTCATCTATGGCTTTGGTGACTATCTCAAAGAAGTCAACCAGATTTAACAGATATGACTTCCTCTTGACAAAGCCAAACTGTGTGGCGTTGAGTGTTGGGAGGTTGCCAATGTCCCTGTTAATAAGGTCCATGATAATCCATTCCATGGCCTTGCATATCAGGCTAGTTAGGCTGATGGGTCTATAATTTCCTGGACCCGTGGACGCTCTACCTTTGTGTAAAGGGATGACAGTGGCTGCCCTCCACTCAGCTGGGACAAAGCCGGTACTCAGGCTTTGGTTGAATAGGGTGCCTAATGGTGCTGCAAGTTCATGCCTGAGTTCATGTAGGATACAGCCTGGAATGTTATCAGGTCCCATGGAGGCTGTATTTTATGCCTTTGAATGGACAGTGATAACCTGTTCCCTAGAGATAAGTGGAGGGGGCAGGTACTGGGGATGTCCTGATTTACTGACAGGGGGACAGAGGGGTGATGTTTTCACTGAATCTGTCAGCCAGTAGGTTGGCTATATCTACAGCATGTGTGTATGTGGTGTCCTTGTCCACCAGTTCTGAACAGATTTGGGTGCTTCCTTTGAGATTGCGGATATATGTGAAGAAGGCCTTATGATTGTCTCTAGTAGATGTGGCCAATTTGGACTCGAAGTTGGCTTTAGAGGATTTCACTAGTGCTCTTATTTGCTTGTTCAGGCTAAGGAGAGATTGCTTCCAATTGGGCACCTGCTCCTTCTTGGTCCTGGACAGCATTTTTCCTTTTATTATCTAGTTTATTTATTGCAGATGTCCACCAGACAGGTTTACTCTTCTTTGTGGAGGATGATTTTGTCCCGTAAGGTATTCCTGATTCCGTGCATCTATATAAGTGCTCATATAGTACTTTGGTGTGGATGTGGACATTGGTCCCAGTTCCAACAGAGGGGGAGGGGCTGTGAAGCTGTTTATACCATCCCTCAGGAGGTTTTAATCAGCTTTGGAGAAGTGTTTTTGTTTAACCCTAGCTAGAGGGGGGTCAGGGAAGATGCTGACTTTGAAAGTGACCACTTTATGGTCAGATCTTAGCAGGGAGGATGATACTGTAGGGGTGCTGCAGTGGTTATTCATGTTGGTTAATACCAAGTCCAAGATATTATCACCTCTTTTGTGATATCGACTAGCAGGTCCAAGGCATTTGCATTGATAAAATCGAGGAATTTCTGGACATTTGCGTTCTGGCATGAGTAGTTTTTCCAATCTATGGTTGGGTAGTTAAAGTCAGGATCAGGGTAAAGGGTTGAATTTTGATAGATTCAAAGAGGTCCAGATAGGTGGAGTAGGCATCCTGAGTCAAATTTGGGGGCCTATAGCTAGCTATGATTTGAATAGGGGTCTTGTCAATGGTTACCTGCACCTGGAGTGTCCCCTGTGCATTATACTGTTTGATCAGCCTGGCAGTGTGTGTGTGTGTGTGTGTCTTTAATATACATTTAAATTTCACCTCCTTTGGCTTTGCTGCCCACAGTTTGAGGTCTGAATGTATGATAGGATGAGTAACCAGGTAAGGCTGGGGTGCTCTCTGCAGCTTTGAACCAGGTTTCTGTGACTACACATATGTCAGCATCTTCCAGGGTTAAGAATGCCTGCAATGAGTGCAGTTTCATGCTTAGACTCCTAGCATTTAGCAGCATGACCTTTAATTTTCTTGAAATTTTTATGTTGGTTTCATTGACCTCAGGATTTTTCCTAAAAAAGGCACTATGGGGGAGGCAAGAGCCTTTGCCAGAAGCCTGAAGCCCAAGTGAGACAGATGCAGGCCATCTCTAGCAAAGCATCGTGGTCTGTTGATCATTTCTCCTCAGGCTATCATGTACTGGACCCCCTTGGAATGACACCAGAAACTAAGCCAATTGTTAAAGTCAATCATTTTTTGTTTGTATTGAGGCATCATTCTGAGTGATGGTAGAATGCTGCTTAAGGCTAGGGACATACCTGCCTGGGACACATTCAGTGAGGTCAGTCATATCTCTCTTCATATAGTCCAGGGAGGTATATCTCAAGTCGTTCACTCCAACATGCACTATAACAGTCAAAACAATACCTGTTGTTGAGAGACTTGAGTGCGAGTTGGGTTTATGGTTAGGCCTTTGTGGTTGCGAGACAGGTGTGAGGACTATGCATGATATGTAGTGTGGAAGGTTTGGAATTTGCATGTGTTTTTGCCTCTGAGGTCTCCTTTGTTTGGGTATGTTTTTGTTGAGAACCTCCACATATGTGGATGTACATTGTGAGTTGAGGGTGGTGTTTACGGTGCAGTGATTGTGCTGATAACCTTCTTAGTGCCAGATATACTGTCTTGTGAGGGACAGAGAACATACTCTAGGTTCTTAATGTATTTGCATCTCTCACAAATTGTGTTCCTAGGTGGTAATAGCAGATGGTTGTCCATGTACATGAGGCAGTTGCCTCAGGATGCCCATATCAACCAGACTGGCAGGAGAAACTGTAGGAAATTGTCCATCCATATTTGTCAGAATCTGAGGGAGAGAGGCCAAAGTTAACTAAGGGGTAGGCATAAAGCCCAAGTGCTTAGACCAAAACTAAGAGGCTTAGAATAATACTTACAATTTAAACAGGCTAAAAACAAGCAGTAATAAATGCAGCAGAAAAAAATGCAATTGAACACTTTAGAGAACAAGTAGCTGAAAAAGCAAGATGAAGTAATAGAGTAGGAGGAGGAAACATAAATACTAAAAAAGCAGTTGAAAGGAAAAATAGAGTGGGAAGGGAGAAAGTAGGAACAGAAGATACTTCAGTGTAAAGAAACTATGGGAGTTGGTCTTCTCAAATGTTTTCTGTATTAAGTAGAATGAGTTTATGAGGCAGGACTGGAAGGAGTGTCCCAGATCAAATTTACATTAGGGGCAGGCAACAACAAAGACACCAAGTTTAAGAACAACACAACTATAGAGAGGGAAGGTGAGGAACTATGCTACAACTACTAGCTACAATATTTTATTCAGAAAACACTACAAAAATGTTTATCCCAGCAGGAAAACAGAATGTGAAACACTAAATGAAAGTTTTACACAGAAAAAGGAGCAAGGAGACTCTACAGAATACTTGTAACTGCAAACAAATAAGTTTGATAATGATACACTCCTTGGCAAGAAAAACAGAACAAACAGATGCTTAACAAAAGGAGAAAAATTCCAATTAATACCTTTCACACAGTGAAACTAACTAAAAAAAACTTTACAAAAAGTGTGGCAGTAACAAAAGTGATTTAAAAGGCCCAGTAATGAAGAACAACAGTGCAGATTAGTTATAGCAAAAAAATGCAGTAAAATGTCAGCAGCAGACAATAAAAAGTGCACTAAAAAGTAGGCAGCAGACAATAAAAAGTGCAATAAATGGTAAGAATAAGCAATAACTAGTAAACAATAAGAAAGAAAACAGGATACTTATTGTTTTGTCATAGATCAGAGTTGTGGTCAGTGCCCCTGCTCCATTTAGCCTAGTGAGAAATAGCAGAAACACTCACAAAGGTAGCTCTTAAGTAACAGAAGGTTGAAACCTGAAACAACTTTTAAAAAGCTCAAAAGTACCAATGAGGTGCTTACTCCTAGCCCTATACCAGCCAGTGATGTTGTAGTGTACTGGCTCACCAGATGCGCAGTAGCAAGCACTGCCCAAACCCCGCATCAGCTGTTTGACATCTTGCTGTACTTATGAATAACCAATATGAAGTGGTTTTACCAGCATGAATTTGCCTACCCCTACTTACCTTTCTCTAACATAATGATACCTTATCCAGATTGCCCAGAAATACAACAGAACAGCTTGATGCAGAGAATTTGACTTTGATGTCATGGAAGTGCATAATTTTTCTACCACAAGACTTGATGAGCTGAGAGATCATACAAAGACTGATCCTGCAAAAGCTCAACCACTACATCCATGTAGGATGGCCATTAAAGCAATCTAGTATACCGCCTGAAGTGCAACCTTATTTTCCTTACAGAGATGAGATGTTGATGGAAGATGACATTATTTTCAAAGGCCTAACATTGTTGTTCCTGCTTCCTTACAACATGAATGTATCCAGATTTTGCATTGTGGTCACCCAGGTTCTGAATCTACCAAAAGAAGGGTGAGAGGACTAGTATTTTGGCCATCTCTAGCAAACGACATTGACAAAGTACTTTCATCTTGTCGATATGCAATAGTACTAAACTGCATCTGCAAAAAGAACCACTTCAGCTAAGTCAAGTTCCTGAACTACCATGGTCAACATTAGCCACTGACATATTCAAGTAGAACAATCAGCATTACTTAGTGATGGTAGACTCTCAAACTGGTTTCAGATTGATTTACTACCTAACCTAACATCCACTGTTGTTATCGTCAAGTCAAAACATAATTTCTCAGTCCATGGAAGTCCACAGAAGCTTATCTCTGACAATAGTACCTAATTTACCAGTCAATTGTTTCAGAAATTTGCAAAAGAATAGGACTTTGTACATGTTACCAGTAGTCCTGAATACCCACAATCAAATGGTCTAGCTGAACGTACAGTGCAGAGTGCAAATCAATTACTAGAGAAGTCGAGTGTGACAATACTGATGTCTTTTTGAATTTACTCAATCTCAGAAACATACCCTGTGACGATATACTTGGCTCGCCTCCTCAGAGACTTCTGTCTAGGCAAACCAGAGCAACCTTGCCTATCAGTTCCAGTTTTTTGAGGCCTAAAGTTAAAAACAACTGAGCAATCATAGCCCAATTATTCAGAAAATCTTCTTTCCAGAAGTCCAGTTATGAGAAATCAAGCAGATTTCTTCGTCCATTGAAAGAAGGAGAGACAGTAAGCATACAAACGGCAAAAGGTTTTGATCGGATTGGTCAACAAACAGGTATATGTACCCAGCCAAGATCCTACTTTGTGGAATCTGAGGGTGTTGAGTACAGGAGAAATCTAAGACATCTTCCTGTACCAGAATCATTATCACAGCATTGTTCCTGTGATACAGACTCTAGATCTCAGAACAATCTAGACTATGTTCCTTTTGCAGAACATGTCTTTACTCCTACTTCCATTCATGAAGATGTTCCTGGTGTCCCTAAAGTTGAATGTTCAGCAGAGACAGTCCAGTTCTTAGACCTAATTCTAAATTCTATGTCACACAACTTGGTCGCATCTCCATACCTAATGTGAAATACACAGCAACCTGGACATAATTGTCTATATGTATTTACTTCTGTATAATTGCATGTCAGAGTATTATTTTGTATCAATTGCATATCAATCAATGTCGTCAGTGATGCATGACTCATTTCTCAGAGAGGGAGGATGTAGAATATGTATGCATGTTGTACCTTTATGAAGCATTTCCAAGGACATGTGCATATATATATATATATATATATATATATATATATATATATATATATATATATATATATATATGAGAGAGAGAGAGAGCAAGCACATGCTAGCTTCAGTGCCATTTTGAGAGTGCAGCCAGAGTATGAACATGTATGAGAGATATAGTCAATTTGTTTGTAAGTCTATCTAAGTTAAAATTATTAAGCCTCAATCCTGGTGTGTTTTTACATAATACATCTGCTTCAACAGAACTCATGAATGTTTGTTTGTCTGTTTCATCCTAACCAGACGAGCAACAGAACTCCACAATTATTCGGAATTTTCTTACAGTATAACTGGGGACATTGGCGTGAGCTGTTTTGTAGAAGCTAATCTGTTATTCAACATTGTATCTTAAGATACATACTGACAGAGAAGGGCATGATAGCACAGCAAAGCAAAGCAACACTGTATGGTGCAGGTTTGCAATCCCATAGGTCTTCCTCTTGGGACCAGACAGTACTGCAATGGTGCTGGCTTTATGAGAAAGTATTGTTTATATTCACATTGTACAATGGAGGAATTGGCTTTTAAATACATTGTCACATAATCATAAACATATATCTGTCACTGCATTGTGAGTGGAGCTGTGTGAATACTAACATTCTAGTGCTCACATTACAACCTTGTATTACTATTATTTTGGGTATTCACAACACTACCCAGTATTAATATTACTCTGAGTACTGACACCATTACTCTGCATAAATATTACTTGTTTTAAACCAGAAAGTACTTGCGGTGATGTATATTTAAAGCACTCTCAAAAAATATGCTCATAAACATCTGAGTGCCATGAGATCAAACTGAAAATAAGAATCATTATTTTCATAGCCTGTCATATAATATTCATCTACCAGGATCAAATGTGACTTATACAAAAATAACAGGTCAGTTGCATCAATTCATACAAAACCAAAACCTTCAAAATAAAAAGCTGCTCATACCATTTTGTATTTTTTAACTGACCTTGGTAATGTATTAACTCAAATAATAAAGTGTGGGATCTTTTAACCGGTGATCTTTTCTATTCTCTCTACTCCTTTCATGCCTTTTGCTTTTCTTTTCCTTGTAGGAAGTTTAAATGACAGATGTTATAACCAGTGAAGAGATATTGGATTGGGTTCTTCCCTCAGTATATTTTCCAAAACCTTCCTTACCACCAACCAACGTGCAAATCAGCTTGTAATTGTCTAGGCTGGTTTCACTATTTCCTCTGAACAAGCATTCAGCTGAAACTGCTTTGTACTCACCTGTTATTTCTCCATTCACATAGAGTTAGTAGATTACTATAATCAGTTAGTTACTTCCAGAGTATTGCAGTATTCTCACATATTTCTCATCTAGTTTCTTGACTTTCTGTAAGCTGACCATTTCTTCTAGCTTTCCCTCCTCATCTCTACAGTTATCACCACTCAGTTTTCTTCCCCACCCTAGCATATTACCACCCCTACTTTTCCTTTTATGATTGCTGAGATAAATAACTTACCTAGTACTTTAGCAATGTCCTTGTTACCCACTAACTTTCCTTCCATTATTAATTAACCTCTTTATGTTGATTACCCTTTTTCCTCTCTGAAAGATACCTGAAAAATTCCTTCCCTTCTCACTTTAGCCCTGACCCAGTTTCCTTTCCCATTTGTTCTTCATCTTCTTCATCCATTTCATCATTTCTGTCCTTCATTTCGAAGTACCACCATGTTATCAGCACTCAGCCACTTTGATGTCCTCCTCAGTATAACCTTATGTCTTTTGGGCAAACAGCCATAAATACTTTCTGTATGTTGTCTTATCCACAAGTTGTTTTCCCACCTTATCTATCCATTGTCCTACTTACCTAACCACTTCCACTCTCCGTTGTTTGTAGTTTACCTTTCAGAAGTCCCTTACTGCTTGCTTTGCATTCTGTTTCTCCACAGGTCTGACTAAAGTGATCCATTCTGTTGTATGTTCATTGTTCGTCAGTGATCATCAAGTGTACTTTGGAAACATTAATCGATCTGGTTAGGATTAAATCTAGAATGTTGCTTTTTATGGTGCCTTCTTGTGCCAGCTGAACACATTCTTCTGATCTAGACTTTTGTCAAGATCCTATCTCTTTCTAGTCAGAACTACTCAGACTGCAGCTGGAACGCTGAAGTCTCCCTTCACCATCATCATGTTTTTTTCTGGCCATTGTCTCTTGAACCTATCAACAACAGACTACCCTCCAGTGATGAGTCTGGGAATGGTAGATGACTGCTCAACCACCAGATTTCCCTATACCCTGCTTGTAGTTTGAATGTTAGTATATTAATGTTATTCACCACTCACATTCTTCCCTGTTCCTTCTTTTTCTTTCTCCACCTCCCATGCTATCCTACCGCCTCCCCCTTTTGTCTTCCTACATAAAGACAGGATAAATAACTAGGAACTACTTTAACACAGTCTCTTATTTCTGCTCCCACGTACCTGTGATGTTGGTAATGTCCACCTTGTCAGATCTCAGGATGGACTGCAATTGTTCTGATATAATCCATGCACTTTATGGCATCATCTTCCAGCTATGTTTTTTAATTCTTCCCCTTGGCTTTGATCCTCCTACATTTCTGGGCATTCTTCAAGGTTACTCCCCCATTCTATTTCCCCCTTAGTTCTAGCCCATCTTCTTACCTGTTCTTCTGATGTTTCCTTAACCTTCTTCAGGAAAAGTCACTGTAACAACAATTCATAACATTTGGGTTATTTCACATCTCTTTTGAGTCTTTTGTACCTAGAAGTTTAAAATTGGTGGCTTTCTTCCTTTCTTACACAAAAAGAAACAGGCTTGCAGTGCAGTGGACTTGCAGTGGTGTGCAGTGGACTGAATCAGGTATGCATGTGGTTCCCTTTTATATCCTGCATCGGTGCATATTCTCTTCAATTCTCTTTGTTCCAAGTCACTCAGAGAAGATTTCACTGCACAAGTGCTAATTTTATTTCTCACATGATCTTTATTATTTTTCTCAAGTCAGATGTTTATTCTTCTACTAAATAATTATCAGTGATGGCTATATCTATCAAGAAATCTAACTGCAATAGCAAAAAAAGCCCCCAAAGATTTTCAACCCAGTGCTTTTCCAGTATACGCCCTGATCATATCAACAAATGTGAACATTGTTGAAAACTCAAACAAATGTCTCCAACCTGGAAATAAGAGGTACTGACTTATTTTCTAACCAGAAAAAAAGATTTAGATATTTAGACAAAAATCTATGCAGAAATATTAAGTTTAACCAGAGAAAATGGAAAAGTTAAGAAACATACACAGACAACATTGGTACACATAAAGAAAAAAAATTATCACCCATGGATTCTGAGATTTCTCTTTCGGTACTTTCTTCGTCAGAGGGTGGTACATCTGTTGTGCTGACTCCTAGCAACAGGGAAAATAGAGCAGTTTTTGTGGTCCCAAGGGAGCTTCAACCAAGTTCAAATAAGTACCTGTGTCAGTACTAACCAAGGTATAAAGAGTCACCTCTGACTTAATACTAAAAATTCAGGATCTTGAGCTGAAGATTTCCATGGAGGAACTTCAGAACCCAAAGCCACAGGTTTCTATAGGGAAAGGATCTGACTTTGTCTATCCACCCAAATCTACTTCTTAATCTTATGTCAGGACAGCACCTCAGTAAGCCTCCCTTCCAAAAAAGATGGCTGTGGAGATTCTGTCTACAGTGACTGAATAGTCCTCAGTGCCTGTTATGGTGCTTTATGGAGAATGATATAGGTTTGACATAAGCCTTACACAACCATCCTTAAGTGACTGTCACCTATGTCAGTACCTGCAGAATCCTTATTATAACAAAAAATAGCAGTCATTCTCTTCCTTCAGCTGATAAAGCAGAGAACACATTTTAATGACAGCATTTGTTCTGCAATATATCATTTCTGATGATAAGCATATGTCTTTGCAGCCTTAAGGCTCTGCCTTCCAGGATGTTAATTTTAATAATCCATCTTTGTGGAGTCTGCATGTCCTCCAGGCAGTTGGGTGGGCATTCAAAAGACATGTGTAAATGGGAGTGCCTTCATTGAAGGGTGGACGTCGAGCTGGCACCTCGGCGTTCATGAAAATCTAATGCCAATCATTAGTGGACCGGAGTTCTGCTGTGGCAACCCCTAACCGGGAAAAGCCGAAAGACAACAACAACAACATCTAGCTTAATTGATAAAACTTATGATTGCCCTACTTTTGATATTTCTTAACTTAAAATAAGGTTGGCAGAGATGTTTATATTCCCAGGATCCAGGGGGGACAGAGCTGACCCCTCTGTTTAAGACTTTTCAAAGATTACAGAAAAACAACTTAGGCATCCTGATACTCAACTTCCAGCTCACAAGTAAGATCTGTTGTTGTATAAAATGCTACCTCTACCTGTAACATGTGTGAGATCTGCAACATCATCTATTCCAGCAGGTATTCTACCCTCTACTGAGCAAGGGATGCTGCTTGGCATTAAGGTGTCCTTATGATGCAGTACATGTGACTACTGAAGTAGCTGTGACTGGCTTAGTTATAGGCAGATGTGCTTGGATGGCTCCTGAGAGCCTGCCTGTGGATATTAAAACTCAAATCTTGGATAATCCAGTAACAGAAAGTTTCCTTTTTGATCCTTCAGCTGTGCAACTCTTAAAATCTGAGGAAAAGAAAGGCAAGCATAAAGCATAGCAGAAGAGTGAGGATGTCCCAAATGTTGATTTCTTTCATATATATTGTCCATCTTCCAAGAAACTCCTACTTAGAAAGCCCATCCCACAACCACCCTCTTTGAGATGTCATGAAAGTAAACATGAAAGCATATTTCACCGAAAAGATGTGAAAGATACTCTTTTTTTTATTTTTCAGGATGCTGTACCTTGATGTATATAATTCCTTTCCTGCAATACACATGTATGTTCTTGATACATACTTTGCTTATGCTACAAGACATGGTAAATATGAGTCTTCTGATGATTATTTTAGACCAAAGCCACTATGGCAGAATATTGACATCATACCCTTGTTTGATAGTAGTATTTTTTCCTGCGAAGACTGCACCTTTATAGATGTGGCTTAAAATTACAAGAATAACCCCAGTAGGTTACATTTGCTTATGTTCTGATGGATGTTTCATGGTTGCTGACTGCTCCTTGTTAAATGGAGTTTGAAACTAGTCCAGAGATTTTGGGCATTACATATTTTTATTAAAGCAGGTCAACACTGTGTTTAGTCAATTCATGCGTCTTTATTTTTACCTTAATAATCAAGATACTGATTGAATTACTTAAAACTGAGCTTTACAGGAAAATATAATAGTTAATGTCACTAGTCTGGTCAGGATAAAGCAGACGAACAGCTGTGAGTTCTGTTAAAGCAGCTTTATTATGTACAAGTACATCAGGACTGAGGTTTAGTAACTTTAACTTAGATAAACTTATAAACAAACTATCACACTCATACGTGTACACCCTGGCTGCACTCTCAAAATGGCACTGAAGCTACCACGTGCTTGCCATTTATGTGCATGTGCTGTCCTTAGAAATGCTTCTTATAGGTACAACACACACACTATTCTTCATCCTCCCTTTTTGAGAAATGAGTCATGCATTACTGACGACATTGATTGACATGCAATTGGTACAAAATAATTCTTTGACATGCAGTTATACAGAACTAAATACATATAGACAATTACATCTGGGTTGCTGTGTATTTCACACTAGGTCTGGAAATACGACCAAATCATGTGACATAGAAAGGAGAACTAGGTCTATCAACTGGGACTGTCTACTGAATGTTCAACTTTGGAGACATCAGGAATATCATCAGGAATGGAAGTAGGAGTTGACACATTCTGTGACAGGGACAATGTCTGGATTGCTCTGAGCTCTAGAGTCTGTATCACAGCAATGATGCTGTGATATCGATTCTGATACAGGAAGAAGATTCCTGTGATTTCTCCTGTATTCCACACATTCAGATTTCACAAAGTAGGATCTCAGCTTGGCACATATACCTGTTACTTGACCAATCCAGTCAAAACCTTTCACCTTTTGTATCCTCACTGTCTCTCCTTCTTTCAATGGACGAAGAAATTTGCTTGATTTATCACAGCTGGGCTTCTGGAAAGAACACTTTCTGACTAGTTGGGCTTTGATTGCTCTGTTGTTCTTAGTTTTAGGCCTCAAGAAACTGGGACTGATTGGCAAGGTTGTTCTGGTTTTCCTAAATAGAAGTCTCTGAGCAGGTGAACCAAGTATATCATCACAGGGTACGTTTCTGAGATTGAATAAATTCAAAAAGACATCGGTATTGTCATGCTTTGACTCCACTAGTAATTGCTTTGCACTCTGTACTGCATGGTCAGCTAGTCCATTTGACTGCGGGTATTCAGTACTACTAGTAACATGTACAAAGTCCTATTCTTTTGCAAATTTCTGAAACAACTGATTCGTAAATTGCATACCATTGTCAGAGATAAGCTTCTGTGGACTCCCATGGACTGAGAAATGACGTTTCAACTTGGTGATTGTAGCAGTGAACGTTAGATTAGGTACTAAATTGATCTCAAACCAGTTTGAATAAGAGTCTACCAACACTAAGTAATGCAGATTGTTCCACTCAATTATGTCAGTGGCTACTGCTGATGAAGGTAGTTCAGGAACTTGACTTAGCTAAAGTGAGTCTTTGCAAATGAGGTTTAGTACAATTGCATACTGAACAAGAAGAAAGTACTTTATCAATGTCTTTTGCTAGAGAAGGCCAAAATACTTGCCCTCTCTCCCTTCTTTTGTTAGAACTGGAACCTGGGAGGCCACAATGCAAAATCTGGATATATTCACATTGTAAGGAAGTAGGAACAACAGTTTTAGGACCTTTGAAAATAATGTAATCTTCCTTCAGCATCTCATCTCTGTACGGAAAACTAGATTGCTTTGACGGCCATCCAACATTGATGAAGTGGTTGAGCTTTTGCAAAACTAGATCAGTCTTTGTATCATCTCTCAGCTCATCAAGTCTCATGACAGAAAAAGTATGCACTTCCATGAAATCGAAGTCAAAATTCTCTGCTTCAAACTGTTCCATTGTATTTCTGTGCGATCAGAATAAAGTATCAGCCAGATAAAGAAGTTTGCCTTTGTATAGACCATATTGAAGTTGTACTTTTTCAATATGAGCATCATTCTTTGTAATCTCACTGGAGCGGAATGCATAGGCTTCTTTAAAATAGTGGCTAGAGGTTGATGATGTTTCAATCTGAATATCTCGACCATAAACATAACCCTGAAACTTCGAACATGCAAACACAATTGCCAAAAGTTCTTTCTCAGTTTGAGCATATTGCATTTCAGTTTGGGCAAGAGTTCTATATGAATAAGCTACTGGTCTGCCCTTTTGAAGAATAACTGTGCCATGACCAAATTTTGAAGCATCACAGGAAAGAGTTACTGGTTTATTGACATCATAGTATCTTAATGTAGGTGGGGTGGCAATTTTCTGCTTAAGGTCTTCAAATGCTCTCTGGTGCTGTTCTAACCAAAATCTTGCAACATTTTTGCACATCAGCTCTCTCAAAGGCACTGTCATCTCACTGAAGTCTGGTATAAATTTGCCCAAATAGTTGGCCATACCAAGAAAACATTGTAGACCTTGAACATTATCCAGTGCTGGCATCTCAAGAATGGCTGCATGCTTGGATGGGTCTGGTTGTAAGCCAGTAATAGTAAATAAATGACCTACATATGTAACTTCTGGTAGTCTGAATTTGCACTTCACAGGATTGAGCTTTAAGTTCACTTCAGATGCTCTGTATAGAACTCTCCTGAGGTTTCTGTCATGCTCTGCTTCACCATTCCCGCAACCATAAATCATCTACTATTACGACACATGGTTAACCTGAAAACATTTGCTCCATTGCATGCTGTAGAATTTATTCCAAATGGCATCCTGAGGAATCTATATCTTCCAAATGTGGTACTGAATGTAGTCAGTAGTGAAAATTTGGGATCAAGTATCACTTGCCAGAATTAACTCTTTGCATCCAAGACAGAAAAAACAGTGCTGTGACTTCCTCGACTGTATACATAGGATGATGAGGTCTCTTTAATGCTTTGTTCGAATCTCTTGCATCAATGCATATTCTGATTTCATCTGAGCCTTTCTTGTGAGCTGCTACATGGATGACACCCATTCAGTAGGTTCTGTAACTGGACAGATTACACCTTGCTGCACCATTTTATCCAATTGAGCTTTTATTTTGTTCTGAATAGCTATCAGAACTCTTCTTGCTGGTCTAACCACTGGACTGACCTCTGGGTATAACTTCAAAGAATACACAACTGGCGGTTTGCCTAGCTTGTCATTGAAAACATAAGCATATTCTGAGAAAATAGCATCAGTGAAATTGGAACTGGGGCATGTGCTTATACGATGGACTTCTTTAGTAAAGAAAAGCAGATTCATTCTCAAATTGTCTCTGAGACTTAATAATGACTGCACAGGTCTTTGGACTACATAGAATAGTAAGCTGTAACTGTTCCCAGCCAAATAACATGAAAGCACTATTGAGCCTTCGGTTTGAATTTCTTCACCTCCATAAGCAACAAGTTACGCACAACTGGCCACATTAATTGCTCACCAGCTCTCACTTTAGCAAATGTTTCTGCTGACATAACATTACACTTTGAACCAGTGTCTACTTTGAGCTCTGTAGGTTTACCATTGATCAGGACATTATAAAACACTTCATTTTTGCCAGTAAATATACTGCATTAAAGGACAACAATGGGATTCCGTTATTAAATGCTCAACTTCTCTGTCCTTTTTCTCACTATTTATTGTTCCTGCTATGCACTTAAAATATTTTAAATCAACTGTTTCTCTCCAATAGACCAGTACCTTACTATACTGTGGTGGTGTCACTTTCAGAAAACTTTTATCCCGCCCTGGAAAAGCTTGCTGCAGTCTTTAGTTCATTGATGTCATCAAGGCTAATGAATACACGTAGTTTTCTGGCCAATTCTCTCCCCAAACTGACATCAACACGACCATCCTAAAAGCCCACCCATGCTGTGATGTCACAGCTCCCTAGTTCTTCCCTACCCATACAGAAAGTAAAGGCTAGAACAAGTAAACAGTACATGAATCAAGTCTCGAACTGTGAGTTGTCAATCACAGCAGGTAACAGCTCAAATTACCCTTAGCAATTTGACAGATTGGGAAGTTAGGTGTGAAGGGGGATGGGAGATGAGTCAAAGTACTACACTTCAGGCTTCACAAAAGACTGTAGTTTAGCTAGTCTAAAAAGAAGCAGTTGTAAAAAGCACTCAACGTCTGTTCTATGGCATTTGCACTGTTTGTATTTTAATTAGTCATTGAATGGCATGAAATGATACTTAAAACTGACTGAAAGACAGCAGTGCATGCATGTAAAATCAATGCAGTGACAGGAGCTTTAGAAAGAAAGAGGCCTGCGTGATATAATTTTTACAGACAAGCACTGCATTGTGGGATACCTAGAGGCAGACTAAACAATCAGAATTACTTCAAGATGCTAGACCCCATGTGGTCAGACTCAGAAATTATGTATAAAAATATTTAAAAACCTGTAAATAGCCCCAAAGTGGTGTTAAAATGTAGGAAACACCAAATCATGATGAAATAAACATTTTTAGTCTGCAGGTACAGTTCTCCTTTAATTTTTTTCACCAATTACTGATGCACCATTTACAATAGAAAGTAGGGTTGTAGCTTTCTACATGTTCAACTTGTTTTTTAAGTGACCCTTCTTTATAACTGAGTGAGGTTTACATGATTTGCAAAACTTTTGAAAATTGTTCCATTTTTTACACTTGTGGCATTGCTGACCAAATGCTAAGCACTTTTCTCTTTGAGACTCATGGTTGGCACCACAATTGTGACAGTTAACAATAAAATTTGACTTGGGTTTTGCTGACTCACCCTTATGCTGCACCGAGCATGTTTTTACTGAACTGGTCTTAGAACTTGCTGGAAGACTACTGGCTGTCCTTGAAAAACCCACAGGGGGCTACAGTTCCCATGTGCTTAGGCCCTATTTCTGCTAGCCATGTGCTGCATGCTGTCTACATTTGCTCTGGAGCCTGCTGAAACCATGCTCTTATCACTTGCAAGCATACTTGTGTGCCTTTCTGTAACTTCATGGATGTTTTAAATCTCAATAGCTTTGCTTAGCATTAAATCACTGTCACAAAGCAAAATCTTTCTCACTGCAACACTATTAATACCACACACAAGTCTGTCCTTTACTAACTCATCCTTTAAATCACCAAACCTGCACATTTTAGCTTTGTTTCTCAGATCAGTAATACAAGCCGCAAAAGTCTCTCCCAGCTTTCAATCTCTTGTGTAAAATAAATGCCTCTCTAATGTAACATTTGTCTGGAGGTTGCAAATTTCCCTGAATTTGCATTTCAAACACTGCTTGTATGAAAATATCTTACTGTTGTTCAATTTTTTTCCAATTCTCTGCAATACCAGTAAAGGCCTTTGCAAGTATGCACGAACACACACACACATATGCCAGAAATGTATGCTAGTGCTTGTAACTATGCCCAATAGCACAATAAGCCTTTGAATAACTGAACTTTGTGTAATAAGTCACCTAGGCACAAGAATACTCTTGAAATCACTGTACTCTGAGAAATCACCTCTTATCAGTGTAAGAAGCATTTCAAAATAACTGCACCATGCAAATAAACTGGGCAGAAAAAAATCAGAGTAAGAAACATTTCAATGTAACTGCGCTTTACAAATAAACAGTACACAGCACACTGAAGCTCTTTCAAAATAGCTGTACTTTGCTAAATAACTCTGTACAGTGCAACAAACAATCTATAATGGTGGAACTTTGCAAATAGACACATCCAGCACAAGAAACTTTTCAAAATGTCTGTATTTTGACTGCACTTCACAAAATAGTTGCACTTTGCACAAAATAAACTCTTTGGAATAAATGCACAGTAACAAACATACACTGTAAGCACTTGAACACACTTTGAGATACTTTGAATAACTTTAATTTTGCCCTGAATAGCTTCAATCAATGTGAAATAGTAGTTTATGCCAAAACACAGTAATTTACCAAAAAACATGCAGTTGCCTTGCTTTACTTAAGCTTAATGTACCCTTTCTGCCCTTTATTATATTTGTTTTTGCCCATTTAATCTTTTTTCATGCCCATTACACTTTTATTGTGCTTGTTTTACTCTAAACATGCTTGTTTTATTCTAAACATGTCCATTTTGAAATTCTGAGGTACCCAACCCCTTATGTGCTTTTCTGATAATGGTTTTATCAAATATCTTAACTTCTAACAGTTCGTTTAATTAATAAGCTTTTTTGTGCCTTTCAAAATGTCACTGAAGCTAGCATGTACTTCCTATTTATATGCACGTGCTGTCCTTGGAAATGCTTCTTAAAGGTACAACACGCACACTATTCTACAGTTATGGCCTGTTCTTGACTTGTAATGCACTCTACTCAGCACCAGTGCTGACGAACATCCAACTAAGTCAACTAAACAAACTTCAGCAGTGCCACAACAAGGTTGTAAAACTTGCAGTCAACCACCCCCTTAGATTGCATCACAGCTTAACCCTCAGACATCTCCAGTGACATGAACTTCCTCACCAACTCATAGACTTCCAACTTGCTAATATCCACAATATAATAAACAAACTAGTGACTGTCCATCTCCCACCCACAATCTTGTGCTCTTCCGACAAAGAACTTTTACATATATCAAAACTTGATAGGTCTGCAGGCTGTTCCCTCTACTCCCAACAAATATGAAAACCTGGAACTCCTTCACCCTAACAATAAGACAAGACTGCATGCTAAAGCAATTCACACTACAGCTAAAGTCTTACTCAACTCCTTGCTCTACAAATGTGGTGCATCAGATTAGCATATCACTTCTCTTCACCCTCAGCCTTGCTCAACCCCCTCCATCTCCTCCTGCCTGTACTGAACCTCATTCTCTTTCAACCTTTTTGTTATACTCATTCACCCCAATTATCCTTGTCTTCTGTTTCTCACTCTAACTATACCTCTTGTAGCAATATTACTTTCTGTTAGAAATAGCAGCAATATGTCTGTATACTTTATCAAATTTAAACTAAGGTACTCACTCTTTTCAAAAATGTTGCAAAAACTATTATATATTACTGCCTCTGAAATGTTAGCACCAGTCTGTCTATTACCATTGTTTGAATACTGCAGCCTTTCTGTCTGGCCCTCAGCTGAAAATGGGCCCTGTACTATGAACAAAAGCAATAAATAAATACATTTCTTTAATTCTTTAATGCAGACATTACATTTAATTTAATTTAACTTGCAACATACACATCTTTAATTCTTTAATGCAGATATTGTATTCAGTTTAGTTTTTTAATGTTGTAATGTACATTGTTATTTGTAAGATAAAGATACCCAGGCAGAGTGGTTCAGTTGTGAGTGAATCAGTTTTTTCCTGGGTTCTAATAAGATTCATGTACCTAATTGTTTAGTATATTGTGAAGCTTATACACTTCATTGTGATAATTACTGTGACGATTGGAGGTACTGCCAGCACAGCTAGCTGGAATTTTGTAAATAATTATATGTTATTTGTGAATATCAAACTGATTTATACAGGATGCCTGTTTTACAAATGTAGTTAAACTGTATGCCATGCATACATCCAACTGATCTGTACAGATGTTTGTTTTAAAAAGGTATGTATAAAGTGCTTATGCTTGAAAAGTACATACAGTGTGCCCTACTGGAGAGATGCATTATTATATTATTATATGCATTATTATAACTGGTTTAAATGCATATGTTTTAACAGAGGAAACTGGCAAACAGGAGGTTAACCTCAGTCCAGCAAACTTTAAAATATATCTGAAATTAAAACCCTTTATGGGCTAGGCCATAAAGATGCTATCTCACAGGTTTCAATGCAACCAGAAGCACAAAGTCTATACTAGAAAGATTTCTGTCTTGTCTTTGGGATGAACTAATTACTACTCTGGAAGAGTGGAGGTATGCAATTATTTTATGACTTTCATCACCTGCCACAAATCTGAGTAAAAGCCCTTGTGTGTGTATTTTTACAGGTAGGTGCTAAATCCTTCCAGTTTTCAGCAATAAGGGTTTGCATAGGAACTAGAAGTCAAATGCCCAGAAATTATGTCATTCTGCGAGCTATCCCAGAGGTAGATATTTTAGATATTATTTTGAGAAGTCTCTTAGTGAGACTGAGCATTCTGTACTCTGTCTTGGGCCTGACAACAAGAAGGACCATTCACCACATCATCTGCCTTGCTCTATTAACTAAGTATGGAATAGTATAATTCTCTTAGATTCAGTCAGGAATATAGTGAAGCTTGGTTTAGATATTGTTTTTCTTTCTTTGTATGAGTCTGTCCTGCAATGCTATTTTAAATATTTCCTATGATTTTGAACTCTGATGTCACTGTGAATTCATATTTAGTATTGTCTTGTTCTTTTACTATTTATTACTAAATATATTTAAACCTTTTGTTGTGGCTGATTTTTGTAGAGATATTTAAGTTTTGGGAGTATTTGCATATTTATTTGGTGACACTGTGTGGGCCACTCCTAATAACCTCACTCTTGGTCAAACTTCCACTTGTATTAATATTAATTTCTCTGAGTAAAATTGGACACCATTTCTTAAGGGGGTCTATATTAAATCATTGACTGCTTAGTATGTCGAATGCCTAAACGTTGATAGCTAAGGGTCAAAATCTGACAATGTCGAACAGCCAGTTAAGTGAATTATTTCATCGGGAAAGAATTTGTCGATGTTTAGGCGTTCAACAAGTTAAGCAGTTGGTGATTTAATATAGACCCTCTTAAGGGCCTTGAAGTAGCTGGCGAGGGGTTCTGGTGGCAGTGATAACTACTGTATAGTCTGGGCAAGAGGGGGGCATAGCTAGTAAGCCTGTGCCAGCCTTTCCCAGGTGTGTGTGTGTGTGTGTGTGTGTGTGTGTGTGTGTGTGTGTGTGTGTGTGTGTGTGTGCGTGTGTGTGTGTGTGTGTGTGTGTGTGTGTGTGTGTGTGTGTGTGTGTGTGTGTGTGTGTCTGCAAATCAAATCTCAAAGAGAGTGTGTGTGTGTGTGTGTGTGTGTGTGTGTGTGTGTGTGTGTGTGTGTGTGTGTGTGTGTGTGTGTGTGTGTGTGTATGTGTGTGTGAGTGTGTGTGTGTGTCAGCTACTTGGGTAAGGATATGAAGCACTGGTTGGACAGAGAGAGTGTTGGAGGACTTGGCTTGGAACCATGACTAAGGACTCAACTCTATAGCTGTGCCAGTGGGGAGTCTTATTGGGCATCTGGAGAAAGAGAGAGGAACCAGCCCCGGACTGATTGTGTTCCCTGTGTGCTCTTAAGGGAAATTGTGCTTGCTTGTACTTGATGTGAGAGCTGCATCTGGAAATACTGTGTGTGCACCTGTTATCCTCTCAGTGAACATTCCCCACAAATGCCAGCGGTGTAGATTGAGGCTCCTTGATTACTGGCCCAGAGGTGGAGGGTCATCACATATTGGTTGGCAGTGGTGGAATCGCCACATCACATATTGGTGAACAGTGGTGTGGATATTGAACTTCTGTAGCTTGGAAACAGTGGTCACTAAAGATGGTGTTTGTACTCTCAAGCAGCCACATGGTGAGCATTCAGAGTTTTATATCACAATAGTTTTATTTATTTTTTGTTAGCTTAGTTAGTCATGGAGAGCAAGCAAGGATGTCAGCAGAGGATTATGGTAAGGTGATAAGAAGCCAGTTGGCTGAGATGTGCCAAGCCAAAGGACTGGTGCATGCCAATCTGACTAAAGGGGAAATGATTGCCACCCTAGTCACAGCTACATCACAGACCAGCAACTAGGAAGACAACCAGACTGGCCTTGGGGATGTACAACTTTCAGAAAATGGACAGTTCAATTTTTCCTCAGAGGACTTAAAAATCCATCTGAAGGAGGCCAAAGAAAAGGACAGACTGAGACATCTGTAAGCCAAAAAAAATGAGAGGCACAAGCAACATGAAAAGGAAATGCTGGCTCTTCACCAGGCTCATGGAGGTAATGGGGAAGGGAGTAACTGTACCCTAGAAGCAAAAAAGGTCAGTAAATGTCTTCCTCAGTACCAAGAAGGTGATAATTTTAATAGTTTTATTCATATGTTTGAAAGAGTAAGCAAACAGTATAACAGTGACAGAGGGCTCTGGATACAGTTCCTCACCCCCTTACTCGATGGTAAAGCTGTAATTGTTGTTTCTAAATTGTCTGATACTGATTGTTTAGATTATGATCAAGTAAAGCACTGTTTATTACAATGTTTTAAGTTAACACCTAAGGCTTATAGGAAAAAGTTTTGTGAACTAAGGCAGATGAAAGTGTATGTGATTATATTGTTGAACTAAGCACTTATTTTCATAGGTGGGTGAGTGGGTCTCAGGCCACCACTTTTGAAAAACTGGGAGGCATTTTGGTGAGGGAACAAGCCCTTAGCATGTTGCCTGAGGACATGAGAATCTGGTTGGTAGACAGGGAATGCAACTTTGCAGATGAGTTGAGAAAAAAATGAGACCTATACCTAGCAAGCAGGGTGTCACTGCACAAGAAAGGGATACCCAGTGCTGCACATGGGTATAAGGGAACCCATGGTGGAAACCACTCCAACAGAGTCTGCCAGTAACAGTGAAAGCCATTAATTCAGGTACACATCCAGGACCAAGGGTTAAATGTTTTAAATGCAACCAGTGGGGCCATGTAGCATATAAATGTCTATGGAGGCGAGGTGGGGAACAAACAGTGGGAGAGCCAATAAGTGGAAATGACAAAATGCCAGCAGTAAGTTGTCTGGAGACAACAAGGGTACCAAACTACCACAAGAGGTTTTATTCTATCTTAAAAGATGGGAAACAGGACATTGCTAAGAGAGACATAGTCTCTGACCTAACCATTTTGAAGCCTGCAGTGGTTAAAGAGGAGCACTACTTGCTTGAGTAGTCTACTCCAGTCAGAGCTTTAGGAGGGACCCCATTCCAAATACCTTTGGCTAGGGTTCACCTTGACTGGGATAGTGGAAAAGGAAGCAAGCAAGCAGGTGTGTTTGAGGATATCCCTGCATATGTCCTGACAGGGAATGATTTTGATAATGCAGTACCTTGTGTGTGTGCGGTTACACACAGTCAAACTTGGAGACAGGCATAGGTTCATAGGTTCATAGGATGATACTAGGCAATTGGCCCAGAAGCCCTTATAAGCCTAGCCAAGAATTTCAGCCATGTTCCCACAAAGTCAGCACCTGTTTTTCCTGTCCAGCAGAGACACAGGTGGGATTCCAGGGATATATATTCTGTTTCCCATCCAATCATCCAGGTTCATCTTAAAGAGGGCTAGTGAGGTACTCTGCTTGACATGGAGAGGAAGTCAGTTCCACAGCTGGGGGAGTCATTAGGACACAAATCTATCCCGCCAACAAATTCTATTAATGTCACAGACCAGGTTGAGACCTTGCGTGCGGGTTGTGTGAGTGGAGTTTGACTTACGGATATGCAGCAACTCCATCAAGGCTGAGTCTGAGACGGTCTCATATGCCAGACACAGGTTACTTCTGAGCAGCCTTTACAAGACTGAATAGAGGGACAAGGTTTTTAGCCTATCTGTATATGATAGGTGTTTGAGACCCTGGATTATCCTGGTCAGGAACCTCTGTGATGTCTCCAACTGCTGCATGTGCTTGGCAAGGTACATGCCGAAGGAGGCATTGTACTCAATAATGGGTCTGATAAGGGAGGACTACAGGGATGTTATGACCTCCTCGTTCCTGGATGAAATACCCTTACTTATGAGATGGGCCATGTAGAAAGCCTTCCATACAATGGAGGGAACACGGTGGTCAAAAGTCAGGTTGCTATCAACCTGAGTGCCCAGGTCCCTCAAGACTAATTGCATGCTTAGTGCATTCTTATTAATGTGATTAGTGGGGACACCATTTTCCCCAAATGAGGTGATGATGCATTTCTTGGCATTTTGTTTGAGGCCATGCTTCTGGCACCAGTCATTCATTTGGTTAAGGACCTCATAGAGGATGTTCATATCACTAGGGGAGTTTATGATAATGCCCAGCTTGCAGTCATCTGCAAACTTGGTCAGCCATAGACCACTGCTTTTGGCTTGCACCTCAAAAAAGTATATCCCAAACAGTACAGGCCCAAGGACTGATCCTTGGGGTACGCCGCTTGTTATGTGTCTACTACTAGAGGTGGCTTCCCCTATTTTGACTGAGTGGGTTCTATAAGTGAGCCAGTTAGCTACCCATCTGGTAACATATGGGTTGATGTATATCCATTATCACCGAGTGGGGAATAGTGTCGAAAGCTTTGGCTACATCAAGGTACGTGGTGTGCACTGTCTTGCCCTCATCCATGGCTGTGGTGACTGCTTTGAGGAAGGTGACCAAGTTTAACAGGCATGATCACCCTTTGACAAAACCAAACTGTGTGTGATCAAGCATTTGTAGGTTGCCAATGTCCTTGTTTATAAGGGCCATGATAATACATTCCATGCCCTTGCAGATCAGGCTAGTTAGGCTGATGGGCCTATAACTGCCTGAGTCAGTGGACACTCCACCTTTGTGCAGAGGGATGACAGTGGCTATCCTCCATTCTGCTGGGATGAAGCTGGTGCACAGGCTTTAGTTGAATAGCGTGCATAGTGGTGCTGAGAGCTCTTGCCTGAGTTCATTTAGGACACAGCCAGGGATGTTGTTGGGTCCCATGGAGGCTGTATTATTTTCCTTTGAGAGGGCATTAATAACCTGCTCCCTGGAGATGAGGGGATGGGGGCAGGTGCTGGGGATGTCCTGGTTTATTGATGGCAGGGATGGGGGGTGAAGTTTTCACTGAACTTGTCTGCCAGCAGGTTGGTTATATCTATGGTGTTTGTGTATGTAGTATTCTTCAGCAACAATTCAGAGCAGAGTTTGGAGTTACCTTTGAGACTGCAGATGTATGAAAAGAAGGCCTTGTGATTGTCCTCAGTGGTTGTGGCCAATTTGGACTCAAAGTTAGCATTAGAGGATTTCACCAGTGACCTTATTTGCTTTTTCAGATTGTTTCCAACTTGGCACCTGCTCCTTCTTGGTCCTGGACAGCAGTCTACTCTTCCTTGATGAAGATGATTTGGTTCTGTCAGGTATTGTTGACTCCATGCAGCTGTAGAGGTGCTCATAGTGGTGCAGCAGTTAGAGTTGCCACCTCACAGCAAGAGGTTCTCTGGTTTGATCCTCGGCTGGGGTGCCTTCTGTGTGCGGAGTCTACATGTCCTCCCTGTGGTCGCGTGGGTTTCCTCAGGGTGCTTCGGTTTCCTCCCACATTCCAAAGACATGCTGTAGGTGGATTGGACACTCTAAATTGGCCTTAGGCGTGAGTGTGTGCATGTGTGTGCCTTCTGTGGAAGGTTGGGCGCTGGGCTTGCAACTCAACACCGTAAAACTCCACTGCCAATCAGGAGCGGACAGGTGATCTGCTGTGGTGACCCCTAACCGGGAGAAAGCCAAAAGAAGAATAGTTCTTTGGTGTAAGCTTGGACATTAGTGCTTGATTCAACTGAAAGGATGATGGCTATGAAGCTGCTTATACCTGCTCTCAAAAGGTTGTAGTCAGCTTTGGAAAAGTTTTTGTTCGACCCTGGCAAGGGGGGGGGGTCAGGGGAGATGATGACTTCAAAAGTGATCGCTTTATGGTTGGATCTTACCAAGAAGGATGACACTGTAGGGGTGCTACAGTAGCTACTGATGTTGGTTAGTACCAGATCCAGGATATTTTCATTGCTTGTGAGGGTGTCAACCAGCTGATCCAATGCATTGGCACTGACGAAGTCAAGGAATCTCTGAGTGTTTGTGTTTGAGCTAGAATAGATCTTCTACTGCATGGCTGGGTAGTTCACCCAAGAACAGGGTAGTGGTTTGAATCTTGATGGATTCAAGTAAGTCCAGATAGGTGGAGTGGGCCTCTGGAGTCATGGTTGGGGGTCTGTAGATAGCTATGATTTGAATAGGTGTTTTGTCAGCAGTTAACTGCACCTGGAGTGTCTCCTGTGTGTCATACTGTTTGACCAGCCTGTAGGTGTGTATATCTTTGATAAATATTGAAACTCCACCTCCTTTGGCTTTGTAGCCTTCTGTTTGGGGTCTAAAAGTATGGTAGGACAAGTAACCTGGTATAGTTGGGGTGCTCTCCACAGCTTTGAACCAAGTTTCAGTGATTGCACAAATGTCAGCATCTTCCAGGGTGAGGAATGCTTGCAATGAGTGCAGTTTCATGTTAAGACTCCTAGCGTTTAGCAGCATGACCTTTTCGTTTAGACAAATTTTTCAAATTGGTAATTTTGTTCTCACGACTTTGCCTAAAAAAGGCACTATGGGGAGAGGCAAGAGGCTTTGCCAGAAGCCTGAAGACCAGGAAAGACAGATAAAGACCATCTCTGGAAAAGCACTGTGGTCTGTCAATCATGTTTCCCAGGCTGTCAGGTACTGGATCCCCTTGGAATGACACCAGAAATGAAGCCAGTTGTTAAAGTCAATAATTTTCTGTTTGTACTGAGGCATCATTCTGGGTGATGGTAGGATGCTGCTTAAGGCTAGGGACATACCTGCCTGGGACACATATTCAGTGAGCTCAATCATGTCTTTCTTCATATAGTCCAGAGAGGTACATCTCAAGTCATTCAACATGGACTATGACATAGTCATAACAGTACTTGTTGTTGAGAGACTTGAGTGTGTGAGTGATATGGCAGATTCTAGCACCTGACAAGCTACTTACTGTAACTCTCCCCTTGTCTAGCCTCATGAGAGGAACATCTGTGTGTCTCACTATAGAGTCTCCCATGACTAGTATGTTCGGTTTGTGGCTGGGCCTTAGAGGCTGTGAGACACAGGCATGTGTACTATGTGTGGTGCTTGGTGTGGTGGGTTGTGATGTACATGTGTGCTTGTGCCTCAGAGGGCTCTTTTGTTTAGGTATGTTTTTGTTGAGAATCTCCACATATGCAGGAGTGTGTTGTACAGGTGTGGGTGGTGTTAGAGATGTGGTGTTTGTGTTGTTTGTGCAGACAACCTTCTCAGTGTCAGATGTACAGGCTTGTGATTGAGACAGCAAGGATTCTAGGTTCTTAATGTAATTGCATCTCTCACATATTGTGTTCTTAAGTGGTAGAAGAAGAGAGTTGTCCGTGTACATGAGGCAGTTGCTACACTGTCTCAGAATGCCCATATCAATAAGACTAGTAAGAGAAACCACAGGAAATTGTCCATCCATGGTTGTCAGAATATGTGGAAGAGCAGTAAAGGATGGTAGAGTGGGCACTATCAGAGTAGAGTACCTATAGGTGGGAGTAGGGCTAGATGAAATGACAGTAGTTGCAAGGGAGGGTGTCAGTTACACAGGAGTGCTGGTAAGGGAAAAAATGCAACAGAGATACCTTGCAATGGGTTAAAATAGCACAGCAGCAGTGCACAACAAGCAAAACAAGCGCAACAACCTGCAAACACAGGGTTTAAATATCAGAAAAGATGGAAAAATCTAGAAGCTTGAACTACTACCCAATCCTGCTAGCCCCTGCTCTTTCAGCCAATCACTCATGCTAGAGAAGGTCAGGAAACCCTGTTACTCTCACTAACAGCGAAGACAAAACACCACCAGCAGAAGATGGCTGCCGGAAACACAGGAAACTCAACAAGCAAAACAACCAGGCCTGTATAACAGAATGCCTCTATCCAGAATATGCTAACTGACTAGAACACAGAAACCTCACAATAAATGCACAGAAAAGCACAGCTAAAGCACTGACTAACAGAAAATACAACTCTCAACATGAAAAAGCAGTTTACAGTTAAGCAATTCAATAAAACTGCAATTACGGTAATGAAACACTATCTAGCAATAAAAATACAGTTAAAACAGTATAAAACAGTATAAAAAATGCAGCAAAACAGTAAAAAAGACCTTTATAACAGTATGTAGTAGATAAGCTGTATAGCACAACTATAAGCATTAAGAAGTGCATTTCAATTAAATAAATGCAAGAAAAAAGTTATTCTACTCTTGGAGTCTCAGGGAATTTCTGCTTTGTCACAGTGATAAATCACCACTCCTCATCCTGGTAAAGACAAGCACAGCCCCCTGCAGACACATAGTTTAAATACCAGAAGAGATGGAAGAATCTAGAAGCTTGAATTGCTACCCAATCCTGCTAGCCTGTTTTTTCAACCAATCACTCATGCTACAGAAGGTCAGGCAACCCTGTTACTCTCACTAACAGTGAAGACAAGGGGCTACCAGCAGAAGATGGCTGCCAGAAACGCAGGAAACTCATCAAGCAAAACAACCAGGCATGGATAACAGCAGACCTCTAGTCTGGTAGCCTGGAGGGGTACCCAGACAGACCACACACTTGAAGCCAGGACTGGTGAGGTGACTACTTCAGGGAGGGAGCTACCCTGCAACAATGAGACCAAAGGGGAGCCACAGCTGCTTGTGGGTACTGATGTTCCCTTGGACAGAGTGACTACAAGGGCAGAGTTCAGTAGTAGTAGTACCCAGGCTGACAGTGAGGCACCACTGTCAGAGGATACCAGACTTCTGTGGAAGGGGATCAGGGAAGCATTACAAATAGGGAGTTGAGTCGGCTCTCAGACCCTACATTACAAGGCTTGAGGGAGGTAGTTAGGGAAGCACCTGATTCTCAAGGAAAAAGGAATTCCATATATTGGAACAAAGGGTTACTGTATAGAAATTGGACCCTGAGAGAGGGCTAGAGGGTGAGAAAATACAGCAGTTGGTAGTGCCCAGAGCCTACTGGCTGGCACTTCTATCTATAGCCCATGACATTCCCTTTGCAGGTCATACAGACATAAAGCATACCAAGAGACATATTATGCAAAACTTTTACTGGGCTGGGATTTCCAGGGATGTAACAGGATACTGCAGGGCCTGTGAGCAGTGCCAAAAAGTAGGCAAGGCAGGTGACAAGGTCAAAGCTCCTTTGTTGTTTTTGCCTGTGATTGAGGAGCCATTTCAGAGGGTAGCTATGGATATTGTGGGGCCTCTGAGTACCCCAAGTTCCACAGGGAAGAAGTATATCCTAATGGTAGTAGATTATGCTACCAGTTATCCTGAGGTACTGGCCCTGTCCTCCATTGAGGCAGAAAAGGTGGCAAATGTTTTGTTGGAGATTTTCAGCAAGGTAGGTTTCCCAAGAGAAAGACTGACTAGCAGAGGTGCAAATTTCATGTCAGACCTGCTGGCTTGTCTGTGGGAATGCTGTGGGGGTGAAGCACCTAAAGACCACCCCCTACCACACCCAGACTAATGGTCTGGTGAAGAGGTTAAACTCTAACACCATGATATGAGCATTTTCAGACCAGTTTAAGAGGAAGCGGGACAATTATTTGCCCCATCTGTTGTTCACTTACAGAGATGTGCCCCAGGAATCCACAGGTTTCTCACCTTTTGAGCTGCTGTATGGACATAGGGTGAGGGGACCTCTAGATTTGATTAGCGATGAGTGGGAGGGTGAGTGTGATTCCCACAAGGAGTCTTCTGTGGCATATGTCCTAAACCTTTGGACAAGGCTCAGGGAACTCATGGGCTTGGCCCAGGAGAACATGGCAGAAGCCTAACAGCAGAAAAAGGTCTGGTATGACAGGAATGCTTGAGCCAGAGAGTATGCTATGGAGCAGCAGATGACAGTTCTCATTCCTGTCAGAGACAATAAATTACAAGCAGGTTGGGAGGGACCCTTCAAAGTGGTAAGGAAGGTCAGTGATGTTAACTATATGGTAAAACTGCTAGGCAGGAGGCAAGGGCACACATTGTACCATGTTAACATTATAAAGCCTCACCATGATAGAGAGGCCCTTGTGCTGAGTATTTGCAGTAGAAGGCAGAAGGAGTCTGAGGGGAATCTATAGCTACAGGGAGCCAACCAGCAAAATCCCAAGTTACTATGGTGAAGCCTAGGGTTGCAGGTATATGATATGACAGTGCAGCACTGTACTGGGGTCAGCAATGCCAAGGCAGCTTGTATCTCAAGACAGGGTATAGTGTAATGTATTCCTAGATAAGCTCATTCCTCTCAAGCAACACTTCTGAAGAGGCACTTGACAAACTAGCCTGAGACTTTGAAGGGGGTGAAGTGTGATGGTAGGAGGTACTGCCAGCATAGCTAGCTGGAATTTTGTAAATAATTATATGTCATTTGTGAATATCAAACTGATTTATACAAGATGCCTGTGTTACAAATGTATTAGAACTGTATGTGCATATCAAAATGATCTGTACAAACGTTTGTGTTAGAAAGGTATGTGTAAATTGCTTGTGTTTGAAATGTATCCACAGTGTGCCCTACTTGAGGGAACAGAAATGTACATGCACTATTGTAACTGTTTAAATGTATATGTTTTAATAGAGGAAACTGGCAGACAGGAGGTTAACCTCAGTCCAGCAAACTTTAAAATATATCTGAAATTAAAACCCTTTATGGGCTAGGCCATAAAGATGCTATCTCACAGGTATCAGTGCAACCAGAGGCACAAAGTCTGTACTTGAAAGCTTTCTGTGTTGTCTTTAGGGTGAACTAATTACTACTGTGGAAGAGTGGAGGTATGCAATTGTTTTATGACTTCTATCAGAGACCTCAACCTCATTACCACAATCAACAGAACATGCTGGAGGGACAGGTTCATAACCCAGAGACTGCCCATGCTATGGAATAGACTTCCCATACATTTTAGGCAGAGCACCTCACTGGCCCTCTTCAAGAGAAATCTTGATGAGTGGATGGGAAATAGAAAATTCACACTGGGGATCACGCCAGTGGCTCTACCCAACAGAGGCACTAGGAACTAAGGTTGGGTGGCATGATGCCAGGGTAATCCTATGGGCTAGGCTTGTAAAGGCTCCAGGGCCATTAGCCTTGTACACACCTATGAACCTATCACCTGCCACAAATCTAAACAAAAGCCCTTAAGTGTGTATTTTTAAAGGTAGGTGCTAAATCCTGCCAGCTTCCAGCAATGGTGGTTTGCATGGGAATTAGAAGTCAGATGACCAGAAGTGATGTCATTCTGCAAGCTATCCCAGAAGTAATATTTTAGATATTATTTTGAGAAGTCTCTTAGTGAGACCGAGCATTCTGTATTCTGTCTTGGTACTGACAACAAGAAGGGCTATTCACCACAACATCAGCCTTGCTCTGTTAAGTAAGTATGGAATAGCATAATTCTCTTAAATTCAGTCGGGAATATACTGAAGCTTAGTTTAGATATTTTTTTGTCTGTGTCTGTCCTGCAATGTTATGTTAAATATTTCCTGTGATTTTAAACTCTGATGTCACTGTGAACTGATATTTAGTATTGTCTTGTTCTTTTATTATTTATTATTAAAGATATTTAAACCTTTAATTGTGGCTGATAATTGTAGAAGTATTTAAGTTTTGAGAGTATTTGCATATTTATTTGGTGACACTATGTGTGCCACTCCTAATAAGCTCGCTGTTGGTCAATTTACCATTTGTATTAATATTAATTTCACTCAGTAAAACTGAACACCCTTTGTTATGGGCCTTTGTTATGGGCCTTTGTTATGGGTCTTAAAGTAGCTGGTGAGGAGTTCTGGTGGTAGTGATAACTACCTTATAGCCTGGGCAAGAGGAGGCATAGCTAGTAAACCTGTGCCAGCCTGTCCCAGGTGTGTGTGTGTGTATGCATGCGTGTCAGGTAGCTGGGCAGGGAAACAAACCACTGGTTGGACAGAGAGAGTGTTGGAGGATTTGGCTTGGAATCCTGGCTATGGACATAACTCTATAGCTGTGCCAGTGGGGAGTCTTATTGGGGATCTGGAGAAAGAGAGAGGAACTATCCCCGGTCTAACTGTGTTCCCTGTGTGCTCTTAAGGGAAATTGTGCTTGATTATACTTGATTCAGAGTGCTGCATCTGGAAATACTGTGTGTGTGCCTGTTATCCTCTCAGTGAATGTTCCCAACAGGTGCCAGTGGTGAGGATTGAGGCTCCTTGTTTAGTGTCCCAGAGGTAGAGGGTCATCACAATTACATTTCAATATATTATTCTTCTTCTTCTTTCGGCTGCTCCCATTAAGGGTCGCCACAGTGGATCATCTGTTTCCATTTCTTCCTGTCCTCTGCATCTTGCTCTGTCACACCAACCACCTGCATGTCCTCTCTCACCACATCCATAAAACTTATCTTAGACCTTCCTGTTACCTGGCAGCTTCATCCTTAGCATCTTTTTCCCAATATACTCTGCATCCTTCCTCAGCACATGTCCAAACCAATGCAATCTGACCTCTCTGGCTTTGTCTCCAAACCTTCCAACCTGGACTGACCCTCTAATATACGTATTCCTAATTCTATCCACCCATGTCACACCCAGTGCAAATCTTAACATCTTTAACTCTGCCATGTCCAGCTCTGACTCCTGCCTTTTTGTCAATGCCACTGTCTCCAACCCATATAACATAGCTAGTCCTTCTTGTAGACCTTCCCTTTCACTCTTACTTGTACTCGTCTGTCACAAATCACTCCTGACACTCTTCTCCACCCACTCCATCCTGCTTGTACTCTCTTCTTCACCTCTCTTCCACACTCATCATTACTCTGAACTGTTGATCCCAAGTATTTAAACTCATCCACCTTCACCACCTCTACTCCCTGCATCCTCACCAATCCTCTATCCTCCCTCTCATTCACACACATATATTCTGTCTTAGTCCTGCTGACCTTCATTCCTCTGCTCTCTAGAGCATATCCCCACTTTTCCAGGGTCTCCTCCACCTGTTCCCTACTCTCACTGCACTACAGATCACAATGTCATCTGCAAACATCATAGTCCACGGGGACTCCTGTCTGATCTCGTCTTTCAACCTGTCCATCACCATTGTAAATAAGAAAGGGCTCAGATCCTTGATGTAATCCCACCTCCACCTTAAACGCATCTGTCACTCCCACCGCAGACCTCACTGCTGTCACACTACCCTCGTACATATCCTGAACCACTCTTACATACTTCTCTGACACTCCCGACTTCATCATACAATGACACAACTCCTCTCTAGGCATCCTGTCATATGCTTTCTCTAAGTCCACAAAGACACAATGCAACTCCTTCTGACCTTCTCTGTACTTATCCATCAACACTCTCAGAGCAAACATCACATCTGTAGTGCTCTTTCCTGGCATGAAACCATACTGCTGATCACTAATCATCACCTCCCTTCTTAACCTAGCTTCCACTACTCTTTCCCATAACTTCATGCTGTGACTGATCAATTTAATCCCTCTGTAATGACTACAGCTCTGCACATCACCCTTATTCTTAAAAATTGGTACCAAAACACTTTTTCTCCATTCCTCAGGCATCCTCTCTCTTTCCAATATTTCAATCTAGTTAAAAACTCCACTGCCATTTCACCTAAACACCTCCATGCTTCCACAGGTATGTCATCTGGACCAACAGCCTTTCCATTCTTCATCCTCTTCATAGCTATCCTTACTTCCTCCTTGCTAATCCACTGCACTTCATGATTCACTATCCGCACATCATCCAACCTTCTCTCCCTCTCATTCTCTTCATTCATAAGCCTCTCAAAGTACTCTTTCCATCTGCTCAACACACTCTCCTCGCTTGTGAGTACGTTTCCCTCATTATCCTTTATCACCCTTACCTACTGCACATCTTTACTAGCTCAGTCCCTCTGTCTAGCCAATTGATATAGGTCCTTTTCTCCCTCCTTAGTGTCCAACCTTTCATACAACTCTTCATACACCCCATCCTTAGCCTTCGCCACCTCTCTCTCTTTGTCATGCACCTCATCTCCTTATACTCTTGTCTACTTTCATCATCTCTCTGACAATCCCACTTCTTCTTCGCCAACCTCTTTCTCTGTATACTCTCCTGTACTTCTTCATTCCACCTCCAGGTCTCCTTGTCCTCCTTCCTCTTTCCAGATGTCACACCAAGCACCGTTTTAGCCATCTACCTTACTATCTCTGCTGTAGTTACCCAGCTATTCGGTAACTCTTCACTGCCACCCAGTGCCTGTCTTAACTCTTCCCTGAACTCCACTTCACAATTACCCTTTTTCAGTTTTCACCATTTGATCCTTGGTATTGCCCTCACACTCCTTCTCCTCTTCTTGATCACCAACATTTCAATATTTTATTATTACATTTTATTAGTACTAGCCTGGAATTTTCAGAGCATGTTTACAGAGAAGCACCATTTGTCTGTCTTGACCCTTTTGAAACAGTGTCACCTTTACAGGGTTGCTCTGTTTCTCTCTTCACTGCTTGCTGCTTGTCTATATGAGTGTGCACATTTTCAGTATTTTTCTTTTCTTTTTATTTATAGCATTGATTTAAATGTACAAACAATTGTTTTTGTTTCCTTTTTTTCTCCTAACAGAAAGGAATGATTTGTTTGTGTGTGTGTGTTTGTTTTGCCCCCCCTAGAATACCATTGCCTTAAGCCTGAAAAAACAAAATGTCTATTAAACTAAAAGTCAATCTATTACTTGGAACTCAGCTGTTTAAATTGCTATAACTAAAACCCTTCTCTCCATGACCAGCAAAACACCATGGAATAAAACATCCTCATATAGCTTGCACGACGTATTACAAATTGCACTAGCTTTCTCTGTACTCCAAGATCATCCCTTGAGTCTACCATTCATATTTTCTTAATACCTGTCCCCCCAACACCCTCAACAATCCCTTCCACCTCATCAGATGGAAAACTCCAGTCTTAACTACATTCTGAAAAGATCTTAACTACCTTCACCTACAAGCCAAGAGATTCTGTTCCCAAATAGGAGGCATCACCTAACTCTCTCTCATTCTCAACCAAACCTTACATTCAGTCAGCACCAACACCCTAAACTCCTCACTCCTCTATTCTTATGCATACACTTCTCTCCTCCATCTTAGAATCTGTTAACTAATATCTTCAATTACTTACTCACTCCCTACCTCTTACTTATTTAGCACTACAAGTTCTAAATAATGCTCAGATCATTACAGACTATTTATTTACTTGCATAACATATTAAATTAGCATTTATATGTATTATTTACGCTTTACCATTTGTACACCTAATGCCATATCATTGTTTTTTATCAATTGATTTTGCATTATAAACACCTAATGCCATTTTATTGTTTTTATTGATTGACTTTATTATGTATATATTTATATTATATTGTATGTATTTATCTTATGACTGTAAACTACCTCTGCTTTACATCTGTTTTCTCTGCTGTTTATTAATTGTGAACTCTTTTACCCATAGTGTACCTGCAAATGGTCTTTCCTGATCAGTGCACTATCCCTGTACACAAATGCAAATAAACAAATACCCCTGTACACAAATATATATAAATAAATAAATAACATCTATAGTATGCACAAAATGCCATCAGGAAATAAACCCACTCATAACCTCTCAACTGTCCAGATTGTCACAATGCCTCTTATTTTTGATCTGTCCCTCATAAAATGTGTGGTTTAAAGACAAATCATTGAGGACTGAAGTCACTAAATAATATTAAATAATGACAGACATTTGAATTTTAGGATCATAGGAAGTTACTAGGCTAATGGCCCAAGGGCCCTTACAAGCCTAGCCAAGTTCTGCCCTTCTTTCCATGATCTGATCAGCGCCTATTGTCCCTGTCCAAGAGAGACACAGGTGGAACCCCCTGGGTGAATTTATAGTGATCAATCCAATCATCTGGACAGCACTTGAAGATGGTCAAAGAGGTGCTCTGCTTGACATTAATTGGGAGTCTGTTCCACAGGTGCGGTAACATCTGGGAGACAAACGTGTCCCTCCAACAAGTTCTATTAGTGTCACATGCCAGGTTAAGATCTTTAGAGCTAGTAACCCAGGAGCCATTGGACTTACAGATATGCAGCATTTCCAATAAAGCAGAGTCAGAGATTGCCATATACGCAAGGCAGAGATCACCTCTGAATGGTCTGAATGAAACAGAGTAAAGTGACTGTGATTTCAGCTGATCCACATAGAACAGATGCTGAATACCTTGAATTCTGCTTGTGAGGAACTTTTGTGGTCTCTCCAGTTGCTGCAGGTGCCTGGAAAGGTACATACCAAAAGGGGTGTTGTACTCAATAATTGGCCTGATGAGGGAAGAGTACAGTGAGGTTATAACTTCTTTTGTTCTGGAGGTAATGCCCTTACTTATGAGATAAGCAATATAGAATGCCCATCTTACCACTGTGGAGACATGGTGATCAAAGGCAAGGTTGCTGTCAACCTGTGTGCCCAGGTCTCTCATCACCGAGTGTATGCTTATGGTGATTCTACTGATATGGTAGTTAGCAGGAACATCACCCTTTCTAAAAGGGATGATAATACATTTTTTGCATTGAGTTTAAGGCCATGACTTTGGTACCAGTCATTTGTTTGCGTAAGACCCTCATGCAGGATGTTGACATCATTTGGAGATTCTATAACCGCTCCCAGTTTGCAGTCATCAGCAAACTTTGTCAGCCACAGACCTTTAGTTTTTGCTTGTGCTTCAAAGAAAGAGATTTATAATAGTTGAGGTCTCAGGACTGGCCCCCTGTGGAACACAACTAGCTATGTTACGGGTCTGCTGTTGGAGGTGGATTCCCCTATTTTGACTGTATGGGTTCTATCGGTAAGCTGGTTAGTGACCCACCTAATGATATAAGGGTTGATACCTAGCTGGGTGAGTTTGTCAATAATTCCTGAGTGGGGAATAGCGTCAAATGCCTTGGCCAAGTCCAGGTAGGCTGTATGCACAGTTTTCCCCTCATCCAGGACTCTGGTGACTGTCTTGAAGAAGTCCACCAGGTTTAACAGGTATGATCTCCCTTTGACAAATCCAAACTGAGTAGGATCAAGTGTTTGGAAATTACGTATATCACTTATATCTTTGCTGATAAGATCCATGATGATTCACGCCATGGTCTTGCAGATAAGGCTAGTCAGGCTAATAGGTCTATAATTACCGGAGTCAGTGGAAGCACCACCCTTGTGCAAGGGGATAACAGTGGCCATTTTCCATTCAGCTGGAAAGAAGCTGGTGCTTAGACTATAATTGAAAAGAGTACCCAATGGTGTTGCTAATTTTTGTTGGAGCCAGGACACTTGCCGAGTTAGAGCAATGTAACACAGTCCACAATCCAGTAGTATATAAGAACACTGATTTATTCGGTATTCATCACAACAAAATGTTAAGCACTTTCATCATGTCAAGCACAATTTCCTCAGAACAGTTTAAAATGCTGAATTCCTCTATTTAAATACCCACTCCCACCAATCAATTTACAATCTACATGAATTCAAATACATAAATACACCATAAAACTCATAAAACTAAATTCTCAACATGAGCGATCCAGGTATTTCCTTATTTTTTGAAGAGGAGGAGGTGAACGCTGGTGTAATTTTAAATGAAGGTGTGTCTTCTAACAATACAAACATACTGCAGTTGGTTATGATTTTAACCAACAAAGTGACTCTACTGCAACAAACAGTAGAACAACTACAAAAACAAGGGGCCAGTGAGCAGCCGACAGTTGGAGCGAGTAGTAATGACGAAATTCGACTTACATCATCACGCTCATGTGGGGAACCACCAAGAGCAGTAATAGCTGCTAGATCACAGGATTCGATTCTGTGTGGTCAGAGATCTAGTTCTATTTTGCCAGGGCCGACGAATGTCCATTTAAGGGAATGGCTAACAACGAGGTGTCCTTTTCAAGAAATAAAAAAGGTACTGACTTTAATTTAGATAAGAAACTTTACGAAATGGAGTCAAAGCTAGTGAAGGTGCGGAAACTTCAATGTGATAATGCCTATCTGAATGAGAGCATTAAAAACTGTAGAGTACCTAAAGGACTGAGAATTTTTTGTTTTCCTAACGGAATTTTAGAAGGGCAGCCTGAATGTAATGAACTATTACAAATGTTCGATAGACATGGTTATGAGTTGATGGAGTTTATAATTAAAGTTAATAATAATAAAACCAAGGAATTAATGTCAGAAATAAATGTGTTAAATGAAAATGTTATACAGGATGTACAGTTTCAAATGTATGGGAACAAGTACGATGAAATGTTTACTAAAGTTGAACAGCCAGCTGAAAGGAATAAAAAGAGAAAGCAGAAGAAGTTAAAAAGGGATGAGGTAGGATATAAAAATAAACTAGCTTATCCTTTGCCTATAGCCTACTTAGTTAAAAAAGATATAATGAACACAGAAGGGGTAGACAAGGCAAGTTCTAGTAATAATGGTTTGAGGGAATATGACCCATACCCTGAGTACGAGGAAGAGTACCCGGCTTTAAGGAGATTACAGAGGCTACAAAATAAAAATACTAATTTTCGTAATAATGGGGTTTTTATAGACCCAAAGGGTGGAGCAAGGGCGAAGACACGTTCGAACAATTTTCGTCAGTGGTGGAACAACATCTCCTGGTAGCCTCTAACTAAATTATTTCTTCCTTTGATGGTATATTGTTGAACTATCAGGGATTTAATATTTTCAATTATGCTAACATTGAGGTGGATAAAACTGTTTTTGCCTTATTTGAAAAAAGGAATGAACTTTGTACCTAGTAGGAAACCAGATGTGGTTAAGACAATCACAGAACTCAAACTATATACCAGAAAACTTAGCTTACAATATTTGTTCAAGGACAACATTTATGAAAGTAGGGACGGGGGGGGGTTAAAAAGAAAAGTTGTTTTAACCCACCTATGCACCCTACTATAGCTATATATGATCAACTATGTTCCCAAGAGATATATGAAACAATACAAAAGAACAATGTAAGACAGTACAACTTGACTAAAGAGGAAAGTGTTTTATTGAACCAGTTTAGGGGGAATTCTAATTTGAGGTTTATGAAACTGGACAAGGGAGGGGGTATGGTCATTGTGGAAAAGACAGATTATGTTAACAATATCTGTTTAATGTTACAGGATGAAGACGAATATGAAATGGTGTCTAGAAATGAGACAAATATAGCTCATAGGAAGATCCAAATGTTATTTGAAGATTCCTTGTTGCAAGGTGTTATTAATGAAACAACATTTGAATTTTTGAGGAATGACCACCCCACAGTACCAACTTTGTTCGGGATACCTAAAACCCATAAAAATATTATGGACCCCCCCCATACCAGTTAATTATCACTTCTCAAAATAGTACCACATACCCTCTGGGGGTGTTCGTGGACAGAATGGTTAGGTCAACACTGAGACCTATAGAACATACAATTTTAGATTCTTGGGACTTTTTCCCTAGGATAAAACAATATTTGTATGGTGAAGGAGTGTGTTTTTACATGGTAGATGTGGTAGACTTATTTTCCTCTATACCTCACTGTGAAGGGTTAAATTATTTATTTTTAGCCCTGATGGAATTGACTGTCCTAAACAACAACATGACTAATTTCATTATGTTAGTAATGGAAATTATTCTCATGAACAACTACCTCACATTTGAAGGGGAATTTTATAGACAAATCAAGGGGGTGGCAATGGGGAGTAGTTGCACCCCCCATTTGCAAATTTAGTCATGTATATGTGGGAAAAGGAACACATGTTATCTAGTACACATGTAAACCATTGGACTCTATACCTTAGATTTTTAGATGATGTTTTTATTATGTGGAAAACCAGAGGTAAACACGAGGAATTCACTTCTTATTTGAACAATGTATGTGATTATTTTAAATTCACTAGTGTATTTGAAGTGATGTCTATCAACTGTTTGGATGTGACTTTAACTAAGGACACTACCAAAGGGAAATTTACATCCAAAATCTATAGAAAACCAACTTTTTCGAATGATTATTTAGAGTTCCACAGCTGTCATCCTTTGTATGTAAAAAAGAACATTGTCAAAGGTCAGATGGTGAGGATGGCTAGAATGTGTTCTGAAAAAGAGTTACTAGAGAGGGAAATGGGGACCTTGGTCACCTTTTTTCTGGACAGAGAGTACCCTACCAAGTTGGTTCATGAACTTTGTATCCAGGTTATGGATTTCTGGGGATCTAGATACACATCATTACTCGGGATTGATATGTTGTTGGGGGGTGTTCCAAGGAGGGATGGTATGGACCAATTTAAAAGGTCTATGGTATTGACATAAGGACAAACTTCAGGAAGGATAAAGGAAATTATGAAAAAGAATTGGGTTGTGTTTAAATACAAAGAAGGTCTTTTGGAAGTTCTGGGAAACGAACCACATTTTGTTTATAAAACATATTTTAGCATGAAATTTCTGCTGAAACACCCAGTGATTTTCAAAACTAAGAACAAAGGAACGGGGAAATGTGGTAGTTGTGAATACTGCAAATTTATTTTAACAGCTCCAACAGTGGAGTTAGGAAATACAGGATATACAATTTATTTAAAACCAGGTACCTGCAACACCAGTGGAGTGATTTTTTTAGCCTCGTGTCAGGTTTGTAAATTTTTCTATATAGGGAAGACAGAGAGGGTTTTTCATAGAAGTATCTATAAACACTTGTATGCGATAAGAAAAGGGGATGACAATAATGCCCTTAGTCGACACTTAAAAGCTAGTCCCCATTGTTCTGGTTTTCTGTTTGGAATTTGTGAGATTTAGATAAAGACCGGGGGGGGGCAACTGGAAAAATAAATTGGAGATGAAGGAAATAACATGGCAAATTAGATCTAATGCCACAATGGGACCCGGGTTGAATGAAATGTTTAGTATTGTGCCATTTTTAAAGAAACCAGCTGAAAATTTATAGTTATATACTTGTTAATGTATAATAAGTGTGTTGTAAGTTCCACACTGTTTTCACTGTGTATCTTGCCATGTTTAACCATCCCATATACTATGGAGATGTTGCTTACTTAATGCTAGAAAATTCTCAGTTTTAAACAATCTTTTGGTTATGTGCAGGAGTTTGTGGCAGGCATTTACATATGCTGAACTGACTTCAGTAAATTATATATGTCAATGGCAGAAAAAATGTGAGAACAAGTGGGGTCTATGTGATGACTGTAAATAAAAAATAATACTTTACACAATATTTCAGCATTCAAAGTCATTCTCTAGTATTTTTGAGCTCTAGAATAAATGTATTGAAGTGCAGCCTCTTAATTTTAGAGATCATGGGATAGGAACAAGACAGAATAATACATGATTTGACTTTGTTACCTGGCAAAAATATTTTTGTATGTATTTTTTTGCAATGTATACCCTAACCATCAAAGTGTCA
The DNA here is from genome assembly GCF_019279795.1 of Protopterus annectens. NCBI lineage: Eukaryota > Metazoa > Chordata > Ceratodontiformes > Protopteridae > Protopterus > Protopterus annectens. The sequence goes on along the minus strand of NC_056728.1, from coordinate 835,493,960 downwards.
TCATGTATTGGGATTTTTATTTCCTCCTTTTGCCAGTGTCGTAGGACACACAAGAAGGTGAAGCTCTGGGATCATGACAGTCGTTTGGTGTGTTTTTTTGAGATTTTTTTAAACCATTCTGCTTGCCGACCATCACCCCCCTTTCTGTGACTCATCTATCCCATTTACTACTCATGGAGGCTTGAGCCATCTCTGCTGCCTTTGTTTTTCCATGAGTGTGAGCTGAACACAAATCCATCATCCAGGCAAATATAATTTTCAGAGCCCCCCACCCCCATGAGTTCCTAATGCCCCCTCAGAAACTTTTAAGGGATGTGGAAACTTTTGCTGCCAGTCTCTGGAGGAGGAGGAGGCTGCACCACTCACAACTCCTACTGGGTATTATCCAAGTGGCACCAAGCCACCTTCCCCCTTCCGTGTGCCACTCACTCCCATCCCCCCACTCACTTCAGCTCCCATTCCACTAACTGAGTGTAGTTTGTCTGGGGTGCAGTTAGCACTTTATCCCTCTGTGCCACAGGAGTGGACAGAGGATTTTAGAAGTTGTATGCTCCTAAATACCTCCTTATTGTATTTAATGGGTGATCACTAAAGCTGATGTATGTGCATTTATGTGTTTGTGTGTGTGTGTGTGTGTGTGTGTGTGTGTGTGTGTGTGTGTGTGTGTGTGTGTGTGTGTGTGTGTGTGTGTGTGTGCGTGTATATGTGTACACATGCACATGCCCCATCAATGTGTATGTTCATCTTAAGCACAAGAGCTAAATAGCAGTCCTGTCCTCAGCTCTGTCTTCTACAGTCTGAACTACCTTCCTTCCCTCATGATAGTTGACACAATATTAGATGAGTAACACTATGTATATGCCCACTTTCTCCTGCTCTCTGACTCACAAGATGTCCAGTGTCATTGAGGCTGTAGTCAGGACTCCATCCTTCTCAGTTATATAGCTAGCATCAGTAAGATAGTAAATATTAACTACATCAGCATCAGCTCTGTTGTGTTTGTTTGTCTGATGTTTTTTGTTTGTTTGTTTTAAACACTTGTTAACAGAGAATTCCTACAAGAGAAGTTCCACTTCAGTATAATCTTTCTGAAATCTTCAGAAGTAACAGATAAAACTTGCAAAGCAAATAATACATGAAAAGATAATGTAATATGCAGTGATAACTAAAATATGAATTTCCAAGGTTAACAAACAACACGTCAGAAAATGCACATCACAAAGTGTCAAAAAGAGCTACAATGTACATTGCAGCCAACAAATGCGATGGCAGTAAGACAATATCATGGGATTGCTAATGCAAAACTTATCAACTAAAAATTAAGTATTGTGGCTTGACAAGGTATATCACTGAGCATACATCCTCTAATCAGAAAAATACACATATCGCATAAAGATGTCTAAGTGCATGGGAGTGAAAGTGAAAAACAATAACTGGGACTTAGAAGGGAAAATACCAAAAAAAATTTACAAATACGGTCAACAGAAGATGGTTAAATTTGAAATAATTCATGAATTAGGTAATGCTACAATTACAGCAATTCTAGTTTATCCTACAGGGAAATAGACATAACAGTTTGTAAATGAGTTTAGTACAAGATGGATGCCAGAAATCCTTAGTTTGCTATAGCCAGTCTAGCACTATTAATGTGGAACTTTGTGGCTTTATATACCATGCAAAGTTTTTCACTAGTTTTATTCCTAAAGATTTTTACATGGAGATTAAATTGCAACTAGTCATCAGTGACTCACCTGAGAAACCTGAGAAAATAATACTGGTGTTAGTAATGTACTGAAAGAGCTGCTTGTGCATTTATTTCTTTAATACTTTTGAAAGTGAGGAGAGTAGGGCAACTATTAAATATGACTAAGTCTCCTCCATTGTATAGGGGCACAGTGAGTGTATTTTTTACCAGATGTTTGGAGTATATTTCATGGCTCTGTTGTTAAGTTTTTCTGGTGGGTAGGAAACAGAACTAGCAACAAACTAGCAAAAATCTAATGGAATTTTGGCAGCAGATTGCCAGCAGCTGCAGAACCAACTTTTTAACTTTTTAAAAGAATTTGTAAACTTACAGGCATGGCAAGAAAACTAAATGGTACATGTCTAAAATGTTGTGGAATACTACTGTAAATGCTACCAATTTTTGACGCTAGCTTTGGATTGAAAGATAAAAGTTGTTAACAAGCTAAAAAGTTGTGGTACTTGCGTATTATCACAACCAGATTGTTAACGGCAATACCAGTTGCTTAACGATTATGAAATATGGTCAGTGTAGTTGTACAAATGTTGTCTAATGTGGGTCCTTGTAGCACAACACTCTTTGGGTACTTCTGTTTTTTTAGTTTTTTTTTAAACGCATCTTCAAATAATCCAAAGCCTGTGTTGTACAATACTGCCAGCATTCTGTTATTTGAAGCCCACCTGCTGCATGTTTCTTTGTTGTTTAATTAGTTTACTGTCAGTTGACCCAGGTTTTGGAATATTTGAAGATGCATTTCAAAAAAAAAAGGAAAATAACATACTGCTCGGCTTTCTGTCTGCACTTTACTGTCAGCATTTCTGTTATTTTAAGTCCGCATGCTAAGAAACCAAGGAATGCAATTCAGGGCGACAGCAGCCATGGTAAGTCAGGTGTGCGTCTGTAAGGCACGCAAAACAGGAAAAGGATTTCTGAAATTGTTCATGTTTGTAAAAGTAATTTAAACTTTTTTGGCAGCACTAACAACTTAGAATGACAGTTTCAACTATCATATGCAGTCGTATCTGTGCAGGTATGCACTTTTCGCAACCGAGAAAATCTGGTTGTGATAATACGTAAGTACCAAAGTTGTTAACAACCTGTCTAGCAATAACTTTGTCATCAAAACATGGAAGTGGTGTTTTGGATCATCCTACTTGAAGGCGGTATCAATAAATGTGAAGAACATTTAACTGTTAACATTCAAGAATTGTTGATCCTTATAAAAAGGTATTTTTGCTGAACATTAATGTATGCTTCATTTAAGTACAAACAGCTCTAAGTCTGACATGGACAGATCCCTGTTTTATTTTGTGGTAAGTTATCCCATGGATGGTCCCTATTGATCATGATATTTTTGATGCTAGGTTGAAGGACCTGATTTGCTAATTATGCTGAGGTGCCAGGTTTATTTAAGATGCTAAAAAAATTGGTACTGAATTAGGTCACTGCTTCATCCAAGGGAAACCTGAAAAGGGAAGACCATTTTTGCCAAAGCTAAGTATCTGTAAACGGAAGTTTTTCATATCTCAGAAAAGGTATTGAAATTGCTTTTAACTGATTCTTATATGACAGCATGCCAGATATGTTGGAAGGTGGCTACTTATGGCATCTGACATCATTTCAGCCATCACAATGTTTCTGAGACACTGTGCAAGGATCCTGTTCATTAGTCTGTATCATGAGAGAAACAGCACTGGCTAAGCCCATTGAGCTGCACTGATGGGTGATTTAAGGTATTCCTAGAGGGACTTCAGGCAGTATTGACAGGTTTGTCATTTCCAGGGGGGACACATGCAGTATGATGTGGGAAAATGAGAGAGACAGCTTTGTCAATGTTCTCTAACCCACAGGAGTCCAAAGTTTCCATGAGCCAAGAGGATTCATGACTGATTGATGGACACAAGGTATTGTATACTTACAACAGAGTGTCTGTGCTGAATCCAATGTAAGGCTCTGTAGAAACTGTCCTTAGATGCAGATTACTCTGTTGTTACATCTATTTATATCCATATGTTTTCTGTAGGTTCCTTGTGCATCCAGGTCTGCTGACAATCAAGCCTCCCTGGTGAAATTCTGATCATGAGTGTTCTCCTGCACTAGGGAATTGCTTGAGTATAGTACTAAGGCAAGATCCAATTGGAGGGGTCTTTATACAGACAGCCAGCAGATTTGCTTGTGACATGCCAGCAATGAGAACATTTTTTATTATCTAAATCCACCCTACTCCACTCCACTCCCTTGAGGGGATGAAATATCCACATCACCAAGGTGACCCAGAGTACTTTCCTCCTGTAAGTGCATGTTCCTATGTATCCAGGATGTATACTGAGATACTGCCTTTACCTTAGGAACTGTTTTTTTTTTTTGCTTTTTTTTTTTTAAAACAAGAAGCATCTTTATTACATTATCACTTGAAAACAAACCATATTGACATATTTTCAGTTGCATACATATACATCGCTTATAATCTTTCTGGCCATTGAGAATCAAAAATTACAAACTCATTCAATTCCTGCCTTCCCTTAAACCTCATTCCTACTCAAAAACATTATTTTGCATGTAGTGTTCCAACAATTCCTATTTTACATGTAATTTGCTCCTACCCTTTTCTAAAGATCCCACTTCTAATTGTTTTATCTGTGTTACTATATGCTATCTACAACTTCTCTATATTCACTTCTTCTTGTACAGTTGGTTTAGACTTTGATTTCCATTTTCTTAGTAATTGCTTTTTGGCAGCCACCAGAATTAAACACAGCAAGGCCTTACCAGTTCTAGGCAATTCTCATTCTTTATCACAGCTCAAGTAAATCATTTCCTTAGTCACACCAATTTGCTCGCCCAGTATTTTTGTTAGAGTAGTTTGCAGGGAATTTTTAAAGTCCACCAGCTCATTATACTTCCAGAAATATGTTCCCAATTACCACTTTCTTCCTCATCACACCTCCAATATTAGCAATCTACCTCACAAAAATTATCCTTGGGATATAAAAATACCTATGCAAACACTTCCAAGCAAATATCATATTAACTTAATAAAAACATACAAATCTATGTACATCTCCAAGTCATGAAGTGTAACCCTACTAACAGGATCAATTCACCCAGACTGACAGCCACACCTACAGGCTTGAATTAACCTATAATAAAGGTTATCGATACTGAGACACATGGTATAGTCTGTACTTCTACTTCCACTATGTGCTGTCTGTTTTTGTCTTATACTTATTCTTCTCCCAGATGTAGAAACCACCTTCAATATTTTCAGAAAACATCTACTAGCCATTGAAAGAAAGAATTAAAAAATTGTCTGTT
>NC_056728.1:835288901-835486401 GCF_019279795.1 Protopterus annectens | reverse complement strand
ACTTTTACAAAAAGTGCTTCATCAGATCCTAAAAGCCATATAAACAAGCAGTTATTTAAAATACACATTAACCAATCAAAAAGCAGGAAATTAATGAGGCAAAGGACGAGTCTTCAAAGCCGGTTTTAAGGGTATAGTAACATTCAACCCTGGTGGTCTATGTGCTTGTAAAGTAGCTATCCATTTCATTTCTGCTAATTCAGTTTTGTTGATGATATCCCCACCTCTAACCTCATATTTAATAATTTCAACAGTAAAATTAAAAGAATGGCTATTATTAAATTTGACGTGTTTATATAGAGCATTCAAAGAATTCTTTCTCCTAATATCCCATAAATGTTGAAGTGTGCGTTCTTTAAGCATTTTATTAGTCTTACCTACATAAAATGCTGGGAAGCTATTACAGCTAGCCAAATATGCAAGACTGATTGATTTACAGTCTGCGTAGAGATTAAAAGTGAAGCATCGAGAGGTACCAGGATGTATAAAAATATTTTTACTAGACATAAAATTGCAAGCTTTGCATGACCTACAAGGAAACATCCCTATTCTAACAGACACACTATGTTCTTTTCTAAAAGGTCTGTAGCAAAGTTGTCTCTTAAGAGATAAATTATTTCTAAATATAAACTTAGGTGTATCCCCCACTATTTCTGTAGTCATCTGAAAGAAGAATTGGTCAATTCGTTTTAACAACATCACATACAGCTTGAACATTACTACTATATGTCAAGGAAAAGCCATAACTAGGTTGTTATGTGGGGTATGTCTAGGAAAAACATCATTCCCTCTATGCAGATAAGGTTTCCCTGTAATATATCTCAAAAGCTGCATGTCTAACGATTTCTGCCTCACATCACGATATTTATAACCCCTCTTAGTAAAATCTCATACCAGGGTATCAGTTGCCTGTAAATAATCATTCTCCTCATTGTGAAGTCTGGAAATACAAAGAAATTGTCCCTTCATGACATTATTAAAGACCTGTGGAGGGTGCATACTACTCCTAAGTAAGAGACTATTTTTCCTACAAGCTTTCCGAAATATTAACGAATCAACACACTCATTATCTCTAATGACAAGGGTGGTATCAAGGAAGTCAATCCTCTTAAAAGAATGTTGGATAGTAAATCTTAAACAGGAACTACTTTTTTTCTAGGTAGCTGACAAAGCCATGCAATAATTCCTGGGTTCCATCCCATAAAATAAAGATATTGTCAACAAAACATTTAAAAAAATTAAATGACATTTAAAAGCATAATCAGAAAAAAACATTTGTCTCCCAGTTAGCCAACACTAGGTTGGCATAACTGTTAGGACAAGGTGTACCCATAGCTACACCCTGCTTTTGCCAATAAAACTTCTTGTCAAATACAAATACATTATATTTCAGAATCAATTCAATATGTACATGTGTTAATTCACTAAAAGCATTAAAAAAAGATCTTATAAAATCAATACCAAAAGTATGAATATTCGGTGTTACAAGAATAAAATTCCTATTAGTAAAATCTAGCTTTTTCATACATTCAATGAAACAAAATACACTTGGGTTCACACCAAACGCTGGAGAAACTCAAAAACAACAAATTATTCCCTGTACAGAAAGTAAGCACTTTCACCTTCCACCATGAATGCTTCATCAGACATAATAGTACACAGTAATCATTTAAATACACTGATTAATCAAATACATTTCTTCCGTATGGTGTAAAACTCTAATCTACATATGATGTGATTCTAATTTAAATAAACTCAAAAGTTTTCAAAACCTTTTACTGAATGCAAATGCTATTGAGAAATGACCGATTCAGTCTGAGAAATGAGATGTTAGACGTAAAGAAAGGGAAGTCAGCAGACTAGACAATAATGAAGTCTCCACTTCTACCTCTTTTTCTTTCCCTTTACCGATAAGAGAACAATGGATGCAATACCAAACACCGAATCGAGGTGTAAGGAAACAGAAGTTTTCAGGGGAGAAGACGGATGGCCACAAAAGGACTGTAAAAACAGTGAGTTAGGTTTAATTGTTAATATTCCAAGACACTCACTTAATGAAGCTGAGAAATCATTGTTATGTAAAGGGCTGTCGTTTATACCTGCCATGAACACTGATATTGTTGATTTTATCATAGCTGCAAAAATTTTTACTAGAAATATAGGACTGAAACTTTTACGTGGTAATATGAGCTTGTGTAATGAGAGCAAATTCAAAAAACCCTCCAGCTTTATACCACCTATACAGCCGCTCTTAGAAGCATTTGATAAATCTTGTGAGATGGATTTGATTGAGTTAGCAAAGAATAACAACAGGAAAAGTTTTTATAATTTAAATGCACATCAACATGAAGCATTGATTAGTTTACAAAGAAATGAAGCAATCACCATTAAGCAAGCAGACAAAGGAGGCGCTGTAGTGATTTTAGATAGATATTTTAATGAAAGTAAAATGGAGAATTTGCTAGATAAAAGGGACACCTACACAATACTTAACAATAACCAGATGAATAAAATTGTTCGAGGTATGCACAGTGACCTATATGATTTTTTGCTGAGTGGCATAATAGATAGTGATTTATACAAATATTTTTTAGTTGAGTTACCACAAATTCCACCCCTTAGGGGTCTCCTCAAAATACATAAGGATTTGTATAACCCACCTTTTAGACCAATTGTCTCTAATAAGGACGGGATGATGGAGCCTCTATCAATATACGTTGAGCAACAACTGAGAAAAGTAGTTGATGAAACCGGGTCTATATTACATTCTCGAAAGCCAACAATGTCGAATCTGACACTGTTGACCCGATAATAGCGAAACTGCAGAACATCGAACAGGTAAACGGAAGTCTCCATAAGGGGAGATTTCCATTTACTTTAATGTAGTGCGGTCTCGGAGTTGGAATATTTAAGTAGTGGGAGGTGTGTGGGGTGCAGGGGGCTTGCCCCCCTGCCTACACTGTTTATTTTTTTTTGTTGTTTTTATTTTTTTTCCCGAACATTCAATGTTTTAACAGTTCGATCACTAAAGGTCGACCTTTAGTGATTCGAACTGTTAAATATTCGATGTTCTAATATAGACCCGATGAAACCAATACAGTTATTAAGGATATACAATATTTTCTTGAGAGTTTCTCTGAGTATGTGTTTATGGATGAATACAAGTCAGATATTCTTTTAGTGATGTTAGATGTAATGTCACTGTTTACTGTGATTCCTAATGATGTAGGCTTAGATTATTTGAGGCTATTTTTAGTTACAAAAGGAATTCCAAATGACTTAATTATGAGGTGTACTATGCTGAACTAATAATGTTTTTTCCTATGGTGACAAATACTATTTTCAGACTAAAAGCATTGCCATGGGAACCCCATGTGCAAATTCATACGCCAATATTGTGATGGCACACTGGGAGATGGATTTTGTAATTGATTCAGAGTACAAGCAATATATTAAATTTTATAAGAGATTTGTAGATAATATTTTTCTTGCTTGGGATGGGCCAGTTGATGTCTTAGAAGCTTTTATAAAATATATCAGTGGAACGACTCAATTCCTAAGGTTTGTAGGAAATTGGTCTTCAGACATGATAGAGTTTCTTGACATTATGATTATGAAAGACAGAGAAAATGTACACACGTGTATATAGGAAAACTTGCAGGAAGAATAATCTGCTACATAGAAGCAGCATGCATCCCCCACATTTATATAAAAATGTGATTAAGAGTCAGGGTTTGAGAGCCTCGAGATTAACAACTCAGAATCATGTATTTCAGCAAACACTCCATAACCTTTTGAGACAGAGTTTAAAGGGAGGGGCTATACGAAAGAAGAGTGTCAACTTTTATATGATGAGAAAACCATTGATAGGGAGCATAAAGGTAAACCATTTCTATTACAAAATGAATATAAAGCAATACGTGAAAGAATAGTTCGAGCTAACTCAGTTAGTGAGAATAGAATTGTAATACCATTCTCTAATAACAACAAAAGCATACAAAATATAATAAAGAAAAATAGGACGTCATTAACTATTGAGAGAAAGATTTCTGAAATAGTAGGGACTACACCAAGATATTCATACAAGAATAATAAATCCTTCAAGAGACTGTTATGTTATCAGGAGAATAAGAATAATAAAATATATGCTAGGCCTCAGTCTGATAGGGAAGGCACATTTCCATGCCGTAATTGCAACCATTGTGTGTTTATGGCTCTTACTAATATTTTTAGACACCCAGATACTGACAAAGAATACGTTTTTACTCACTGTGCCGACTGTAAATCCAGAGATCTGATATATGTGGCCACATGTGCGAAATGCACATCTTTTTCTATAGAGAAGGCCAATAGAACCTTGAGAGAGAGTGTGAGACAGCATTTATATGCTGTCAGTAAAGAAGATGAAGATGAAAATAATGCTCTTGCCAAGCATATTATTACTAATGATCTCTCGTATAAATTTAAATTTATAGTGATTGAATTGGTTAATAAAGATATGAGATTAAGCAATTTAAAGAATTACACAGAGAGGTTAGAGACCAAATGGATCATCAGAATGCAGGCAGACAAGGGGAGTGGTTTAAACAATTTGATTTCTTTGAATCCCTTCCTTTTAGACAGACCATTTAAGCACTAATTTAATGAATAGAATGCTTTTTTACTGTTTTTTTCTATTTTTTATTGTATTTTATCCATATTTTTTATTTAAACATTAGATATATTGACAAAATACATTTGAGTCTAGACATAAAAACAAATGCTTCTATGTTATTTATTCAAGGAACTGAAATATTTTATTATTCTCTATTTTTTATTCACATTTTTTTAAAGAAAACATATATATATATAGTATATTTTTATAAATACAGAGTAAAATATGATATTTAATAGTAAATAATACATTTTAAAGAGTAAATTAGACAAATGTTACATATTCTTATTCTGAATTTGGTGTTTGCATGCAGAGATCATTAGATTTGATTTACAATGCCACCATCTAGTGGACTTTAGTTGGTATTACATGTGCTATACCTCACCTCTTAGCCCTATAGTATTTGCTTATCCCATGTCATCTTACTTATTTTTATTTTTTATTTTTTGTCATGTTTCACAACATGTCTTGAGTTCAACAGGTTTATAGATGAAGATTTTAGATGCATAAGTACTATATATTAAAGTTGTTAGATGGATTTTTTTTAGATTTTTAAAGATTTTGAAACAGGAAGAGGATCTCTGGTTCGATCCTCAGCTGGGGTGCCTTCTGTGCGGAGTCTGCATGCCCTCCCTGTTGTTATCGCGTGGGTTTCCTTCGGGTGCTCCGGTTTCCTCCCACATCCCAAAGACATGCTGTAAGTGGATTGGACACTCTAAATTGGCCCTAGGTGTAAGTGCGTGCGTGTGTGTGCCTTCGGTGGAAGGTTGGGCGTCGGGCTGGCAACTCTACACCGTAAAACTCCACTGTCAATCATGAGCAGACAGGTGATCCACTGTGATGACCCCTAACTGGGAAAAGCCGAAAGGAGAAGAAGAATGACATCATATGTAGATTAGAGTTTTAACCAATATGGAGGAAATGTATTTGATTAATCAGTGCATTTAAATGATGATTACAGCTATCCTATCATGTCTGATGAAGCGTTCATGGTGGAACATGAAAGCACTTACTTTCTGTACAGGGAATCATTTGTTGTTTATTAAAGAGTTTCTTCAGCATTTGGTGTGACCCCAAGTATATTTTGTTTCATTTTATTTGTATCGTTGGAGCACTTCACTCTCTAACAGTTTTTCCTCTGCGATTTTTTCATACATTCACCAAAGCTTTGATGAAAATCTTCAGTATCTCTAAGTACCACAGGTGCTTCAATCAAAAACTGTTTAAGTTGTTGTTCAACAAAAATAGACATAGCTTAGTGACCCATCCCCTTCCTGATACAATAGGTGTATAGGTGGATTTACTCTATCCTTATGGATTTTTGGAAGGCCATGAAAGGATGGGATCACTGACTGCTCTACTAACATCAAATCATATAGATCTTTAGTCAACATATTCATAACCAATACATCATATAAGCATACATGCAAGTGCTGTATAAAATGATTGACATCACTCCTAGATAATCCTGAATAAGTGGTTACATCATCCAGACGTTGCGCATACTGTTTAAATAAAAAAGTATCCATAATAACAATGGCCCCTGCCTTCTCTGCAGGGCAAATACATATTTCAGTATTGTCACACAGTTGTTTTAGTGCCAAAGATTCATCTTTAGTTAAATTAAAAAAAAAGTTTTATTACAGGATTTATTTAATGTATCATATAGTCATTCTCACAGACCTTTACAAACACCTCGACCATAGAGGACAGCTGAGGGTTAAATAAACTAGGTTTCCTTAAAGAAGGTGCTGCTCTAGTAACATTATCATGAAACAATACCTTCAACGTTGCTTCTCTTGCAAATTTCCTGAGGTCAATAAGTACATCACTAACCAGCGAAGGCTTAGCCAGAACATAAGACAAACCCTTGTTAAGTACATCAAGCTGCACTTCTGTTAATACACTTGAAGAAATGTTCACAACTAATGTTTCTTCTTTTTCTGCCAATATTCCATCCCTCATTGCTCTACAGAGAGTCTTCAGCATTTGTGTCCTCGGCTGGGAGACCAACTCTCCAAATGTGCAGATGGAAGTTTCAAAGGAGCTGGTAAACTCGGAAAAAAACATAGAAGGAGCCATATTTCCTTTAACGGAACACTTCAGTCTAGCTCCTCCCTCTCCAACCTGACTAGATGTCTTATCCAATGATGAGTTCACAATAGTGGTAACCGAGGTGCTAGCAATCACACCTCCCTCAGCAGGCTGATTGGTTACAACAACAGAGCTGGGTGGAGCAAGAGGACCTTTTCCCATCTCAGTATCGGTAGTCAACTGTTCCTCGTTAAGTGCAGATGGTTCATGCATATTCATAGATTTACTTACAGTTCGTGGCGATACAAAAATATGGCCATTTCTGAAATCATTAATCTCTTTCTAGTTTCTTCCTCTTAATAGAGGTCACATCACAGCACCACCTCTGCCCTCCTTTCCTTTACCAATGCCATAAACCAAAACAGGAATAACAATAGGCTATCCTCATCCCTCTTTCTAGACCTATCAAAGGCCTCTGATATGGTCACTCATGAACTACTCATCCATTCTCTAAAATCCATCTCCCTTAATAACTATGCAATTCAGTGGTTCCAGTCCTATCTGACTGGCAGACAACAGGCTGTATTATGGCAGGGTAAACTGTCCAGCCAGCTACCTCTCACACTCAGTGTCCCTCAAGGCTCCATTTTTGGACCACTACTCTTTTCTATCATCATCAATAACCTTCACACTGCCATCCCTAAAGCTACCTGCATTCAATATGCAGATGATTCCACCCTGATCTGCACAGCCTCCTCCCCATCAGACCTACAAATCTTAACCCAGAACACATTTAACACTATTGTAAACTGGCTTACTAACCAACGTCTACTGCTGTACCCCAGCAAAACTAAACTACTACTCTTTACCCCCACTAACAGATCCACCCCCATTTTCCTTCTCTGTAACATCCAACAATGGTACCTCTATCTCTCTGGACAGCCATACTAAGCTTTTAGGGGTAATAATAGATAGCAATCTTAAATTCAATCTACATGTCAACAAACCATAAAAGCCATCAATAAGAAGCTTGGTTCTCTATACAGAAACAAACCATTTCTAACCCCATTAGCTAGGACCATAATTGCCCACTCGCACTTACTCTCGACTCTTATATATGCTTTCCCTATACTCTCCAACCTAAATAAATCTGAAATGAGCAAGCTCTCACGCAACTACAACCCTATTGCCAGATTCACCACTGGCTCAACATACAGGACACATCACTGCCAAAACCTTAATCTTCTAGGGTGGATAGAACTGCCCAGCTTAATTCAATTCAATCAACTCTTAGTAGCACACAAAATTCTCTACCAACCTGAACATACCCTCCTCACTTAAAAATGTTAAAAAAAAAACATACAGTAACTTAAGGCCACTATGCTCATCCAATAAGCTATTGGTCCAAACCCACAAAGCTAATAACTCAGCTGGTGAGTCCCTGTTTGTCAGCTTTGTTGGCAAAACTTGGAATTCACTGCCAACCTATTTTACCCTCCAACCCTCCTTAAGTCAAAAGGCCTCAAACAGTATTTCAAAATGCACTGGCTTTGTCCCTGTACCAACCCTGATTAAGCTCCATAATTATTACCCTACCTAGATAGTATTGTAAGCATTTATTACTCAAAACTGTTTGTTGCAGCCTGATGGTTTTGTTTAAATTGACAAACTGTGTAACTCAAGAGTCCCTGTTGGTGGGCTTCACTAAACCAACTTGTAAATATGCTTGACTCTTTATGTGATATTTTACTATGTATCTGAACTTCTGTGTAATCTTTATATTCTGTAACTGGAGCTTTTCTCCCCGGGCCGCTGCTGAAAATGGACATATATCCAGTAGGATTATCCCTGGCAACAAATGTAAAATAAATAAATAAATAAAATAGAGGAAAGTCTTTCATCAAAGGCAGCCACATTAATAAATACTGCTTCAATCTTATCAAAAACATTGCCCCTTTATAATTAGACAAAAGTTAATTTTGGAGTTTTTCCAGCTTTTCAAGCAGCTCTCTCTCTCTCTCTCTCTCTACAGGTGTAAAGAAGTCATTAAGGTGACGTGGATATCTGAAACTAAGTTCAAGATTCAAGGATTGCACTTTGTGTGAAAGCGCTAATCCTTATATACATTATTAAACTTGTGTTTTTATGTATCTAGCCTTTGTGGTCAGACTATTTTTCTACTTCTGTTTTATTATTTTTTATTACAGGCTGACCTTTAGACGTTTGCATTACATTGTTTTTGACATTTTATATATATATATATATATATATATATATATATATATATATATATATATATAAATAAAAATGTAAATGTTCGTTTGTTCAAAATCTTAAATCTCCAAAAGTTCTACACTGATTGCTTTGAAATTTTCACACAATGTTGCATTTGAATACACGCATGTTTTTATATACCTACTATTATATAACCCACGGTGGTGGTGCTGCGGTAGCATTGTCGCCTCACAGTAAGACGCTGTTCGATTCTCAGCTAGAGCGTCTTCTGCGTGGAGACATGCATGAATGGGCGTACCTTCGTTGAAGGTTGTGCATCAGGGCTGGTAACTCGGCACGTAAAAATCAACTACCAATCATTAGCAGACCGGAGTTCTGCTGTGGCGACCCCTAACCGGGAAAAGCTAAAAGAGTCACACATTATATAGATGTCACACGTTGCATTCGAATATGCATAGTAGGTATATAAAAACATGCGCGTATTCGAATGCAACGTGTGACATCTATATAATAGTAGGTATATAAAAACACGCACGTATTCGAATGCAACATTGTGTGAAAATTTCAAAGCAATCGGTGAAGAACTTTCGGAGATTTAAGATTTTGAACAAATGAACATTTACATGTTTATTTATATAGATTATATAGATGTCACACCTGTGACAGGTAAAAACATGCTTTTTTTGAAAAACAGCACCATCTGTTGGACGTAAAAGCAACACACGTTATACTAAATATTTTACGATTCCATTTCAATGTTTCCGATTTACGATCCATTTACGATTTACGATCAGATAATGTAAACTGTCAATAACGGGGTTGGAGAAATCTTCTTAGATGCTCCAGGAGGAACTGGTAAAATGTTCCTAATTAGATTGATTCTGGCAGCAATTCGATCCCAAAATGGCATAGCCTTAGCTTCGTCCGGAATAGCTGCGACATTGCTACCAGGTGGAAGAACTGCTCATTCCACTTTGAAATTGCCATTGAACATGCAATTCATTGAAACTCCCACGTGCAACATTTCCAAAGCATCCAGCATGGGAAAAGTATTGCAGAAATGCAAACTTATTGTTTGGGATGAATGCATAATGGTGCATAAAAAATCGCTCGAGGCTCTTGATCGATCATTGCAAGATTTGCGTGGAAACATCAGACCATTTGGGAATGCATTAATATTGCTTGCAGGAGATTTCAGGCAAACATTACTTGTAATTCCTCGATCGACACCAGCAGACAAAATAAATGCTTGCCTGAAATACTCTACTTTGTGGCGACACGTAAAGACGTTAAAATTAACTACAAATATGCTTGTCCAGCTGCAAAACGATCAATCAGCTGAGATATTCTCACATCAATTGCTGGAAATTGGGAACGGAAAGGTGCCGGTTGATGCCGGTTGATCTGACCTCAGGACGAATTTCATTGCCTCGTAACTTCTGCAATTTAGTGACGTCAAAAGAAGAATTGGTTGAAAAAGTATTTCCCAATATTCAAACCAATTATAAGAATCATGATTGGCTGGCTGAACAAGCTATTCTTGTGACCAAGAACAAAGAGGTCTACGAACTTAACAATATTATTCAGTCTAACATTCAAAGCGAGGCAGTCACATACAAGTCCGTCAACACTGTTGTGGAAGCAGATGAAGAGGTTAATTATCCAACAGAATTTTTGAATTCACTCGATCTGCCAGGGATGCCACCGCACGTACTGCAATTGAAAATCGGTGTGCCAATTATCATGTTGCGAAATATCAACCAGCCAAAGCTTTGCAACGGCACGCGGCTTGCAGTAAAAAATTAATGTGCAATGTCGTAGAAGCAACAATCTTGACAGGACCTTTCCATTCCCATTTAACCAAACTGAGCCACAGCAACATGTGGCCGGGTACAGCTAGGAGATATATATATATATATATATATATATATATATATATATATATATATATATATATATATATATATGTGTGTGTGTGTGTGTGTGTGTGTGTATGTGTATAGATATATATATATATATATAGATATATAGCTTTATATATCTAGATAGATGGATGTAGATATAGATATACTTAATAATATCTAAATGGTAAACACTATAGCTATAAAAAACACAAAAAAATTAATCGGTGCAGCAAATAGATACTGTATAGGATCGGCACTCACTGTCAATATTGACATTCTCAGCAAAGTAATGATATTATTTAAAAATAAATAAAAAATTACACAGAACATGGTGGTGGAAAGAGGAAGTACAGGAGAGTATACAGAGGAAGAGGCTGGCGAAGAAGAAGTGGGATTGTCAAAGAGATGAAGAAAGTAGACATGAGTATAAGGAGATGAGGCGGATGGAAAAGAGAGAGGTGGCGAAGGCTAAGGATAAGGCATATAGAGAGTTGTAAGAGAGACTGAACACTAAAGAGGGAGAAAAGGACCAGTACCGATTGGCTAGACAGAGGGACAGAGCTGGGAAAGATGTGCAGCAGGTAAGGGTGATAAAGGACAGTGAGGGAAATGTACTCACAAGTGAGGAGAGTGTGTTGAGTAGATGGAAAGAGTACTTTGAAGGGCTGATGAATGAAGAGAATGAGAGAGAGAGAAGGTTGGATGATGTGGGGATAGTGAATCAGGAAGTGAAGCAGATTAGCAAGGAGGAAGTAAGGACAGCTGTGAAGAGGATGAAGAATGGAAAGGCTGTTGGTTCAGATGACATACCAGTGGAAGCATGGAGGTGCTTAGGAGAAATGGCAGTGGAAATTTTAACCAGATTGTTTAATGAAATTTTGGAAAGTCAGAGGATGCCTGAGGAGTGGAGGAAAAGTGTTTTGGTACCTATATTTAAGAATAAGGGTGATGTGCAGACCTGCAGTAACTACAGAGGGATAAAATTGATCAGTAACAGCTTGAAGTTATGGGAAAGAGTAGTGGAAGCTAGGTTAAGAAGGGAGGTGATGATTAGTGATCAGCAGTATGGTTTCATGCCAGGAAAGAGCACTACAGATGCAATATCTGCTCTGAGAGTGTTGTTGGAGAAATACAGAGAAGGTCAGAAGGAGTTGCATTGTGCCTTTGTGGACTTAGAGAAAGCATATGACAGGGTGCCTAGAGAGGAGTTGTGGTATTGTATGAGGAAGTCGGGAGTGGCAGAGAAGTATGTAAGAGTGGTACAGGATATGTACAAGGGTAGTGTGACATTGGTGAGGACTGCGGTGGGAGTGACAGATACATTTAAGGTGGAGGTGGGATTACATCAAGGATCAGCTCTGAGCCCTTTCTTATTTGCAGTGGTGATGGACAGGTTGACAGATGAGAATAGACAGGAGGCTCCATGGACTATGATGTTTGCAGATGACATTGTGATAAGTAGTGAGAGTAGGGACCAGGTTGAGGAGACCCTGGAGAGGAGGAGATATGCTTTAGAGAGGAGAGGAATAAAGGTCAGCAGGGCTAAAACAGAATGTATGTGTGTAAATAAGAGGGAGGGTAGAGGAATGGTGAGGATGCAGGGAGTAGAGTTGGTAAAGGTGGATGAGTTTAAGTACTTGGGATCAACAGCTCAGAGTAATGGTGAGTGTGGAAGAGAGGTGAAGAAGATAGTACAGGCAGGGTGGAATGGGTGGAGAAGAGTGTCAGGAGTGATTTGTGACAGACGGGTACCAATGAGAGTGAAAGGGAAGGTCTACAAGAGGGTAGTGAGACCAGCTATGTTATATGGGTTGGAGACGGTAGCATTGACGAAAAGACAGGAGTCAGAGCTGGATGTGGCAGACTTAAAGATGTTAAGATTTACACTGGGTGTGACTAGGATGGACAGGATTAGGAATCAGTATATTAGAGGGTCAGCTCAGGTTGGACAGTTTGGAGACAAAGCAAGAGAGGCGAGATTGCATTGGTTTGGACATCTGCTGAGGAGGGATGCTGGGTATACTGGGAAAAGGATGCTAAGGATGGAGCTGCCAGGTAAGAGGAAAAGAGGAAGGCCTAAGATAAGGTTTATGGATGTGGTGAGAGAGGACATGCAGGCGGTTGGTGTAAAACAGCATGATGCAGAGGATAGGAAGAAATGGAAGCAGATGATCCGCTGTGGCGACCCCTAATGGGAAAAGCCGAAAGAAGATGATGATGACAGAGAACATATGGATGTCTGTGCTCTCACATCCCCCATTTATACATATCAGCTCCACAATCACACCGACTCAGAGAAGGGAGAAATCTTCCCACAGAAGAGAATCATTGGTGGAGCACACTTAGATATCACATCTGCAATGACTTACACCAAAACATTATTTGAAATGATACATTTTTCCATTGCTGCTATTTAGTAGCAGTACATCTACCACCTTAACAAAACCGTGCATTTTTTGATGTTTTAACAGTCAATCATTTTCAAAATTGACAATATTCTATTGGCCGGATGTCTGTCAACACTGTTAGATTCACATTATCTTAAGGGTTCCGATATTATCTATAGATATATATCAGTAAGTATGCATAATATGCAACATTCTTAGCTTCAGATTATCTTAAGGGTTCCCATATATATATATATATATATATATATATATATATATATATATATATATATATATATATATATGTATATATATATATATATATATATATATATATATATATATATATATATATATATATATATATATGTGTGTGTGTGTGTGTGTGTGTGTGTAAGTATGCATAATAGGGTTCCTATTACCTTGTCGAATTCCTGAAATTTTGAAGCTGAGAACATCGAACTCAGATGTTCGAAGTTCCAGGAATTCGAACACAAAAAATAAAAAATAAATAAAAACCCTAACAGCAAGTTAACTCTTGCAAGCAGGGGGCAAGCCCCCTGCACCCCCCACACCCCCCCTCATTAAATATATCAACTCCAAGATTGCACTATAGTGCGGTAAAGGGAAATTGCACTGTAGTGTGATCTTGGAGTTGGTATATTTAAAGAGCGGGGAGGTGTGAGGGGTGCAAGGGGGCTTGCCCCCCTACTTGCAAGAGTTGTCTATGTTTCTTTTGTTTTTATTTTTTTTCACCTTGTCGAAGTTCTAAAACTTCGAAAATAGGGTTTCGACCCGATGGTGTTCGGAGTTTCGGAACTTCGACAAGGTAATAGGAACCCGTAAAATATACTGCTACAAGGCATAAACCACTGTATAGCACACTACAGAATACTGACAACAGTGAGCATGTTAATATTCTGCAACAATACGTGGACAATGCTGCAATAGCATTCACCTATCAGTTATCCAAAAAAGTCAATAAACACCTGGCACCACACCATGGTGCAGAGTGATTCACAGGTTCAGAGGCAGGTTTGCAGATACTTACTAGGCTATTGATTTGTGAGGGTCTTAAGAAGCCTATCCTTACATTCCCATTGTTCTTTGTTGCTTGTGTTTTGTGTATAAGTAACCCATAAATGGGCAGAATAAGTATATGTTGGAACATTTACTTGTTGCCTCTGTCCATGATGGACATGGGTGCTAAACTTGGAGTGAATTTGTGGTTTCCCTTCCATTCATCCAAATTACTTTTAAATAGTTTAAGAGAAGTACTTTGATTTATATGGAGTGGAAGACACTTCAACAGAAGCGATATTCTCTGTTATCAATACCTATCTCTCCAGGGTGTATATTACATTATCAAATTGTTAAAAGTTCGAACGTCATATGGTCGAACCCATATGACTGAACTTTTAACAATTCAAATGTTTCAATGGAGATCTCCCTACAGTGTGGAATGGTAACATTTCCCTTTCCTGCACTGTAGTGCAATCTCAGAGTTGGTACATTTAAAGAGTGGTGGTTGTGGGGGGCACATCCCTTCATGTGGGAGGTGTAGGGGGGCTTGGCCCCCTGCATAAAATGGTCAGGTAGGTTTCTTCTGTTGTTTATTTTTTTTAGCTTTTTGAACTGGTAAAAGTTTGATCATATGGGTTCGACTATATGATGTTCGAACTTTTAACAATTTGATCACATAATATGAACCCTCTCTCCAACATATCCTATTCATGTTGCATAAGAGATCCCTTAAGCAGGTGTTTATCCTACTATTGGATTTACAAATGTGTAATAGGTCTGTCATGATAGCATCTGTTCAGGCTGTATACACAAAGCAGAGGCTGCCTCTTAACAGTCTGTATGATGGAGAACTGATGGTGACCCAGATGAGAGGGGGTGTGATTAGTGACCCCAGCATGGCAGGAACCAAGTAATTTGGAAGAGGAGTGAAGGGATGTTTGCCATTTGTCTCTCCAGGGAGTGTAGAGGGTTTTGTACATGTGGAGTTATACAAAGCTGGTGTGGTTCTACAGATGGAAACTGGGGAAACCACCACTTGCATCTCAGGACAGGGACATGGCTGCTTGGATGGAACACACCTTGCAGAAATTATGGAATATCCTCCACAGTCAGCTCATTCCATGTCCCTTCTAAGTGCTTTGCTGAGTGCAAGCAGGTGATAAGGCCATAAAAATAGAGAAAGTCTCAAACCACAATGCAGAACAAATGGACCATTTGACGGGGGGGGGATAACTAACAGACAGTGGAGGAGAGCAAAAAAAAACTAAATCAGAAAGCACCAGAACAAAAAATAGTGTTCCAAACAATATATTACACAGAAGTCTTTGTCACAGTTAAGTTAGGCAAATCTAATAAGCATAATCACATGCTGATGGATTACCTGAACCACACTAGGTTGTAGTACCCAAATGTTAATAGGGAGAGCAACTGAGAATTCACTAACTGTTGAAATGGGGAATGCATAAGTAATATCCCAGGACATATGCAAAAAAAGTGGTACACTGATGAGCTTTTTTGTATCTCTGAGAGACATATAAATGAAAAACAGTCATACAGCTCAGTGGCAATAGTTAAAGCTTAAACACTGGGCCATATTCATGAATGGCTATATGATAGCATGCTATTTTGTATTAATTAAATGACTCTACACTATGTAAAAAAGTAAATGGTATAGTAATGAAGGCATAACTAACCAAATTACATGTCAATTAACCAATTCAAGATGATGAAGCCATACAGGAAACTATAAAGTAATCATATATACTTGGTGTAGCTCTTTGCCATGAACTCTAAAACCTATTGGAATACAGGCACCATCACACTTAGGAAAAAAAAGCAATGTTAGGGGCTGCTCCTGCTGCTCTCTTGCATGTGTGGGTGCAAAAGGCTCAGTTCTATGCTGCTACTATTGCTGATAGACCTCATCCAAGGAAAAAGAGGGTGTTCAAACCCCGTTTAACATATCATAGACTACATGCGATAGAAATATTACAGCAATACAGGGTGGCTAGGGAAACTATCCATGAACTCTGCAATCTATGCCACCCCCACCTCAGACCAGGGTAAATTGAGAAGAAGCTTTACTGTTTGAAGCTAAGGTATATGTAGCATTAGGGATATTAGCTACTGGAACATTGCAGAGACCCACAGGGGATATACTAGGGGTGTCACAGGCCTCATACTCCAGAATAATGCACCCATGTCTTCATGCTATGCTAGAGCATGCAAGGGAGTACATCTATTTTCCCCACAGCTCAGAAGAGATAGCAAGAACAGTGCATGCATTTTATGCTCTAGCACACTTTCCTGAAGTTTTGGAGGCCATAGACTGCACTAACATAGAAATAAAAACCCCACCTCGTGAAGAGGGAAGGACATACGTCAACAGGAAGGGGTTCCACTCAATCAGCTTCCAGGTTGTCTGTAATGCCCAAGGGATCATCCTCATTGTGAGTGCTGGCAGCCCAGGCAGTTACTATGACTCACATATATGGCACACCTCTCAGTTTTACACAAGGTTTGATAGGGGTAATGTTCCATTAGGTCATCTACTGGGTGATGTAGGTTATGCACTGGAGCCATGGCTCTTGACACCCATTAGAAATGTACACACACCCACTGAAGAAGAATACAACAATGCCCATGCCTAAACTAGAAACATCATAAAATGTGTGTCTGGCATACTGAAGTCATAGTTCTGTTCTCTAGACACCTTAGGGGGTGCCCTGTAATACGACCTGTGTACCTACACAGAAATTCTCACAGTCTGTGCCATGTTGCATAATATCATCTCTAGGAAACAGCTGAAACAGGAACTACAAGGGCCAAGACCACACATTTCTGGAACACAGGCAGGGCCAGCACCTCCAGCACATGTAGACAAGGATTCTGAGGTAGAACCTCAAGCTGCAGAGGGAACTGGCAGATGTAGGCATGCACAATATGCCCTTGTCTTGGCTAAGAGGCAAAGTATACATACACACTCACAACATAACAGGCAAATGATAGCACACACGCACCATCTAAGGGATACACATAGCAACCTAAGCACAAACAATTAGTAAAACTGATGGCATCCAACATCCACAAACTTTACTTCCCCATGTAATGGCTATGTACTGATAGTATCAAATGGAGACAGCCCCAAAGGATATGATTTGTACCTGCAATAATGTCAAGGTAAGCATGGAACCTTTAGTGTACAAATAAATGTGTAAGAAGATAAAAGTAACTCATATACCTGCATACTGTTAGTCATAAATGTATTCAAGCAGAACTTGTGTGAGGTGTCCACGAATGGCATTATCAGATTATAGGACTGATATCTGCAATATTCAGCTATGCATTGTACACAATAGCCTTCATCAAGTCGATCACTTCCCACTGTACACAAACCAGTCAACAGGAAAATTATATCAACAGTTTCACAAGTGGAACAATAAGCATGAATGCAATATCACTGATTTGAATGCAAAACTTACAACTCTAAATGAAAAAAAATCATTCTGAAATGAGTATGTACAAGAACATCACAAATTTTCTTATGTGTGTGTATATATATAAAAATCCAAAAGGCAAAACACAAACTGTTTAAGCACAAAGATCACGAAGCAAGGCACCCAAACAAAAGTCCATAAACTCCCAAAGGAAATAAAACTGTCCCGACACTGTAAATTATATTAAAAATCCATAAACATCAATGTTAGAACTCTATTTAATAAACGAGCACTTTCGGAAGGCTTAGTATCCTTCCTTCTTCAGACAAACAGCCAGGTTACAATCATCAAACATTTAAATATTCAAATAAATAAGCAAGCAATGATGTCATGAAACGAATTAACCAAATTAAAGCAACGAATCAAATAACAAAAAATCTCTCCTTCGTTGCTACCAATTCATTAAGTTGATTATGAAAATAATGTAACCATAGACCCACAACTGTCATTCTTAACTATGACCAGAAAATATGTATATTATTATGGATTTATTTATTATGTATATTTATTATTTGATTTTAGCTTATGGTTTGAAAACAGCACAAAGGTTAACTTAATCCTCCACTGTCAGATGCATTTTCTTTTAATGTGGGCTTTCATGCCATGTCAATGAGTGTGAGTTTCAAGGGCAGAGAAGTTTACTGCTCATGCTGAGTCTGTTTTCATTGTGAGACTATATTTAGCAAATGGCTATCAGTGCTTGTGCTATTTTATTTCAATATCTGTAATAATTGTAGAAGTAAATAAGAAAATTGGTTCCCTGTGTCTTTATTTAAAATATCTATGAGTCTTTCCATGCGTTTACGTACAAGAACAGTCAAACTTATGGTCTATGGTTATCCATGTCAGTAGAAGGCCAAACCTTGTGCTAAGGATTAAGTACTGCAGTCCGCCATTCACTAATCATGAAGCAAATTAGTTGGCTAATGTTGAACATTGATTTTAGAGTGCCTGATACCTCATGTTTCATGCTATCCAAGAGGTATCCCAGGATATTCTCAGGGTCTATTGAGGTAGTATTCTTTGACTTGGAGAGTGCATTGAAGACTTGCTTGCTAGTGATAGCCAGAAAATTTATGGTCAAGGGTGTCTTCTTGAGATTCACAGAATGTAAGCAAGGTAGTAAGGATGTAAATTTCAACTGCTTTACTTTTTGCTTGATTGACTCCCATGGGTACACATCTTCATTAATTGTCATAGGAAGTATGACCTAGCCCAGCTAAAATGTATTTGCTGTTGGGAATGTAAGGTTTACCATTCCAAAAGGCTTAGTGTGACTGTAGTCCATAGGAGTGATCATGCATTGCCAGGTGACCCATGCTGGTGAAAGGGAGGTAGTTGTGGCTCACAGCTTGGGTGTTACGTAGGGAGAGCACAATATGTTGTACCTACAGACCACAACACTGCGGAGCATGTGATGCCTAGACCCTGACAGTCATTTAATCAGCAGCATTACTGGAGGTGTAATGAGCCACTACAAGGGTTATGGGCTGCAAGGGGAAGAAGAGTAATCTTGGGGGGGGGCTCAAACTGATCTGTCCCAGTGTAAATGGAAAGGTATTTTGTTTTTTGACTTACGGAAGATATACTTTTGGAATGAAAATGTTCATGCATCGTGTAATTACTACCGTGGCATATACTTCTGTTCCGAGATCAGCAATATAAAGGGGCACATGGTTTGGTCAGCAGTGTTAAAGTGGATGTGGCTTGTTAAGGGGGAAGCAGCAGTCTGGGAGTTGAGTACAAATTTGAAAATCCTGGCTACACCCCTGCTGTAGAGCATATCTCCATCTGTGCAGGGTCTCCTCAAACACCTGTTCCCTAATCTCACTACAGATCACAATGTCATCTACAAACATCATAGTCTACAGGGACTATTTATTTGCTTTATTTGGGAAAACTGCAAAGACTGTGCATAAAGTATGTATTTCTGTCCCGATAGTACTTACTGCAGTATTAAGTTTTCCTTGCATAAATATGTACAAAAGCAAACATCAACTAGTTTTATGTATTTATTTTTTGTTGTTGTCCAGGTTAGCATGAGAAACTTGTTAATCATTGGTGATGTTGAAACACATCAAACATTTTTTAATCCCATATCTGACAGTTTTTTTTCTTTTGTTCAGTAACATCATTGATAGAGCTGCAATATACGTACTACAAAGGTAGCACTAGCCCATCATCGGATGCTTTAAGTTGTCTATTATTGAATAAGTAGGGTATGTGATGGCACACAGTGAGGACATTAGAAAATTTTTCAAACAGATTAGTAAGAAAGCAAGGTACGAGCAACATGAAGTAACAGAACTAGCTGGGTCTGTTGATGAACGTATAGAGAAAGGTGCTGTCTCTGCTGTGTTTGGGGAACAGCGAGAGACCCCACAAAGTGTATGTGCAGAAACTGATATTGGTTGTTACATTCGATCAGACAGAATTGATGACTTCATGAAATTCAGGTTACTGACACAACCATACATCCCTCCAGAGAATTACAACTTCAAAGCTGATGCATCAGACAAGAAGCGAGCATTCCGATATATTTGGCTGTCTCAGTATTCACCGTGGCTTGCATATTCTCCTCTCTTGAAAGGCCCACTCTGCTTAACTTGTGTATTATTTCCTCAGTCAGTTCACCGTGGGTTGCAAGGCAGCTTCATCACTAGTGTGTGCACAAAATATAATGCCTTCAATGAGACTGCAAGAAATCACATGCAGTCATCATGGCACAAAGGTTCTACTGAAGATGCTGCCAATTTTTCTTGTACGCGACAGAAGCCAGAAACAGCTGTTATTCCACAGCTAGATGCAGCAGTAGCAAAACAAATTGCAGAGAACCGAAAGAAATTGGAACCAATTTTATCTACCATTATTTACTGTGCAACCCATGACATTCCTCTTCGTGGAAAAGAAGGCTCTGGTGGAAATTTCTGTGACTTATTAGATTTTTGTATTGAAGCTGGGGACACAATATTAAAGCAGCACAGTGAAACAGCTGCAGGAAATGCTCGGTACACATCCCATAGGGTGCAAAATGAGTTGTTGGCAGAATGCGAACACGTACTTCGAAATGAGATTGTTTGTGCAGCGTGTAGGACAATTGGATTTAGTGTATTGGCAGATGAAACTGCAGATATCTCGGGCATTGAGCAGTTGTCATTGGGCATTCGGTTTGTTGATGGTGATTGTATTAGAGAAGAGTTTCTGGGTTTCGATCCCATTGTTGTGAGAGATGCACAGTCTGTATCAAATGTCATTGTCAGTGAATGCATAAAGTACGGTCTAGACTTGGAAAAATTACTCGGACAAGGCTATGATGGCTGCTCCATAATGGCAAGCATCCAGAATGGTGTTCAGGCAAAGATTCATGAAAAGTATCCAAAAGCAGCCTTTATAAGGTTTAGTCTGAGAAGCACAACACAGTGGATAGTCAGTGTGATCTGAATGATGGTCCTGAAATATATAGTGCTGTTGACGTTATCAAGATTAATTTTTTTTTCTGTGACAGTCCAAAATGATGAGAGCATTGGTACCAAATATACCTCTTCTGTGGAGACATGATGGACCGAGAAATATAAATCCATTCATGTGTTTAGTCAGAAGTTTGATAAAATATTTGACTGCCTGGCTGATCTTCAAAAGAGCACTGTCAGTGAAACCAGACAAAATGCACTTGCAGTATTTTACTCAATGCTTGCTCTTCATGCATATTTCTTATTTCTTATTTCTCATTCCATTATTGCAAATTACTCAACAGTTCTGAGCCCATTGCCCAGATGTTGCAATCTGTTCAACTTGGTAAAGGTTGAACAACATATCAACAGTCTCATTGAAATAGACCACATTAGGAATGACAATCTCAGTAAGGCAAGAATCAAGATCACTAGCAGATAAAGCCATGAGTAAACCGTTTATGTGCGCACCCGGAACAGACACCAACCTAACTAATAAGAAAAAATGCTCCTACTTAAGCCTGAACCTGCAAACGTCCCTGAAAATTATAGGCCAATAACTTGCCTCCTGACACTGTATAAACTGTACACTGGAATTTATGCTGACTGAGTTTATAGTCATTTAGAAGAAAGCTCAGTTATGGCAATGGAACAAAAGGACGGTTAAAGTCATATGGAATAAAAAATCATTTATTGTTAAAGTCATAGTGGAGAATTGTAAAACAGGCAAGAATAAGTACAACATGGATTGACTACAAAAACATTTGATAGTATCACACATCAATGTATAAAACAGCACTTTAAAATGTATAACATACACTTTACACTGATCGATTACATGACAGTGACCATGAAACAGTGGTAGAGCACTTTGCAATTAAGCCATGATGAAGGACAAATTATTATTTCAGGGAAAAACTTCAATGGGGAATACTCCAGGGTGACTCTGTTACTGCTGCTACTCTGTTTTGCCCTATAATTTGGCTCCTAGAAAGCAACAGTGTGTAAAGACCTCTCATCTTCTCTTTGTCAATGATTTAAAACTGTACAGCTCAGAGGAGGAACTGAAAGCACAGCTGCAAGTCAGACGATATAAGAGAGTGTCATTTAGTCTTGATAAATGTGCAAAACAAACCTTTAAAGCAGGAAAACTGCAGCACCAAGAAAACATCAGTTTGGTACAAGAATGTGATATAAACAACTTCAGCAAGAGTACAAATATTTGGGAATGGGAACTGATAAAACAATCAACAATAAAACATGAGCAAATGAAAATCAAAATTACTAAGGAATACTTTAGATGACTTAAATGAATGCTGAAAACAGCATTTACATCTAGGAACACAATCCAAGCTATAAACCAATTTGTTCATCCTGTCCTAAATTAATTTTGTGTGTTTGACTGACCTCAGTGTTGCATAGATTATATAGGAAAACAAGGATGCTTCTTACTCACCAAATGATTTATAAAAAATCAGTGCATACCAAGATTATATATTTTCCACATTCTGAAGAAGGGATATTCCTCCTTTGAAACTGATTACATGTACAGATCTGCAGTCATGGGACTCCACACATCTGCTGACCTCACAAATGTAGTGAAAGTTTTGAAAAATGAGAATAAATCTAAGATACATGACTTCTCTGCTTTTCCCTGCTTAGGCTCTCAGAAGCATATCGGCATCAAGCAGAAATGGAAATCAAACTAGAAGTAGATAAAAATCGGGCAGCAACTGAATTTACCAAGAAACAAAAGAATACAAGGTCGGTGATGGACCAATTGAGAAGATGAAAAAATGTGGAAAATGCATAAATATAGTTGCAAGTATAGAGCACTTCTGGAAAAACCTCATGCTAATCAGGAACAAAAGCAGGAATGGTCAAGGCAAGGTGAATTCAAACCAAGAGATGAAAGGTCAATATTGGTGGCACAAGACAGTGGACTATCATGTACACATTGGTTTACAATGTCCATTGCACATGTGGGAGAAACAGACAAATATAGGTTTTGTAAAACAGAACTGGAAACGGTTGAAGTTGAACACCTTGTTAATGGTTGCAACATACGGTAGAAGGACACTGTATACTGACAAGCATAATAATGTGGCAAGACTGTTGTACTGGGCATTGTGCAAACATTATGGTACTGAAGTGGCTTAAAAACACTGGAAACATAAGCTGCAAATTAAGCATCATAGAAAATGCTAACGCCTACATCACATGGGATCATCCTCAATTACCAACAGCTCAAAAGCCAGATGCTAGAAAACCAGATATTAGTGGTCCAAGAGAAGAAGACAAAAGTAGCATTGATCATTGAACTCTACACACCCACTGACTACAGTGTGTTATGTACAGAGAGACACAAAGTCAAACTCCTACTATATCAGGATTTGCAGGCAGAAATGAGAGCAGTGTGGAAGAAAGATACCCAGGCAGTTCTAGTAGTAGTAGGAGCAATGGGTCTTATTAAAAAAGAATATACATTCGTATTTAGACATGTTACCAATGAATGTAACTCCATACCAATTGCAGGAGGACTGAGGAGTCATTACTGGGCAGTGCACATTCATTGCAGGTACTCTGAAGAGCACTTTGGCAGACATCAAAGATTGATGACACCGTACTGATTTTGTGAACTTTTAATCATACTTTGATTTAGGAATGCAGTACATTCCTGTCACGATGATAGAAACCCAAAAGATTTTCTCTATCCACTTTCTAAGGAGGTACTACAAGGTAGGGAGATTTATGTGTGTCATACCTGTCAAATGTACAGATTTTCAGTGTCCAGATTTCTGCTTTATATTTCTAGTCTGTGTGTGTGTGGCTGAAATGACCTACTTAGAGTTAGCAGGTGGAATTTATTTTCAAGGAATTGAGAGCTTCAAGGGAAGATAAGTTTACTGCTGCTCATCATGCTAGGTTTGTACAAATGTGCAACTCTTTTGTTTAGCAAATGGTATCATAGTAGTATAGAATTTTAAAGCAGTGTTAGTAGCACAGCAGGTAGCATACTTGCATCTTGCTACAGAGGGCTGTAGCTTCTACTCCCACAGCATGTAAATGTGTATTTTAAGGGGATGGGGTGCTGCAGTCCTGTCCTGAGTATGTCCCTTTGGTGCCTAGTAACTATGAACCTAGTTTTCAGCTTGTTACATATTCCCTATTGCAATATACCAGCTTACCATTTATTTTAACGTAACATAGACAATTTATTCTTCTAGGGCAATGGGCACTACATTTGTAGAT
Organism: Protopterus annectens; assembly: GCF_019279795.1. Lineage (NCBI taxonomy): Eukaryota > Metazoa > Chordata > Ceratodontiformes > Protopteridae > Protopterus > Protopterus annectens. The sequence continues at coordinate 835,461,966 of NC_056728.1, read as the reverse complement.
GAAACACTGAAATATATGTTTTATAGCAACAATCTCTTCATTAGTTTCAGATCTTTTAATGTGGAATTCAGATGACTTCTGCAGACTGCAGAGATTGTGCATATGGAGTAATATTGGTGGATTATAATGATAGAAGTTTGAGTGGCCTTTTATGTTTGAAATGTTCTGAACTAGGCAGTTTGTCATTACTGGTTCATATGTTTTGAATTGTTTCACTGCTTACTGGAAAATGTTCAAAACTGTAAATTTAAAATACACTCTAACAGGTGGTGCAGGTGCTGTACAAGGGATATAATTCAATTATAGTTTCATAGGTAGGTACTAGGCTATTGGGCCTATATAAGCCTAACCAAAGGTACCCTGGCTTTCGCCACCCAAGAAAATTATTTTCCTGTGCCACTGTCAAGCATAGCCACAGAAGTGATCCCCGGGGTGAATTTCCTATCTCCCATCAGGAACATGAATCACCATACTTTTGCATGGGCCTAAAAATGTGTGCATTTGATATGCTTTGAAAACGGCCCAAAGGTAAACTTAACCTGCCACTGCCCAGATGCATTCTCTTTGAATGTGGATTTCAATGCCGTTTCCATCAATGTGAGTATCAAAAGCAGAGAAGTTTTAATGCTAAGTCTGTCTTCATTGCAAGACTGTTGCTTTGTTTAGTAAATGTGAAATGCGTGCTGCAGTGTTTCTGCTATAAAATTTGAAATAAAAGTTGTGAATTAAATCCAAATATCTGTAATCATTGTAAAAGTAAAGCATAAGACAGTATGCATACTGATAGATTTGAACAGTGTCTGTGGCAAATGGTGAGAAATAACCAAGTAATGGGACACTGCTGGAATGGCTGTGTGTGTGTGTATGTGAGGGACTGTGTGGGGGCGGGGCTGTGTGGGGTAGGGGGAGGGGCAGTGGGGTAGGGGTGGGGCTACGTGGGCAGGGCTGCATGGGTGAGGCTCTGGGTTTTGCACCCCCCTGCAAAAAATCCTGCGGGCTCCCTTGCTTGTGTCCTGTATCTGTATAATCTCTTCAACCTTTGTACTTTATCTTTCTCTCTAGACCCTGCCAAACTTCCTTCCATTTTACTCCAGAACTCCAAACTTGTATCTTTTCTACAGTCTAAACTTAAAACCTCTTATAACATAAATACTTATAACTGTTTCATACCTTTCTGCTGTTTCCCTTACCTTATAGATTGTTTTTTTCTAGTGCTACAACACTCCTTTTTGTCCCATTTCTATTCCCATCACCCCCTCCATTACAGCTTCATTCTCCATGGTCATTTTTAGCCCACCTAACTATCTTTACTCACACTCTCAGCCTTAAAATCTCTGCACCCTCATCCCCTTCATTTTTTTTTCTTTTTTTCTCGCCCTTACATTTACCCTACCTATTCTTTCATCTTTACACCCCACCTACTTTATCTCTTCATCCCTTTCCAGGTATCAGCGACTCTCCTTCTCATATTTTTCCCGCCTTAGAACTGTATCAGTGCTCCTCCTCCTGTGCCCTCCCCCAGCTCTCTATTACCTTATAAATATACCCCATACACCTTGACGCCATCTTTTCTCTCCCCTAAACTGCTTGGCTGCTGTGCGTCCCGAACCTGGAGCTCGACCGATACTCAGCGTAAGCTTGTCTTTCAACTTTCTGTTTTGTTTGATTTTTCTTTTAAATTTTTATCACTAAAATTTATTGACTTGTGATGCTGTGATTTATATTATAATTATACGAACAAAACGTTAGATCAGCACATTTATTCTTAGCACTGTGCTCTGAACGCTTGAATGAAGATTACCTTTGGTTTAACATATAAGCGGATTAGTGCTTGTACTGTTTAAAGGCTTTGAAAATTTGTTTTATTTCTATCACCGACCTGCCATTCAGACTGAGAAGCTGTTATCCTTTTTTGCTGCTACTAGGCTATGATGACCTATATTATCCTGTATACTGTTTCTAGTCTATGAGGAGCTAAATTATTTATAATGTTATTAGCAAACTGTACTGTAGGAAACATACTGCTGTAAGATTTGACCACTTACTTAGCGCCTATTTAGTTCATGATTTTTTTCTTTTCAAGCTTTTTCGACTTTCTAAGCATTTTTAATGGGATTTGCGTGAAATTATCCCTTACTGTTAGCTTGTTTGTTTAGCACTAATAGTTATTTGGCGCCAGCTTTTTGCATCTTCCCTTTACAAGTTGCGATTTACATTTTATTTGTGTCATGTAAACCGGATGGGTTTAATACTATCCGTGTAAGTCAAGGTCTAATTCAAAGACCCGCTTTGTGCTCCGCCAACCTTTCAGCCCTTTATCAGCTGTTTTCTGTGGACCGCATACGTTTGATGTGACAGAGTATAACTGTCCTTTAATTCTAAGTATTTTTTATTGTATTGGGCCGATACTACCCCTGCCTGATAGCTTGATTGTCTATGCTTGCTATTTCTCTCATATGCTTAGCCACCTCTAATGAAATGAACTCTGCGAACTAACGCTAATGTTGGGTATTGTAAACCTCTACCTTCACTAGCGATATTACATGTTATTGAGCTACCGACTGTGTATCACTCCCTTGTACCCAGTGTGGATCGCTCCCTTGCCACCTTATTCATCCAACCTTTAAACTAGTCATACCGTTATAATTGCTACAGTTGTACATTTAAATGTTTAGTGACTGTAAGTTCTTAACACTCTATATCTTTCTTACATTTCCTATTATTATGTTGTATAAATATATATTTAGTAAATGCTTTTCTATTTAGTTAATTACCTTATGTATATATGTGCTTTAATAACTGACTGTTTAAGTTGTTGATTGCTCACATTTTGAATATTGCTCTGTAACATTAATTGCCTCATCATCTTTCTCTCTCTCTCTCTCTGCTAGCTTAGTAACCTGAATAGGTTGGCCCTGCATAAATCCTACACATCCGCCTGAACCCTCTCTGAAGACCTGAACTACTCTCTACTAAGTTCCAACCCACCAAACATTTGTGATATCTTCCCAAACTGACTGTAAAAGTATGTTTTATACCTACATGTTTATTTTATACCATTTAATCAATGTAAGCTAGTCTAGCCACCAGTCCAGGACTGCCAGCAGCCAGTAGCCACTGTCCTCATCACTACACTAGCCCAAACTCTAAATTTATTTACTAGTCATAGCTACCTTTCCACCCTGTAACTCTTTTTTCATCACCCCCTCCACTATTTTCCCCTTTCCTCTCTGTCTGTCTGTTTTACTATCTCACTTGGCCACTAATTGGCATCCTTCTACTATCCATTTTGTTACCATTGATTCATCCTTTTACTCTCCATTAACTTGTGTCCTGTATCTGTATAATCTCTTCAACCTTTGTACTTTATCTTTCTCTCTAGACCCTGCCAAACTTCCTTCCATTTTACTCCAGAACTCCAAACTTGTATCTTTTCTACAGTCTAAACTTAAAACCTCTTATAACATAAATACTTATAACTGTTTCATACCTTTCTGCTGTTTCCCTTACCTTATAGATTGTTTTTTTCTAGTGCTACAACACTCCTTTTTGTCCCACTTCTATTCCCATCACCCCCTCTATTACAGCTTCATTCTCGATGGTAATTTTTAGCCCACCTAACTATCTTTACTCACACTCTCAGCCTTAAAATCTCTACACCCTCTTCCCCTTCATTTTTTTTCTTTTTTTCTTGCCCTTACATTTACCTTACCTTTTCTTTCATCTTTACACCCCACCTACTTTATCTCTTCATCTCTTTCCAGGTATCAGCGACTCTCCTTCTCGTATTTTTCCCGCCTTAGAACTGTATCAGTGCTCCTTCTCCTGTGCTCTCCCCCCAGCTCTCTATTACCTTATAAATATACCCCATACACCTTGACGCCATCTTTTCTCTCCCCTAAACTGCTTGGCTGCTGTGCGTCCCGAACCTGGAGCTCGACCGATACTCAGTGTAAGCTTGTCTTTCAACTTTCTGTTTTGTTTGATTTTTCTTTTATATTTTTATCACTAAAATTTATTGACTTGTGATGCTGTGATTTATATTATAATTATACGAACAAAACATTAGATCAGCACATTTATTCTTAGCGCTGTGCTCTGAATGCTTGAATGAAGATTACCTTTGGTTTAACATATAAGCGGATTAGTGCTTGTACTGTTTAAAGGCTTTGAAAATTTGTTTTATTTCTATCACCGACCTGCCATTCAGACTGAGAAGCTGTTATCCTTTTTTGCTGCTACTAGGCTATGATGACCTATATTATCCTGTATACTGTTTCTAATCTATAAGGAGCTAAATTATTTATAATGTTATTAGCAAACTGTAGTGGTAGGAAACATACTGCTGTAAGATTTGACCACTTACTTAGCGCCTATTTAGTTCATGATTTTTTTCCTTTTCAAGCTTTTTTGACTTTCTAAGCATTTTTAATGGGATTTGTGTGAAATTATCCCTTACTGTTAGCTTGTTTGTTTAGCGCTAATAGTTATTTGGCGCCAACTTTTTGCGTCTTCCCTTTACAAGCTGCGATTTACATTTTATTTGTGTCATGTAAACCGGATGGGTTTAATACTATCCGTGTAAGTCAAGGTCTAATTCAAAGACTCGCTTTGTGCTCCGCCAACCTTTCAGCCCTTTATCAGCTGTTTTCTGTGGAACGCATACGTTTGATGCAACAGAGTATAACTGTCCTTTAATTCTAAGTATTTTTTATTGTATTGGGCCGATACTACCCCTGCCTGATAACTTGATTGTCTATGCTTGCTATCTCTCATATGCTTAGCCACCTCTAATGAAATGAACTCTGCGAACTAACGCTAATGTTGGGTATTGTAAACCTCTACCTTCACTAGCGATATTACATGTTATTGAGCTACCGACTGTGTATCACTCCCTTGTACCCAGTGTGGATCGCTCCCTTGCCACCTTATTCATCCAACCTTTAATCTAGTCATACTGTTATAATTGCTACAGTTGTACATTTAAATGTTTAGTGACTGTAAGTTCTTAACACTCTATATCTTTCTTACATTTCCTATTATTATGTTGTATAAATATATATTTAGTAAATGCTTTTCTATTTAGTTAATTACCTTATGTATATATGTGCTTTAATAACTGACTGTTTAAGTTGTTGATTGCTCACATTTTGAATATTGCTCTGTAACATTAATTGCCTCATCATCTTTCTCTTTCTCTCCGCTAGCTTAGTATCCTGAATAGGTTGACCCTGCATAAATCCTACACATCTGCCTGAACCCTCTCTGAAGACCTGAACTACTCTCTACTAAGTTCCAACCCACCAAACATTTGTGATATCTTCCCAAACTGACTGTAAAAGTATGTTTTATACCTACATGTTTATTTTATACCATTTAATCAATGTAAGCTAGTCTAGCCACCAGTCCAGGACTGCCAGCAGCCAGTAGCCACTGTCCTCATCACTACACTAGCCCAACTCTAAATTTATTTACTAGTCATAGCTACCTTTCCACCCTGTAACTCTTTTTTCATCACCCCCTCCACTATTTTCCCCTTTCCTCTCTGTCTGTCTGTTTTACTATCTCACTTGGCCACTAATTGGCATCCTTCTACTATCCATTTTGTTACCATTGATTCATCCTTTTACTCTCCATTAACTTGTGTCCTGTATCTGTATAATCTCTTCAACCTTTGTACTTTATCTTTCTCTCTAGACCCTGCCAAACGTCCTTCCATTTTACTCCAGAACTCCAAACTTGTATATTTTCTACAGTCTAAACTTAAAACCTCTTATAACATAAATACTTATAACTGTTTCATACCTTTCTGCTGTTTCCCTTACCTTATAGATTGTTTTTTTCTAGTGCTACAACACTCCTTTTTGTCCCACTTCTATTCCCATCACCCCCTCCATTACAGCTTCATTCTCCATGGTCATTTTTAGCCCACCTAACTATCTTTACTCACACTCTCAGCCTTAAAATCTCTACACCCTCTTCCCCTTCATTTTTTTTTCTTTTTTTCTCGCCCTTACATTTACCTTACCTATTCTTTCATCTTTACACCCCACCTACTTTATCTCTTCATCCCTTTCCAGGTATCAGCGACTCTCCTTCTCGTATTTTTCCCACCTTAGAACTGTATCAGTGCTCCTCCTCCTGTGCCCTCCCCCCAGCTCTCTATTACCTTATAAATATACCCCATACACCTTGATGCCATCTTTTCTCTCCCCTAAACTGCTTGGCTGCTGTGCATCCCGAACCTGGAGCTCAACCGATACTCAGTGTAAGCTTGTCTTTCAACTTTCTGTTTTGTTTGATTTTTTTTTTATATTTTTATCACTAAAATTTATTGACTTGTGATGCTGTGATTTATATTATAATTATACGAACAAAACGTTAAATCAGCACATTTATTCTTAGCGCTGTGCTCTGAACGCTTGAATGAAGATTACCTTTGGTTTAACATATAAGCGGATTAGTGCTTGTACTGTTTAAAGGCTTTGAAAATTTGTTTTATTTCTATCACCGACCTGCCATTCAGACTGAGAAGCTGTTGTCCTTTTTTGCTGCTACTAGGCTATGATGACCTATATTATCCTGTAAAATGTTTCTAGTCTATGAGGAGCTAAATTATTTATAATGTTATTAGCAAACTGTACTGTAGGAAACATACTGCTGTAAGATTTGACCACTTACTTAGCGCCTATTTAGTTCATGATTTTTTTTCTTTTCAAGCTTTTTCGACTTTCTAAGCATTATTAATGGGATTTGCGTGAAATTATCCCTTACTGTTAACTTGTTTGTTTAGCGCTAATAGTTATTTGGCGCCAACTTTTTGCGTCTTCCCTTTACAAGCTGCGATTTACATTTTATTTGTGTCATGTAAACCGGATGGGTTTAATACTATCCGTGTAAGTCAAGGTCTAATTCAAAGACCCGCTTTGTGCTCCGCCAACCTTTCAGCCCTTTATCAGCTGTTTTCTGTGGAACACATACGTTTGATGCGACAGAGTATAACTGTCCTTTAATTCTAAGTATTTTTTATTGTATTGGGCCGATACTACCCCGGCCTGATAGCTTGATTGTCTATGCTTGCTATTTCTCTCATATGCTTAGCCACCTCTAATGAAATGAACTTTGCAAACTAACGCTAATGTTGGGTATTGTAAACCGCTACCTTCACTAGCGATATTACATGTTATTGAGCTACCGACTGTGTATCACTCCCTTGTACCCAGTGTGGATCGCTCCCTTGCCACCTTATTCATCCAACCTTTAAACTAGTCATACCGTTATAATTGCTACAGTTGTACATTTAAATGTTTAGTGACTGTAAGTTCTTAACACTCTATATCTTTCTTACATTTCCTATTATTATGTTGTATAAATATATATTTAGTAACTGCTTTTCTATTTAGTTAATTACCTTATGTATATATGTGCTTTAATAACTGACTGTTTAAGTTGTTGATTGCTCACATTTTGAATATTGCTCTGTAACATTAATTGCCTCAACATCTTTCTCTCTCTCTCCGCTAGCTTAGTAACCTGAATAGGTTAACCTTGCATAAATCCTACACATCTGCCTGAACCCTCTCTGAAGACCTGAACTACTCTCTACTAAGTTCCAACCCACCAAACATTTGTGATATCTTCCCAAACTGACTGTAAAAGTATGTTTTATACCTACATGTTTATTTTATACCATTTAATCAATGTAAGCTAGTCTAGCCACCAGTCCAGGACTGCCAGCAGCCAGTAGCCACTGTCCTCATCACTACACTAGCCCAAACTCTAAATTTATTTACTAGTCATAGCTACCTTTCCACCCTGTAACTCTTTTTTCATCACCCCCTCCACTATTTTCCCCTTTCCTCTCTGTCTGTCTGTTTTACTATCTCACTTGGCCACTAATTGGCATCCTTCTACTATCCATTTTGTTACCATTGATTCATCCTTTTACTGTCCATTAACTTGTGTCCTGTATCTGTATAATCTCTTCAACCTTTGTACTTTATCTTTCTCTCTAGACCCTGCCAAACTTCCTTCCATTTTACTCCAGAACTCCAAACTTGTATCTTTTCTACAGTCTAAACTTAAAACCTCTTATAACATAAATACTTATAACTGTTTCATACCTTTCTGCTGTTTCCCTTACCTTATAGATTGTTTTTTTCTAGTGCTACAACACTCCTTTTTGTCCCACTTCTATTCCCATCACCCCCTCCATTACAGCTTCATTCTCCATGGTCATTTTTAGCCCACCTAACTATCTTTACTCACACTCTCAGCCTTAAAATCTCTACACCCTCTTCCCCTTCATTTTTTTTTCTTTTTTTCTCGCCCTTACATTTACCTTACCTATTCTTTCATCTTTACACCCCACCTACTTTATCTCTTCATCCCTTTCCAGGTATCAGCGACTCTCCTTCTCGTATTTTTCCTGCCTTAGAACTGTATCAGTGCTCCTCCTCCTGTGCCCTCCCCCCAGCTCTCTATTACCTTATAAATATACCCCATACACCTTGACGCCATCTTTTCTCTCCCCTAAACTGCTTGGCTGCTGTGCGTCCTGAACCTGGAGCTCGACCGATACTCAGTGTAAGCTTGTCTTTCAACTTTCTGTTTTGTTTGATTTTTCTTTTATATTTTTATCACTAAAATTTATTGACTTGTGATGCTGTGATTTATATTATAATTATACGAACAAAATGTTAGATCAGCACATTTATTCTTAGCGCTGTGCTCTGAACGCTTGAATGAAGATTACCTTTGGTTTAACATATAAGCGGATTAGTGCTTGTACTGTTTAAAGGCTTTGAAAATTTGTTTTATTTCTATCACCGACCTGCCATTCAGACTGAGAAGCTGTTATCCTTTTTTGCTGCTACTAGGCTATGATGACCTATATTATCCTGTAAAATGTTTCTAGTCTATGAGGAGCTAAATTATTTATAATGTTATTAGCAAACTGTACTGTAGGAAACATACTGCTGTAAGATTTGACCACTTACTTAGCGCCTATTTAGTTCATGATTTTTTCTTTTCAAGCTTTTTCGACTTTCTAAGCATTTTTAATGGGATTTGCGTGAAATTATCCCTTACTGTTAGCTTGTTTGTTTAGCGCTAATAGTTATTTGGTGCCAACTTTTTGCGTCTTCCCTTTACAAGCTGCGATTTACATTTTATTTGTGTCATGTAAACCGGATGGGTTTAATACTATCCGTGTAAGTCAAGGTCTAATTCAAAGACCCGCTTTGTGCTCCGCCAACCTTTCAGCCCTTTATCAGCTGTTTTCTGTGGAATGCATACGTTTGATGCGACAGAGTATAACTGTCCTTTAATTCTAAGTATTTTTTATTGTATTGGGCCGATACTACCCCTGCCTGATAGCTTGATTGTCTATGCTTGCTATTTCTCTCATATGCTTAGCCACCTCTAATGAAATGAACTCAGTGAACTAACGCTAATGTTGGGTATTGTAAACCTCTACCTTCACTAGCGATATTACATGTTATTGAGCTACCGACTGTGTATCACTCCCTTGTACCCAGTGTGGATCGCTCCCTTGCCACCTTATTCATCCAACCTTTAATCTAGTCATACTGTTATAATTGCTACAGTTGTACATTTAAATGTTTAGTGACTGTAAGTTCTTAACACTCTATATCTTTCTTACATTTCCTATTATTATGTTGTATAAATATATATTTAGTAAATGCTTTTCTATTTAGTTAATTACCTTATGTATATATGTGCTTTAATAACTGACTGTTTAAGTTGTTGATTGCTCACATTTTGAATATTGCTCTGTAACATTAATTGCCTCATCATCTTTCTCTCTCTCTCCGCTAGCTTAGTAACCTGAATAGGTTGACCCTGCATAAATCCTACACATCTGCCTGAACCCTCTCTGAAGACCTGAACTACTCTCTACTAAGTTCCAACCCACCAAACATTTGTGATATCTTCCCAAACTGACTGTAAAAGTATGTTTTATACCTACATGTTTATTTTATATCATTTAATCAATTTAAGCTAGTCTAGCCACCAGTCCAGGACTGCCAGCAGCCAGTAGCCACTGTCCTCATCACTACACTAGCCCAAACTCTAAATTTATTTACTAGTCATAGCTATCTTTCCACCCTGTAACTCTTTTTTCATCACCCCCTCCGCTATTTTCCCCTTTCCTCTCTGTCTATCTGTTTTACTATCTCACTTGGCCACTAATTGGCATCCTTCTACTATCCATTTTGTTACCATTGATTCATCCTTTTACTCTCCATTAACTTGTGTCCTGTATCTGTATAATCTCTTCAACCTTTGTACGTTATCTTTCTCTCTAGACCCTGCCAAACTTCCTTCCATTTTACTCCAGAACTCCAAACTTGTATCTTTTCTACAGTCTAAACTTAAAACCTCTTATAACATAAATACTTATAACTGTTTCATACCTTTCTGCTGTTTCCCTTACCTTATAGATTTTTTTTCTAGTGCTACAACACTCCTTTGTCTCTTCCCGCTCCGTTCGCCCTTCGGGCTCACTCCGCTCCCCTCCCTGCCCCCAAATGCCACCCGCCCCTAGCACCTCTACATTTATACCCTCATAAACACACCCCCATTCTTTTTCTGACCAATTATATACCATTACTGTATCCGCCCACTAAAATAGTCTCCTCCCTCCTCCAACCCCCATCACTACAAACTATACTCCCTCAATCCTCTAACTCAAAACCTATTACACTATCACTCATCATGCAAAAGCCATACCAACCTTTACTAGTACTAACTTTCCTAACAACACTCATCTCTACCTATATCCTGACCTCCTATGAACAACCTCTCCTCCCTACTCTTACATTCCCTCACAAACAAACATTAACTTTTCCCCTAGCTCTATCCACATACTATCACAATTCCATCTATACTACCTCCTACCTTCAAGCTAAATATCACCGCCTTTCTCACATTAAATACACGATTTTTAGCCTCAAAAAAACTTTTTGAATACTACCGCAGTACTCATCTTTATCTCAACCCTATATTAAATCACTCGTTACTAGATGGCGACATCCACCCCAACCCTGGACCCAGTGTATCCCCACCTCTCCCTAACTGCTACCACTTTAAAACTCAACCAACACCCCCTACTAAACCCCCTAAATCTCTCTCTATTGCTCATCTAAACATACACAGCATCTGTAATAAAATTCCACTAATTCATGCTCTCCTAGATGTCCAGCAGTTTGATATCCACTGTCTAACAGAAACGTGGCTAAAACCCTCAACACACGATAACAAAATCATCCCCCCAGGTTACAATATTCTAAGACAGGATCGCTTAAAAAAAAAGGTGGAGGGGTTGCAATTCTCTATAAAACCGGCCTGCAAATAAGTAAAGTAAACTATAACCCACCATTTGGCAATAATGTTGAAATAATAATCTCTAAGCTTCAGCTCAACCCACATAAAACAATTAACATTATCTGTACCTATCTTCCCCCAGGTAAAAACCTCACTACATTAGAAGACCTATTAAACTGGTTTTCTCTAAATCTTCCTCAAGAAACAATACTACTAGGAGACTTCAATATTGACTGGAATTCATGTAAACAAACCAATCCATCTACCCTCATTAACCTGCATGGCTTCTCTCAAACCATTAACTCCCCAACAAGAAAAAACAAACCTAATAATAAAGAAAGTATCCTTGACTGGATACTAACAAACAGTCCTCAGCAAAAATATACAACAGGAACCCTCCCAGATGACCTTAGTGACTACCTACTTACATACATTATTAGGCATAAAACAAGTATGACCATCCCTACCCAAGTCAGAGCATCCCGTAGCAAAAATTTTTTTGACCCCGATCAGTTTCTAAATGAACTTAGGCAAGTTAACTGGTCACCCCTTAAATCTCTCCCCATAGAGGAAGCTGCTAGTTTCTTTAATAACACTTTTCTAACAATCCTGGAATATCATGCACCTATGCGATCTATACGAATTAAATCTAAAACAGCCCAATGGCTCTCACATAATATGAGGAAACTAATCCTTAGTAAAAATAAAGCCTGGGCTAAGTGGAGAACCACAAAAAATACAGCTGATCATCTTACCTTTAGACAGCAAAGAAACATGACAAAAAAAGCCATCCTGCATGACAAAAAGAACTACTTCACCCAGCTACAACAATCTTCACTTCACCAGCCAAAAAAATTCTGGAATACCATTAATATGCTAGTATCTCCAGGTAAAGTGGCCACACCAAATCCATTAGGCTCTAACCCTGGCTGCCCTTTACAAACAGCTAATGACTTTAATAATTTCTTTACTTCTGCGATATTAAAGCTAGCAAATCAACAAAGCCCTGATACCTCTAAACTATCAAGTCCAAGCCCAACCCCTCCTCCATTTCACCTCAAACCTATACCCACCTCTTATATTTCATCCTTACTTCAAAAATTAAAACCCTCAACCCCCTCAGCCGACAAACTTCCAGCTGAATACCTCCAAATAAGTGCAAAAGCTATTGCATACCCCATCTCTATACTGATTAAAAGGACCTTAGAAGAAAGTACAATTCCATCAATCTGGAAAATCTCATACATCATCCCTCTCTTCAAAGGAGGTGAATCTACCGAGTATTCCAAATTCCGCCCCATAGCATTACTATCTCCTATTGCTAAAATAATGCAGAAATGTATCCACAAACAGTTACTTAACCACCTATTAAGCCACAATCTCCTAGCTAATTGCCAACATGGTTTTCGGCCATTTCACAGTACAACTACAGCCTTACTATCTTTTATTGACTCTATTAACAACAATCGCAACAAGAATACCCTTTCCTCAGCATTCTTTGTAGACCTGTCTAAGGCCTTTGACATGGTCAATCACCAACTCCTCCTCCATCACTTAAAGTCCCTCTCTCTAGACAATTCCACCTTAAACTGGTTTACATCCTATCTGGATAACCGAAAACAGGCAGTTCTCTGGCACAACCATCTCTCTGATCTCCTCCCCACCTCTATAGGTGTCCCCCAAGGCTCTATCTTAGGTCCTCTACTATTCTCCATTTTTATAAATGACCTTCATCTAACTACTCCTCTATCAACTTGTATTCAATATGCAGATAACATTGCTATCATTTGCTCAGCCTTTACACAGTCTGAACTTCATTCTCTCACTCAAAAAAACCTTCTCGACTACAGAACAATGGTTTTCAAATCACTGTCTCCTCCTCAACCCCAAAAAAACAAAACTACTGCTTTTCTCACCTACTCACTTGTCTCCCTCCCTTAATTTTACTCTTTTATCCTGTAACGGCACCCTTATCTCTACAGACCAGAACACCAAACTCTTAGGTATTACAATTGACAATCAACTAAAATTTGACACTCACATCAATACTATAATAAAATCTACTAACAGAAAACTAGGCTCTCTCTACAGAATCAAACCTTTCTTAACTCCTGAAGCCAGAACTACAATAGCTAGAACCCACTTGATCTCTACCCTATTATATGCCTCCCCCATATTTACTAATCTTTCTAAGTATAATCTTAATAAACTTGCAACATCATACAATAATATTGCCAGATTTGCTGCTAACTCTCCTTACAGAACCCATCATTGTCTCAATCTTAAAAAACTAGGCTGGCTTGAATTACCCCACCTAATTCATCTTAACCAACTTACTATTGCACACATTGCCCTTTATCACCCTGATAACACTCCAATGCTCTCCACCCTTATAAAACCATATTACAATCTGAGGAACCTACGCTCCTCTAACAAAATATTAATTCATACCTCCTTATCAAATAACCTAGCAGATGACTCCATATTTTCCAACTCAGTTGGTAAAATATGGAATCAACTACCTCAACACCTCACATCCCTAACATCACTTCAACTTTTTAAAACTAACCTAAAACTCTTCCTATCCAACCACTGGCTATGTTCTTGCAACAATCCTGACTAATGATTTTCATCTTCTATTGACTCTGTAACCTTCCCACAGCTTACTTACTAAACCTAGACTACTTGATTCTCTTCTCAATACCTGGTTCTGATACTCCCTCTATAAAAGTCATATATCTTATCTCTCAACTGCTATTGTAACTGCTTCTTCAGTATCTAATGTTCATTACCAGAATATCCTTCTGTTCTAGCCTATTTAGTATCAAATGACCTCACATCCTGTTTGATGCATCCAATTCTGTGTTATTTTCATTCTTTGTGTAAATTCTTTTTATACCTGTTTTTTAGCACTGTAATGTAGCAATTGCTATCATTCTGTATTTTTTTTTCTATGATAAATTGTATATTTTGAATTTTTGTGATTTCTGTATAATTTTCTGTCACATTAGTACTATTGTAGCGGAGCTTTTCTCCCCGGGCCTCCTCTGAAAATGGACATGTATCCAGTTGTACTAGCCCGGTAAACAAATGTAAAATAACTAAATAAATAAATAATAAATTTGTTATGCAGGTGGATGCTTCGAACCATGGGGTGGGGGCTGTACTTAGCCAGATTTCTTCAGAGGGAGAAGAGCACCCAGTGGTTTATCTCAGTCATAGGATCCAACCCAGGGAGGAATGCTATGCAGATGTAGAAAAGGAATGTCTAGCCATAGTGTGGGCACTGCAGAAACTTCAGCCTTGTCTGTATGGAAGTAAATTCACTGTTATGACAGATCACAACCCCCCTAACATGGTTAAACAGAGCCAGCCAGCAAAATGTCAAGTTGCTAAGATGGAGCCTGGGGTTGCAAGCATATGATATGTCCGTGCAGCACTGCAGTGGGATTAGCAATGCCAATGCAGATGGGCTCTCAAGACAGTGAATGGGCTAAGGTATACTCAGATAGACCTCACTCCCTCAAGCAGCATTTCTCAAGGGTCACTTGAAAAACTAGCTTGAGTTCTCCAGGGGGGAGATATGTGAAGATTGGGTGAAGACAGGTGAAGGCTGCCAGCCCAGCCAGATATAATTTTGGAGATAATTCTGTCATCTATAAATATTAATGTAAACCACAGGCTTGTAGTCTTAAATGGTCAAATTAGTGTTACATGTGGAACTGGAAAAAATGTAACAACAGTGCACTCTACTGACCAAGTAAAGCATGTTGTGACACTTTGATGCAAACACGGCTCCAGATAGTCTAGATGAAAGAATTGTTGCTATTGTTTTAAGGCCAGAGTTAATGGCCAGAATTTGCATGCATAAATGTCCTTTATTGCTCTGGTTTCTACCCAGAGGTAAAGAATGTAAATGCAGTTTCTGTAATGATGTAATGTGAACCAGAATGTGATTTTAAAAACAGAGAAAATCAGAGAGCGTTAAGCATTTTTGTCTTGACCATCCATCTCATCAGCACTTTGCCTTTGCTCTATATGTAAGTTTAACTTAGATTTGTTTTTTCTCTTAGAAATAGCTAGAAACTAGAAAGTTTAGACTGAGCGTTTTTCTGTGATGTCAGAACCATACTACTAAATTATTTTAAGTATTTCTCTGTGATCTCTGAACTCTTGACTAGCACTGTGTAGTAAAAGGTATTGTCTTAGTTTTGACTATTTGTTATTAAATATTTTTAAAACCCTTTCAACTGTGGCTGTTTTTTAGAGATAATTTAAGCTCTTTAGAGTACTTGCATGCCTTTGGTAAAATTGTACAAAGCCATTTTAATAGCTTTCACCCTGGGCTATACTATCAATTGGATAATAATATTGCACAGTAATAATTGGACACCCTTTTAAGGGCTTTTGAGTAGCTGATAAATATGAGTAGGTGATGGCAGCTGGTACTACCATATAGTCTGGGAATAAAGGGCACAGCTGGAGAACCTGTGCCAGCCTTCCCCAGGAGTGTCTGTGTGGTTATATAAACTCTTCTCAAAGTGTGTGTGTGTGTGTGTGTGTGTGTGTGTGTGTGTGTGTGTGTGTGTGTGTGTGTGTGTGTGTGTGTGTGTGTCAGCTACTTGGGCAGGGACATGAAGCACTGGTTGGACAGAGAGGCTACTGGAGGTTTTAGCTTGCCCACCAGGCCGAGCTCTGGACCCTATAGCTGTGCCAGTGGGGAGTCTTATTGGGGACCTGGAGAGCAAGGGAGCAACCAGCCCCAGACTGACTGTGATCTCTGTGTGCTCTTAAGGGAAATTGCACTTTACTCTGTGTATTTGTTATCTTTTCTTCCTATATGAGAGGCCCCTCACTGATGTTAGTGATGAGGATTGAGGCTCCTTGATTGCTGGGCCAGGGCACAGACGTCACAACATGCTTGGCCTGTCATTCCCATCACCACCAAAATCAAGGAGTCTGTGTAAACCACCTGCTGAGCTGTCAAAATCTGTGACAGTGGAAACGAACTCTTCATTTTCACTGAATGGTGGTTCAGTAGCAAGACCGCTCCCACATTCATATGTTCATATGCAGTATCAGCTCCCCTCTTGTGGGTCTCTGTAATCAAATGAGTGGTATGATGCCACATCTAATTATAGTTTCTGGCATTCCCGCCCACTGCATTTATGTGAGCAACCACCTGCTGCCTTATGCTTTTTCTGTCAGATATATCACCTCTGCCTCTGTCAAGTAGGAAGGCTTCAATGATGACTTCATTTTTTGCATCACTGAATGGTGGCTTGCATGGAACAGATGGTCTTGGCACTATAATCCTGTATGACCTGAAACAGAAAAAGGACAAAATACATTTCTAGCTTAGACAGAAATTATTCTCTCTAAATAAAATCTATGCACACATTGTCAGCATAAAATAATTGAACACACAATGCTCATTAGGACTACACAAAGGCTAACAGAGACCCCCTCCAAAAAATAATTGTAATACATTAGCATTACATCCATTTGTTAAAATTTCTGTAATGAGGACAGCAGTTCTGTAACTGGCTACTGAATAGTGGTATTATCAATAAATAGGCAAGAATTCAAAGTAGGAATGTGAATCAATTTTCTTTAGTCTCTCCGCTGTTGTGGAGGTCACCACAGAACATCTGAGAAGGCTAATACCTCTGTTAGCTACACATTTGTAAAACCTACAAGAAAAACCTCACAGACATTCAGAAGCCATAGAGCTGAAATGCTTGATGTTCTTAAGGGGGCATTTGCATATATCCCATGGGCCTCTATTACAGGAGGTTTAAGATCTTACAAAATGAAAACTCTAATTTGGCTACATTTTTCTTGCAGATTTTACTAATCGGTTTGCCTGTGTGACTTTTTTGATAAAGCACACTGATAAGTGAAGAAATTCCACATCTCACCTCAATATCACTGTAGCACACAGAGTAAATGCATTGAGTTTAAAGAAACAGAACAGCTGATACAGTGCTTGAATCCAGTGTGCAGATATTTATTTTTTATTTTTTATTAGACACAGAATAACTATATGATAATATGTTGTATATGAAATGCATATGCTAAAGTGCGTGATAAATGTTCCACATCTTACCTGTAGTTCAAGTGAGTTGAAGTTGCAAAGGTGTTGCTGCTGTCTGTCAGATGCTGTCCTTATTAATAATAATATTACCAGCAAGGGATGTTGTGTCATATGGCAGGCTATACAGTATTATAACACAGAGTTACATGAGTACTGTGGACAGCTGTGGGACATATGCTGTGTAAACTCTCAGGATCATAGTAGGAAGTACATCTTAATGGCAAACTTTGTATCCTGACTAACTGTATGTAGTCTGCCAAGCATGACTAACTGTAAATATCCCCTTTTTTAGCAATTGAAACCACATGACATGCTGATGATGTGTAGGCCACATGCTGCTTGTAATGGGTGCAGCAGATGTGAAAATTTTGCATGTGCCTTTGTAATAGTATAACTGTTGATTAATGGAAATGCAAGTCACGTTTGTCCTTATTTTCTGTGCTTTTCAATATATATATATATATATATATATATATATATATATATATTTTGCCTTTGTATTTTTGCACTGTTTTGTAGAACACAAACAGGACTTACAGATGAAGGAAAAATGGAAAAATTTAATCCATGCTCTTTATTAGTGCAAACACTGCTGACACCTTTGCATGGTGATTGTACTGAGTGAGTGAAGTGCTCCTGACATCCACCTCTCTCTGTGTCACAAACTGTAAATGCAGTGACTTTGGACAAATAACAGAGCTGTTTTGGGGTTCAAATCCATATTGTGTGAAAGAAATGCTAATATTACTTAAAATTTTAGTTTTACTTTCATCACAACTTCATATTTATTTATGTTTCTTGCCTTCTACACTTGCTCACTGCTGAGTGGCTTACAATCAAACTTACCTGCTTAAGGAAAAAAGTGAAAATGTATTTGGGCAGCCTTGTGTAG
Organism: Protopterus annectens; assembly: GCF_019279795.1. Classification (NCBI taxonomy): domain Eukaryota; kingdom Metazoa; phylum Chordata; order Ceratodontiformes; family Protopteridae; genus Protopterus; species Protopterus annectens. The sequence continues at coordinate 835,443,628 of NC_056728.1, read as the reverse complement.
AACAAACAGGCTTTGCAGTGATGCACAGATATCAGGGATCTGGACTTTAATAAGTGGAGATTATCTAACATAAGTGTCTCCATGGCCAAAGGTGTGAGTGCAGTGACTTTGGAGACAGAACACAGGTGATCCAGGGTTCAAATCTAAATAGCAGTTATTTTACAAAGGGTGTCAGAATGTCATTTCTCACGCACAACACTATGATTAGAAAGGCAAAACTACATACAAATGGCTATCATAAATATGTTGATTGCAAGAAATTTATCAGTAATGCTTTGATGCATACACTTTTCTAGGTATATCTCATTAATGACTTACTAATCAAACCAAGCTGATTGTGTGTGTAATTGTTTAAGTATAACAATTATGATGGACACAATATTTTAGTTAAAATCATCTTGGCTCCTCACATAGCTCAGTTATGTATTTAGGATAGTATGTGATGTGAAATATGTATGTATGTATCATACCCCAACCTGTATTACACAGTTCATGAAAGTCTATTCTTCTAAAGTATATTTACAAACAGTAATACTGCCTCTTTCATGGTAATGCAGTCCCCATGACTTAAGTCACACACATACAGGCTTATCGGAAGTATATTTGCATTCATACTGAATGTAGTACATCTGTAATCACTATGTCTGAAAGGGAGTTCTCCTATAGCACTGAGAAATAATAACCTGGCTTGAAATGCATGCATCATTTATTCCACAGGTTTTATTCTCACCTTGTTTTTTACATTGTGCAAGTCCCAACAAATTAAGTCCCATGTCATCCTATTTAACCTTCCAAAGGTCAAGGCTTACATGGCAAAGCCATTAAGCATGTCAGTGATGACCACTGCAAAAAGTGTGAATAGGGTGAGCATCACACATGGCAAATCTCACTGCTATGTTTCACATCTTCACTGCTGTTTGATAAAGTCCCTGCCTCTTTCTCTGGTAATGGATCTCTCTGCTTTCCATTTCACAAATGCAGTTCATATGGTTGTGCTAGATTGGAGTTTGTTATGAATTCAAACACAGAGTTGCTGTTTGATTTCTGCAGACATGGCTGGTGATGGACATGATGGTGCTAAATTTAAAGCACAAAGGTGGGGTGTTGTGGAATCTAGAATTTTTGTGGAACTCCTCGTCAAGTGCTACAGCAGTAGGCTGCTGCAGAGAGACTATCCTGAGCGTCTGTATAAGATTGATGTTTGGAGCAGCTTATCCAAGCTGTCTCCAGTGCAACTGGCATCCCATGCACTGGGTAGCAATGTCATCACCACTACAGTGACCTGACATGGTGCAAGAAGGACCTCCTTAGCCAATGATAGGATGACTTTACAACTTGTGACACCCCTCAGTTGGGTAAGTATACTGACCAATCAACATTCAGTCATATAGAATGCAGTAGACAGCCAAGACTGGTATGCAGTATGCTTTCATGTCTCTTCTTCTCTGGTGTATAGCTGCTGACGACACTTTATTTTGTTGTTGTCATCTATCCTTGGTATGGTGACAGTACTAATTCAGCAAATTCTGTCTATAATTCTAAATTTATGCTGTAAAGATGTGCATAGCTATAGTTCTGTCCCATTACCTTCCTGCAAATTACTCTATTCTTTCACCTATGTCTCTGCTTGCATCCCCTTACCACTTTCCTATGAGCTCCTTTTTTACCCATTTAATCTGGTCAAAAAAAAAAAAAGAATCACACAGAACACACATGGCCAGAAATGGCCCATAAGAAAACCTTCACGTTTTGTCATCAGCATTTGCACTGAATTTGGCATCATGGACCAATGATGAGTGACAGCGAATGGCTGTCCATGTGCTATGGTAAAACCTGGTCAGTTGTTGCCATCACCCACAGTAGTCTAGTTATCCTTATGCCAAGGTGCTTAAACATGCTGTGTTATTGGAATACAGAGTAAAGTTAGAAGAAAAGCAATACTTTGAAACAATTACCTTAACAGTTCTTTGACTACTAGATCTGACAAAGTGCTACTTCCTTTGAGGAGTATTGATGTAAATAATTTGTCTAAAGAGAGATTGCTGGCCATAATATCATGGGTTCAGTTCCAGATGTATGTCACATTATTTTTTACTGTGACATCACACTTGTTTGATATGATTAATGACATACATCTTACTTTTTTATCCAGGCATGACCTTTCATGAACAGATTTTGAATACCATGGCAAAAAAGCATTTGCAAAGACATCCATGTCCATAAGAAGGAATTATGAAAACACCCTTGTTCTACTCATGTCTTAATAATTTTTTCCTCTCCTACACAATGTTGATCACCATCGCCATCAGGAAATGATACAGAATATGACAGATTAATAATGAGGACACACCATAAAGATTTGCATTAATGACCCATAACAACAACCTTTGATATGTCTCTGTCTATCTCTCTCTCTCTCTCTATCTTCACCCCTTCTCTATTACCCCTTTTTACTGTTAACTATTTATTATAATGGTAGTCGTAAAGTTCATTTTATGGCATTTTGATACTGTCATTACTTTGATGAAGGCTAATACCTATATCTTCCATTGGCTCAATAGTTTATCACTGTCCCTTCAATAGTATGATCTTGACATGGGGAAAGTAGGATTTCCTTTGCAGTGGGTTGAACTGATGATCAAGTCTATAAACTTAATTTTGCATCTTGCCAAGGATTCTAATCCAGCAATAGGTGAAACTCTTACTACCTTTTTATAAATCTCTTTCCTGTCAATGCATTGCCTATGTATCTGTCTAACCCCCTTCTGTTTTATCAGTTGTAGTGCTCAGCATTTGCATGATGTCTGGCAATAAGCAAGTGTAATACATGATGTTAAATGGTATTTCAAGTGTTATGGCTAAATGTGGTGAGTTTTTGCTTTATACCACATTGCCACAGTTAGTGTAGTGCAAATACTAATACATCTGCTGTTCTATAGTAAAACAGACTTAGGCTAACACACTGTGATACATTTACTCTTCTATGTGTATCAGGCTGCTAGATATCATGTAAAGTGTAAAGGCGGCTACAACTGATATAAGTGTAGGGAATACTGCTGCGTACCTAATGTGTTTATTGAACATGTTCTCAGTGTTTCTTACAATGTGTGATTGAAATTTATTACAGCATGAGCTCCTCTGTGGTGACCTAAGATAATCAGCCTGTCTACAAAGTATTATTTCTAATACTAAAAGATTTGAATCCTGAAATATGTTGTATAGTAATGAATTTTTCTGCATATTAATTTTTGAATGAGGATTGCAAGTAATACAAACACACCATAAATATGTTCATAAATGTGCCATAACATAAACTCCTATGTGTCTCTCTATCGCTGTGTCCCTCATCACCTCTTCTGGATCATCACATTATAGTGTAACATATTTGTCTGTAATGTTTATCACATTTGGCTATTGTTCTTACTGTGAGGAAGCATAAGACCTGCACTTCACAAGGTATCCTAACCTACATGCATAGTTATGATATATGCTGAGTTATAATAATTATTTCAAAATACATGCCACCCTTGTCATGTTTAATAAATTGTACACCTGATTAACCTATTTCCCTTGAAGCATGTCTATTATACAGTAGGTATAAAAGTTTATCTCAGGCATTACTGACACTATTCAGGCAATTAACATATTTTTGATAGTCATTCCTGTGTGTTACAGTCATGATCAAAATTACTTATAATAATCACATTCTGAAATCCTTTGTAAAATTGTCTGCATACAGGAGTTGAACCCTGAATTACCTCTGCTTTTTCACACAGAAAGTTAGGTGAGAGGTAGATTTTCTCCACTCACTACTTTCTGGAGTGCTAATGATCGCGTATCACCACTAAGCCTGTTTGAGCTACAGAAGGCTAACCAAATTAAAGTTTTCACTTTTTCCCTTCAGTAGTGAATCCTGTTTGGTCACCAACCAACATTGTGCAAATGGAAAAGGCAAGCACAAGCATTCATTTTTGACTTAAGCTTTGGCCCTAACATGTCACTGGTAGAGTCCAACATGCAAAGTGTATATCTGTAAGACATTGATCCAGTACTGAGATGACAAATGCTGACACATTAAACATTAACATAAAACAGATCGGTTCTACATTTAATCACACTCGAACAATTTTCTGTCTGTTCCTTATTTGTACAAAAGTTAGCAGGGAGCACTGGTGATCATGGCTATTTCACATTCCAAGTTCAGCACATCAAATTATAATCACTCATGTGCTAATACTTTGCTAACATCCCCGCAAATAAGTTTTTCTGCATTGCATTTTACGAAGAGATTTTAAAAACACATAATTATTTTTATTGCATTTTATTACTTCATTACATGGAAATGTATTACTGTACACAAGTGAACTGCAATGAACTGTGCAGTTGACAGAACTCTTCATTCTGTATAGTTATGTCTGCACTGTAGCACTTACACTTACAAATGATATACAACCACATAGAGCCTTGGCACACATACTTCATTATTACATAGCCCTACTGCATTGGAACATTAAGGGGTACTTACGTATTATCGCAACCATGTTGCAAATGGCACAACCACATTATTCATTTTATTGAGAAAGGAGTCATCTCTAAAACTGTGGTCATTGTATGTATTGATGGCTGAATGTGTGACTGATACATTACATTTATTACAGCTTTATTTTTTCACTATTAAATTAGCAAGTCAGCTCAGTATTCTCTAGGTTATATGGGAAAGAGTAAACAATATTCGGCATTGAATTGGATTCTTCCGATATTACGCATTGTCCATGTCACATCTGGTGGTATTTTTTTTAAAAGCAAGGATTATTAGTAAATAACATTAGAACCCCCCCCGATATATTAAAGTTTCTCTATTGAGCAGAACTGTTCATGAATGACATGGTCGTGAGAATATACGGTTGCAATAATGTGAGTGTTACCTTTATAAAAAAAAATTGTTTTTATAATGTTTTTATGTAATAATTGCTGTTTTTACATTGTTTCTGTCATAACCTCTATTCATTTTTGTTTGTTTTCCTGGAGCTTTTCTCCCTGGGCCTCTACTGAAAATGGACATGTATCCAGTTAGACTAGCCCGGTCAACAAATGTAAAATAAATAAATAAATAGCGTCTGTTGAATAAAATCAGTTCCCACCCTGATTTTCTGTCTTAAACACTCAACTGTAGAATATCCAATAAAGAGAATTTGAGTTGATTTCCAAGTTTTGCAATCACTATAATGCTGTAGTGACTGAATTACAGTATGCTTTGCAGTTTCCGTCAGTACTTACATGGTTGCAAGAAGATGTGGCTGCAATAATACGTAAATACCTGTTAAGGATTGTTTTGCATTGAGAGTATATATACTGCCCATACATGAGCAGATACCATTACCAATATCAGCAGCATTCATTAAGGTTTACATGAGCCATGAATGCTTCATTGTCCATCATTTGTTTCACAAGTGTGTGTGCCTCAGCTATGCAACATCATGTAAAACAGGTACATGTCAGCCTTTGTTCTGCAATATACATTAATGACAGCATAGCTGACCTATGTCAGCAATATGTATTCATTACTAATCAGAAGATTGCACTCACTCCTTCATATTAAAAAATATGGGTTTGCAGAAAATCTTCAACAGCACAATATCTTCTCTGACATAGAATGAGAAACTAATCCTATGTGTACTGTCACATTTTAGAAGTCAGACTTCTCTGGTGACACTTGCATTAAGTACTGTCTCCTCTAGATTGTGTAACTAGAAAGGTAGGGGGGGTTCTACTCTCACAAGAGTCAACGTGTGTGTGTGTGTGTGTGTGTGTGTGTGTGTGTGTGTGTGTGTGTGTGTGTGTGTGTGTGTGTGTGAGCATGCACACACATGTGTGTGTTATGGTGGGGCCATAACATCACTGGAGGATTAATTCAACAGCTGGGTTCATTTGACTCCCATGCATGAGAAACATTTACATGGTCAGATAAATCCCACATCTCCTTTTCCTCTCTGTCCACAAACACGTACTATCTGCAAAGCATTGATATGGTCATCCTTTCAAAAATGCACTCTCACTCCACTAAAGTCAGACTTCTCCTGTGGGGTCTGTGTACAATGCACTTGCATGTTGATAATGCCAAGAGATAGGTAGATTGTTCAAAAACAGCAGTGAGAAACTCATGACCATGTGTGTGAATGTAAATGAATGAAGGAGTGTCGTACACCTCTTAGTATTGACATTTAGAATCCTGCATGCCTTTAATACACAAGTGTACATTGTGCTAGTAGATATGTAGTGAGTTTCAATACAGGACTGACTATCTTCTGTGAGTGTGCATGTGTTTCTTCCACTTGCTGTGTAGAACAGGCTGCAAGTACATATATGGTGTATATCTATACAGTGTGCTTTTGCTGTGCAACCACTTTTTAGAAGAAACATCAATGTAATACACAATGGTGATGGCATCCATTGAAATGTGCAGTGTCACAGTTGTAAACTAAATCTCAAGTGGTGTTTGTGTTTCAGCAAACCTTTGGTAGCTTGTGATACAAGATATATAGTTCAAATCCCAACATCTGTGTTTACATTAATGTACATGTTGTTAACAGTGCTATCACCCACACATGCTATGTTCATGTGTAGCTGTTGTTTCCTCTTTCAAGAGTTTATTCTAATTTTCATTTTGAAACTCTGTATTGAAGACTGATGATGTCATTTGATTAGATTAGCCTTCTATACCAGTTGTAGTAAGACGCCTCCTCTGGCCTGAAAACATGAGATGATGTAATGTATGTTGTTGCCTAAGTAAGCTATGTGCTCCAATAAGGGATTATATCCACATTGCATATAATTATTGTTCTACCATCACAGTGAAATAGCAGGGGGCCACAGGTGTGTTTGAGTATACCTAGCATCAGGCAATGTTGTGTAACATACAGCAAGATTATTTCAAAATAATTAGAGGGACATATATTTTCCTTGATTCATTAACATGATATAATGCAGAACAATACAGATGGCAACTGCTGCACTTATACTGAGGCACATTCAGTGATTTCACTATTGTATTAATTTTTTCAACACTTAGTCAAGTGTTTCTAACCAGCATCAAGTGGCTGTAAGCATTTTTGTCCTTAACTGTTCTACAGGAATGACATCCCCCCAATTCTAATATGTACGTGTAGAGTGGTAGAGGCCTTCCCCATCCATTTTATCAAATAAAAATTATGTGCAAAGTGCATCTGATTTCACGACTTCACATAGGCAGAGTTTAACAGCTGTGATAACAGCTCCACTGTGGAGCATGTGATTCATAGCCATACTGTTAGTTGGAGGAGTTGTACAGTTTTACTTTTAATTCTAGTATAGGGAAGCATTTTGTGTGAACATACTGACATCTTCAACAACCATTACATCACATCAGTATTACCCCTTGATAGGTTGTTTGAGCACATGTGAACATATGAAGGATTTCATGGCTTTAGAAATTAGTTCTGCCAATGTCATGATGAGAGTGCTACTGTGGCGTATGCATTGAATATGCATTTTATGCAAGTGTGTTCCAGATCTTGGGTGGTAAGTGTGCAAAAATAAAGAGAAACCTTCCTTGACCAAGGACCAATGATCTAGGCATGTTCACAGTTGTGTTTAAATGAGCATAGTCAGTTAACTGTCACTAGCCTGACATGCTGATATGACATTCATTATCATGGATCCTATCTTAATTCACACATTAATTTCAGTTGTTTGTGACATGTTCCTGATGCTAACAATACACAGCTCTGTGGAATAAATTCATCATAGTGTAGTGTTTGCATCTGTTGTTACCTGTCTGCATGATAACTGTGTCAGGCAGGAGTGCCTTAGTCAAGGGTATTGCATATAAACAACTACAAAACAGAAAAACATTGGAACTAAGTTCTCAGGTGAAAAAAATAGCCAAGAAAAAGATGAAACCACGACTGGTATAATAAGACCCCAAAAATGTATCAAAAATATTTTAGCGCTTTCATTCACTGCAATATTTTGAACTTTTCATCATAAAATTTAGAAGACATTAAAACATCATTTAAATATTAATTGAATCAGTCACATGACTATTTAGCATCACAGATTTCCTTGAATGCCTTTTAAATACATGTAAGAATGAAAAATACTCATTTTCTGGCTGGAAGGGATTTCAGAGAGCATTTGATATTCACCATTTCATTTAAACCTGTAAAAATACTGAAATTCAGAGTTAATTGCCATTTCAATTCCTTGACTTCCAGCATATTATTTAAGTTCCCTCCTTTTAAAGTACCAGGAACATTATCTAGCACACTAAAAACAAATTTGTTAAAATTTGCACAAACCATGCTGTGTTTAGCCAAAGCACTTTCCTATTTTTTGTTAACAGTCACATGTTCCCTAATACGTTCCCAAAACCTATTTTTAGTTTTGCCACAGTAAGAACATGTGCAACTACTGCACTTGAGTGATAATATTACAATCAAAACAGTTTACAATAATATCTCTTCTGATATGTTGTAAAAATACAAATTTACCTTCGTTAGTAAATTTGTACCATTTGCAAAATTTACAAGCATACACACCCACATCAATTCCATACACTTTGGTTGCAAAATTATCCTTACATTCACATAAACTTTTAAAACTAACTTGCTTTTTATATGTGAACTATGGCACTTCACCAACTATCTTACTTAAATCAAAATTTCCTAAAACAATTTTCCAGTTGTCAGTAATGATGTTTTTTTATCTGATTGCTGTCTAAATTAGATTTAACTTTGTTTGTTTTTATACTATCATTACTAGATACATGTGTTTGGTTATTATTTCCTTTCAGGAAAACACATTTTAAGATGGGTTTAAAATGACTTTCTCCTTTGCTAATTACTTTGTCTACCAACTATTGATTCAAACCATGTCTTTAACCCTCTACAGAAACAACCCAGTTAGAAATAAAACTTATTGTATAAAATCATCTTTGGCTGATGTTAACCATGGCACTCTTACTAACTGCCCTTTTATTACATTCCTTTTCATAAATGTGGGGTACAAGCTTTCAGCATGCACGTAATTGTTAGTGAAAGTGGGGTTTATATAAACCCTAAAATCAAACTTACACTCTGTCACATTCATGGTTGAAGTGATGTCTAAATAATTCACTATGTGGCCAATTCCACCCATTGTGAATTTTAAAAAGAACTATGCTATACTTAATTTCATTAACAAAGTTTTTCAACATTACTTAATTACCATTTCAAATAAAAAAATAAATAATCAATAAAGCATTTGTAAATTACTATATGCTCAAACAAAAAATGTTTGTATAAGAAATTTTGTTCCCTGTGATGCATGGTTAGATTTGCAAAAACTGGGGCTACTGTTGCCCCTATAGTCACACCTTTAATTTATCCATTAACTGACATCCTGCTGTCAAAATGTATGCCTTTTATAGCAGCCAAAATGGCTGGTGGATGGATGCAATGTGAAATCTCTCAAACAAAAGAGAAGGATGAGAAATTGCAAGAAAGGTAAAAGGGTAGGTAAGGAGTGAGAAGGAAATACTCACAGGCATTCTGAGTCTACTGGGAGGAGACTGAGAGATTCCAAGCTGCAGCACAGAGAGGAAGCGGCGGTTGAATGGGACCTTTTACCGCCAACTGTTGCAGACTTGTACCAGAAAGGATATAACTATGCCCTTGGTTATAAACAATGAAGAAGGTGTCATGGAGGTCTCAGTTAAAGCACTTTTAGCCAAAAATGTTCATTGCACTCTGTAGTTTACAGTACAGAGAACGGTAAGAATAACAAGGCAGAGACAGTAGAGTGGGATTTGGGAATGTGGCTTAGACTGAGCTAGTGGAGGTGGTCAAAGATGTGCTAGGAGATGGGTAATGTATCAAGGGATTCATTAAGTTATGGGGATGTGTCAGGAATGGATTATGTAAGACTATGAACAAGAGTGCGAGGAAGAGGCCAAAATGCCAAAATACAAGAAAGTCAATGAAGTTATGTAAGAATATGACAATAAAAATAAGGGCAAACAATGTATCCTACCAGAGGTAGAAAAAAGTGGAGTGGGGAGCTGAAGACGACACGTGACATGGAGGCTATCAAAAATGCACAAAAAAATGGTGAGGGAAGCAAAGGCTAAATTTGAAAAAGTTCACTGAAGAAATAATGTTTGGAAGCAATGAAAAAAGGGAAGGAGACAAAACTGGCCAGAGTAAGTAAACATGGGAAAGTGATAACAGAAGGCAAAGAAAAAGCAGAGGTACTGAATGAACACTGCTTCCAGCATAATGAAGAAAACCAAATGTTGGCTGCCATCCAAAAAGGATGGCAAGTCATAATAGAGAAAACAGTGGACAAACACCAGGATAGAAACTGAGGAAGTGCATAAGGACCTCTCTAGCCTTAAGCAGGATAAAGCTCAAGGACCGGACAGGCTGCCTACCTCTTGGAGTCTTCAGAAATCTGGTCAGTGTGTTAGTATACCACTTGATGGAGATCTTCAACATATCACTTGCTACCTCAGATGACCCTGAGGACTGGAAAATAACAACTCTGGTTCCCTTCCATGAGAGGAGCATATAAAATCAAGGGAACTGCAGGCTTGTTCACTTAACAAGAGTGTCAAGGGAAGCCATGCAAAAAATTATTGAGGGCAAGCCTAGTAGCATTTCTACTAAACAACAATCTCCAGGTCAACAACCAACATGAGTTCATGGTCAAAAGGAGTTGTCGGACAAACCTGCTCCAGTTTTATGCCTGGATTACAGGTGATTTTTGCAAGGGAGTACAAAGTAGACACAGAGCAGGTTCTATACCCATGGACACAGTCTACTAGTACTTTGTGCAGAGGTTAAGGTTGTGAGCTTTAGTTCCTATGATACAGGGTTAAATTCTTTCAGCCTTCATTTGCCTCCTGTATGACGTTAAGCAGGTCACTTAATCAGACATTACACCTAGGTTACCCCTGAAAAGAGACTGTGTGTCCAGTGGGCCTAACTGGTTAACAAGTAGGATTATTGTTATTATTATTCAACAAGGCCTTTGCCTTGGACTGACAAAGGAGGCTGTTAAGAAGATCAGAGGAGTTGGTACCATTATTAAAGAATGGATAACTGCATAGTTGAAATATAAGATACGGAGGGTTTTGGTGAAGGGGTAATGTAAGGAATTAGGAATGTGACTAATGGAGTACCACAGGGATCTGTCAGGGGTCCAGTACTCTTTAGTAGTTTTGTCTCAGACATATTTGAAAGAATAAAGAACAGTATCAGCATTTTTGCTGATAAGTCAAAGTTGCAGCAATAAAGGATGGGGAAAGAGTACAGCTAAGGCTTTGGAAAGGAAGAAAAAGTAGGCAGAAAGGTGGTAGTTGAGGTTGAGTTCAAATAAATGCAGAGTGCTGAACATAAGACACAAGAATCTGATATGAAGCATCAACTGGGAATGGGACTGATGATAAAAGAGTAGGGACAAAGATTTCAGGGAATTGATAACACCTGGACTGAACCACCAGAAGCATAGTGACAGTGCAGACAGCAACAAACAGAAAGCTGAGACTATGTCCTCAGGATAAATTTCATAGGCAATGTTTCTCCCCTCTCAGACCATACTTTCAGTACTGCATGGAGTCCTGGAGGACATATAAAGAAAAGGACAGTCAAGTCAGAACTAATCAAAAGGAAAGCCACCAGAAAAACCTGTTGGATGAAGTGGAAGAAATATTAACAAACATTAAAGGAGCTGGAGATTATCATCACTTGAGACCAGAAGCGATGGAGTACCTGATTCTGGTTCAAAAGATCATGTCAGGGCAATGTGGAGTGGTCATTCTAAACAGTAAGGACAGCAGACAGAAGGAGAGGAAACAGGTTACATACTACAGGGGCCAACTACTACTTAAAAAAAAAAAAAAAAAGTTATGTATTCACCATAACATCCCGTCTGTATTGTCGATTTTTTCACCTCTCCTTACATATGTGGCTCCAGATCTGATCCATCAGATTTGACTTGGCTGTTACTAAGCTTGTGGCAACCAAAAAAGCTCTTTGATAACTCCCCTTACCCACAATGCATTTCTCCCTGTTACCTCAGATCTTGTTTATAATAATCATTACTAGGAAAAACACAAAAAAAGAACTTAATCCTGAAAATTTTTTAAGGAGACCACTTCTAGAGTATTAGAGATAATAACACATCCTGAGAAAGATTTGCTTCCTGTTAAAGAAGGAAAAAACAAAGGCACAGGGCTGGAGGGAGGGAGGGGATATGAGGAGAGATGAAAAAATCGACAATACAGATGAAACATTATGATGAGTCCATAACTTCTTTATTTGATATTGTCAATTTTTCATCCTGTCCTCACATATGGGACAGGGTCTCCAGCTTCCTTTATCCTGGGTGGAATCATGGAAGGATGTTCCTCAGAACCATCCAACTAAAACAGGCTCTTCCCGGGAGATGAAATACAACTTAGAATGAGAGATAAAGGTATGATGATTGGACTAATTAGCCAACACAAGTATCTCATTCCGTGAAGGCATTAGTCTGAAAAATAGTGGATGTGGCTATAGCCTTAGTAGAATGAGCTCAAATAGGTTTGGAATGATTCATACCTTTTGAGGTGTAAATAAAGTAAACGCAATCAGAAAGCCATCTTGATAAAGTAACCTTGGAGACTGGCATACCTTTCCTAGGGCCTGCAAAGACAATGAACAACTGATTTGTTTTCTGAAACTCTTTAGTTCTATGTAGACAGAATTGTAACTGTCTATGTACATCCAACAAATGCAGAACATATTCACCTTTGCTGTTGAAGTTGGGGAAGAATAAAGGCAAATGTATGGCCTGATTAATATTGGTTTGTGAGACAACTTTGGGTAGAAAGGAGGGGTTGGTACACAGACAGACTCAGACTTTATGAAAAATCAAGTATGGAGATTGAGAAGATAGTGTGAATATTTAATACCTGTCTTGCAGATATAATAGCCACTAGAAAAATAGTTTTCCAAGTGAGAAACTTAATATCACAAGTGGCTGCTGTTTCAAAAGGGGGTTGAAGAATTAGATGTAGTACTAAATTAAGGTCCCATGGAGGACAGGGATCCTTGTGAGGAGGTCTTAACAATAAGGTCCCTTTTAAGAAGGCTTTGCAAATTTTGTGGGAAATGAGAGATTAAGTTATCCTTCCCAGTATGAAAGTCTGAAATGGCTGCTAATTGTACTTTAACTGTAGAGGCAGCTGCTCCTTTATTAAAAATCTGTGCTAGGAATAGTATGACAAAGTGAATAGAAGCTGTAAGGGGATCTATATTCTGCTGTTGAGCTCATCTTACAAACCTCTTCCATTTATTCCTATGAAGTTTTTGAGTGGATGATTTATGAGATGACATAAAAAATGTCAGACTGGAGAAGAGAGCATGGGATGTCTGGCAATCAATGGAACTGGAGAAACCAAGCTGTCAGCTTGAGGTTGTGAAGACTGGGATGAGTCATTCCTGTCAGGTGTGACAGCAGGTCTGGAATGGGTTACAGGATCCAAGGTTCCTTCTGTAGATGAGGCCAGAGGAAGGGAAGCCAAATTTGTCGAGGCCAATATGGAGCAATGAGGATTACTGTTTACTCTTTAACCTGTTTGCTTTCTGAATGAATTTGGGGATCAAGGGAATTGACTGAAAGGCATACAATAGACCAGGAGGCCAATCATATATGACAGCATTCCTTAGGGATTCTCCTGGTGGGGGATCAGGGCAAAGTAGCTGCTGCATTTGTTGTTTATGGGAGAAACAAAAAAAAATTGCAGCAAGGCTGGCCCCATCTGCAGAAAATGTCCTCTGCTACCTTCTGGTTGAGGCACTTGTGAAGCATGAGAATGGATCTGCTCAACTTGTCTGCTATCATGTTGGACTTTCCTGGAATGTGCATTGCTATGAGAAAGCTGTTGGATTAGATCGCCCATTGCCACACTCTGAGGGCTTCTCAACACACAGGGTATGATCTGGTTCCCCTTTGTTTGTTTATATACCAGACCACTGATATGTTGTCTGATTGAATTGCCACTGTTCCCAGAGGAAGAGCAGTCTGGAATGCTTGCACCTCCAGAAGCACCGTTGTCATCTCCAGGACACTGATGTACAGATTTGCCTCATCTGCAGACCAGGTTCATTGGACTGACTTTCCCTGCTAATACCCCCCCCCCACTTCAGGGACGCATCCGTGGTCACTGTGGCCTGTAGTTCTGGGAAAACAAAGGGTTGACCTTACATCAACTGCTCTGACTGAATCCACCATGAGTGGGTCCTTTTGCATGTGTCTGTTATGAGAATTTGATGAGACATCAATAGACAGATAATTGACTATTGGGCAGCTAGAAGCTACTGTAGAATTCTCATGTGGAATCTGGCTAATGGGACTAACACTACTACTGCTGCCATTGATTCTAAGGCTTGAAGAACATGACGAGCAGATACCTTCCTCTTTTGAATTTGTGCATTCGATGCCTGATTGTCAACACTCTGGTGGGGAGTTTTGCGATCACCTGAGTAGCATCAAATACCACCCCAATGAACTCTATTGTTTGTGAAGGATCCAACTAAATGTGATTTTTGGTAATTTATCATTATAAACAGAAAACACGGCAGAAAGTCCACAGGTACTCAGGATACAACTTTAATTCCAATACGAACAGTCCTACAAAGTCAGAATGAATCAAGCGCTTTCGCCCGGGTTCTCCCAGGCTTTATCAAGATAAAATACAAGCATATCCCTCTGTCTTATATACTGCTGTTATAGTGCCTTAATTATAACCTTTTATTCAATTATTCAATTGAATAATTTATACATTTAAAGGTATATTATTTAAAAACACTATTGTTTGAAAAATCAAGAGCAATTTCTTACTTTAATACTTCCTGTATAATACTTAATATATCTTAGCTGCATCGGTCCTAATATAGTTTAATAATTATAAACATAAAATATCATATTTCTAAAACTCCTATATATATAGACACATAAAACCCTATAAAAAGCAGCCTTCAAACCAAAATATATTCTCATAAAAAGTATGAATACCTAAGATTGGCTGCTACTGCTTGACAGAGAACCTATGAACTATACTCTAACAAACCAGAACATAATATATATATGCAAATGTGTATGTACATTAGATACCAATGAAGGTATTTATACTACGCAAGCCCCCAGACGGAGCGAAAGACTGGCTCAAAAATCTAGTTCAACTTCCAACCAGGTTTTTCAGTATGCCCAGGGGAAACAAGAGAGCAGGGAATACACACCACATGGCCAGAGATGGAACAAATTCAGGAGGCCATGACCGTAATACCTAATAGTTTGGATGCTTTGGTTACTAATGGTTCTAGCACTAATACTACCCCATGTAAAGTATTCAAGCAGGAGAATTTGTCAATTTATAACTACACTGACATTGAAGTAAATGATGTATATTTCAACCTTTTTACTAAGGGGTTACAATTTGTTCCAACTTGCCATATTAATATTACGAAGACGGTGTTAGATTTAAAATTGTTCACACGTCAATTAAATTTAAATATCTTTTTTGAAGGTAAGAAATTTTCACCTGGTCTATTTCATAGGGCCAGCACAATAAACCCTCCTTTACAACCTGCCCTAAAAATTTTTGAGCATCTTATTGAAACAGAAATCAGGAAAATTCAAAGGAATAAGAATAGAGTACACTCTAACAATTTCCTGAAAGAATCAGAACAGTTATTAGATTTTTTTGAAAAAAGAAGATGTGAGGGTAATGAAAACTGATAAAGGTGGGGGATAGTGCTAATGTATAAACAAGATTATGAAGCAAATTTATACACTTCGCTGCAGGACACAGAGCTGTATAGTGAAGTGTCCATCAATGAACGGAATATTGCCTATGCGAAAATTAGATATATGTTGGAGGACCACCTCATGCAAGGTGCAGTTAACGAACAATTGTACAACTACCTGCTGGTACAAAAGCCCTTAACACCAGTCCTATTTGGCATCCCTAAAGTACACAAAGGGTTAAACCCTTTGCAATTTAGACCCATAGTAGCGGGGGCCAAAGGAAAAACTGAACCATTAGGCAAATTTATTGATATTACAGTAAAGAGTTTTGTTGCATCTTTAAAATATCTTTGCAAAGACTCTTGGGAATTTTTAAGGAACATCAAAAGAGAATTTGTTGTAAACACACATTATATGATTACTTTGGACATAGTGGAATTGTTCCCCAGCATCCCACATTACAAGGGTCTCAAATGGTTTAATAAAGTACTTACTAAGTCTGCAGGTTTTAGTGCCAATATTGTAGGACTATTAGTAGAGTTCATGAGTGTGATCCTAAATAACAATTTTATCTTTTTCAACGGTGAACTCTATAGACAACAAAGAGGAGTGGCCATGGGGACTCCGTGTGCGTCTGCATACGCAAACATTGTTTTACATCATTGGGAATCGAAATATATTTTTACATCTAGGTGGGCCACATTTATCACACATTATCAGAGATACCTGGATGATATTTGTATTCTTTGGAAAGGAGACCTAAACGAATTTGAGGAGTTCATTCAGTATATTAGTTCTACTACAGATTTTTTGAGATTCACTTACACAATACATCCAGATCGTTTACATTATCTAGATGTTAACTTGGTGAAGAATACTGAAAGAAACAGCTTTCAATCCAATATTTTTAGGAAGGACTCCTATTCAAACATGTTCCTTCACTTCGATAGTGACCACCCATTATTTCAAAAAAAGGGAATTATTAAAGGTCAGCTGATCAGGGCCTCTAGAATGTGTAGCGAGGATGACTTACTTAAAGATGAAATACAGTTCCTTAGGACATTATTTCTCGAAAAGGGTTATCCCGCACCCTTATTTGACACTCTTGCTGCTGAAGTATTATCTAAAAGGATGGAGCAGTATGCTCCACTGTTGGGGGAAATTGACAAGCAGTACACAAGGGTTCAACGGAATGACCTAATAAATAAAGAAAATGTTTTCATTCATACTTCCAACAATGACAGCTTGGAAGTTGAAAGTATTATTTGTAGATATTGGCCAATTATATCTATGAATGAGGACATCAATAGGATCATCCCAAGCAAACCACAATTTGTGAGGAGAAGGAACATGAATTTGAAAGAGTTACTTGAAAGGAATACAATGTGTAATGTTTATGACAAGAAATCCAAATTAGGCACATTCAAATGTAGGTCATGCAAACAGTGTTCCTACATGGTTAATGATAAGGGCCTATATTTGAAATCTAGAAAGAAGAACATTGTTTCCCCAGGGCATTTTAACTGTAACACTAAGGGGGTGGTGTACCTTGGATTTTGCCAGCAGTGTTTTGGATTTTATGTTGGCAAAACTGAAAGATCTTTAAGAAAAAGAGTCTATGAACATCTTTATGAAGTTTTAAAGAAAAAAGAATCAAATGCGTTTTATAAACATTCACTAACCTGTAAGGAAATGAGTTTAAAATTTCTGGTCGGAACAAGTGGGACTTAACCCAAGGGGAGGTGATTGGGAAACGTCCCTGGAGTACACGGAGCTATTATGGCAAATTAAATTAAATGCCTCTAAACCACCAGGGCTTAATGACACCATCAGCCTGAGCAGTGTACTCAAATTTAGAAGAGCCAAGTTATAACATCATTGGCTCTTATGAAGACGTTAAGATTTGTTTCCTTATATGTATTTTAAGTACACATTGGGTTTTAGTTGGGTTCAACAATGAAATCAGTGAGTCTAATGTACATACACATTTGCATATATATATTATGTTCTGGTTTGTTAGAGTATAGTAGCAGCCAATCTTAGGTATTCATACTTTTTATGAGAATATATTTTGGTTTGAAGGCTGCTTTTTATAGGGTTTTATGTGTCTATATATAGGAGTTTTAGAAATATGATATTTTATGTTTATAATTATTAAACTATATTAGGACGGATGCAGCTAAGATATATTAAGTATTATACAGGAAGTATTAAAGTAAGAAATTGCTCTTGATTTTTCAAACAATAGTGTTTTTAAATAATATACCTTTAAATGTATAAATTATTCAATTGAATAATTGAATAAAAGGTTATAATTAAGGCACTATAACAGCAGTATATAAGACAGAGGGATATGCTTGTATTTTATCTTGATAAAGTCTGGGAGAACCCAGGCGAAAGCGCTTGATTCATTCTGACTTTGTAGGACCGTTCGTATTGGAATTAAAGTTGTATCCTGAGTACCTGTGGACTTTCTGTTTTTACCTGGTCGGTACTTGTTGCTAGATTTTGTTCCTTAATTTATCGTTATACCTAGTTCTGCGCAGATTTGAAGAACAGAGACTCTTGTGTTTATCAGTAGATGCGTGATCGGAGTGGATTTGAGCCAGTCTTCTAAATAAGGGAACACCTTGAATCCTAGTCATCTCAGGTGAGCCAAAACCACTGCCATGCATTTGGTAAACACTCTGGGGGGTGGTAGTGAGACCAAAGGGCAGCACTCTGAACTGATAATGACTGGCTCCCAACCAGAAGAATAGGTGTCTTCAGGAGTGTCTCTCCATTTTTATATGGTAGTATGCATCCTAAAAATCTATAGAGCACATCCAATCATCCTGTTCCAGGAAAGGAAGCATGGACTAAACCATGACCATTTGAAACTTGCTGCATTGAACTGACATATTTAATCTGCTGAGATCCAGAAGTGGTCTCCAGTCCCCTGTTTTCTTTGTAACTGACAAGAACCCTGAGTAAGTAGTGAATCCTATCTGGTCTCAGGGGACTTCTTCTATGACCCTTTTTTCTAGCAGTTTTTTGTATCTGAATAACTGCCTACTCCCTTTGACTGGGTGGAACATCTGGGATTTTTACTGTTGGGGAGGGGGTTGCTGAGAGAAAGGAATTTGATAACACCTGGATATTGTCTTCTGCACCTACAAATCGGAAGTTATCTTTTTCCAGGCTCTCCAATGCAGGGTAGTCAACCACCGATTGCCTCTAGGGGTGGACAATCGGGCCTTCTTTCAGGAGCGCTGGAAGAGTTTCCCCAAAAAAAAGAATCTCAGGACTCAGTAGTTCTGTGGGCCTTCTTTGCTGCAAGGGTGGAATTTTCCATTATTATTCCCCCCTCTGCCTCTGGGGGAAAATTCTCCACATATGTCCTGATAAGAACCCTGAGATTTTTTGAACCACATTTTTCTGCCACTTCTCTGACCTTTTGAATAGGGTCTCTGAGAAGCAGAGAAATTTATGCCCATGGCAGACAGTGTCTTACCTTTTTTCTCACACCTTGATAACATATCTTTGACTTTGGGGCCGAAAGAAGAAGAGCCATCAAACAAGGCATTGACAAACAAAGACTTAAAAGGTTCTGCAAAATCGCATAGGCGCATCCAGGCATGCCTCCTCATAGAGATGCCAGAACCTGCCACCCTACTCGTTCCTTTGGCTGCATGTGCAATGAGCCTCTTGGAAGAGTTAGCTACAGCGTGTAGGGTCATTAACTGGGAAGCTGCCTTTTCCTGTACTCCCTCAGTGGCTGCTCCTTCAAGGGTATCAGATAGATCCTTGATCAGATATGTTTGCAACCTTTTGAAATGGGAAAGATAGTTCAGTGATCACAGGGCAAAGGTTGCTGAAGAGAAAACTCGCTTCCCCTATCTATCCATCATCCTGAAATTTTTATTAGGAGAATGGATAGTGGAACTCTCCTCTGAAAGTTCCTTCTTATTTGCTGCTACCACAACTATGGCATCTACTGCAACCCCTTTTGTCCAGAAGGCCTTATCAGATGGGGCAATAATTATTTTGTTTGGTCTCCACGGAATAGGCTTGCTGGAGTCTGGGGTCTCCCACTCCTGCTGTGAGATCAAACCTATGAGCTCATCAGTGTGTGGAGTTACCCAGGAGGAAGATGGGCATGAACCAAAGGGCACCAGGTACACCGACTCCTCAGGTGAAGTATTACTGCCTGCCAGCCACCTCTCTGTTTCAGAATCTCTACAATCTCCCCAAAGGAAACGTCCTCAGGAGGTGACTGTGGGGTTCTTTCTCCTTCATCATGGTCAGTGTCTTCAATGGCATACTCCTCTGTGGAGTCCAAATGCTTCCTCTTGCAAAGTCTCTTCCAAAGGACCTCCTCACTGGGGTACTCTGGGGAGGTATCAGAAGAGAAAGGAGTACCACGATGGGTATGCTGGCACCTGCAGTTCCACTGTCCCAGTGGAACATCCTGGTCAGAAGAAATGCGCTGAGAATCATGCTGGGATAGAGGATCCGAGAGGGTAGATGACCTTTTAGATGCAGTCACAGCTATAGCCCTCTCCAAGGCCCCAAAGGCTGACTGTTCCTGAGTGGAGGATGACTCTGTCTCTGACAAGCCATGTTTTTGGCTCGGGGCCTCCTCCAACCCAGAAGACAGCTTGCCCAGGGTAGAAACCAGAGCAGAGCTCACCTGTGCAGAAGCCAGTCTGAGGGTCATGCACACTCGAGGACCACAAGGTTCACTATGGCTCTGGGAGGTCTACGTCTCTGAAAAGACTGATGAGCTCAGAGCAAAGATCTGAGTCAAAGAAACAGATGTCTTCAACTCTGACCTGAAAGGCATCAGGTGTATTGGATCTGAAAGCTCCAAAGTTTGGTCTAAGGTCAGAGGAGTAGTAAGATGGGGAGTAGTAGACTTGGATAACCAGGGAACTGTGTGGGTTGAGGCCAAGGGGGACTTAGTAATACTCTGTGCCCATAGGATCTTCTGTGCCAAATGTTCCACGTCATCCTCAGTAAGACTCCTGGGTAAACATGAAGAGGATGCTGCCAAGGATTTAGGTCTGGATAACAAGGGAGACTGTACTCTGGAAGGGACTGGGTCTATGATCAGAGAGTACCAAATCCTTGGGAGTGTCATAAAAGGTTTAAAAGGACTTTTGTTAGGATCCAATCTATCCTTACTGGATAGAGCCAGATACCTAATTTTCCAATTATAACCCCAAATATACTGAGCGAATTTTGAAATAACATTTGTGTGGAATGTTGAATGATATATCCGAACAGGACACTTTGACCTTAATATCAAAAATACACACACACGCGCACACACGCACATGCACACGCACACACACGCACACGCACACACACACACACACACACACACACACACACATTTCTCTCACTCATGGAACTTACACTAAAAAGTCTGAGAACAAAAGACCACCTTTTCCTATCAGTGAATCTAAAGGCAGGATTCACGAAGCCTCCATGTAAGAGATACATGGCTTACACGGAGGCTGCAGTTAAACGGTGTGACATCAGCATGTCATGCATATGCATGAGGGCATGCTGAATCACACCAAAGGCTAACACGGTCTGTGAAAGACAGTAGAGGGCGTGTCCATAAGCCGAGCCCTGCAAGCGGACAAACCCCCAGAAGAGTAAAATTGCCCAAAGTAAACACCCACGACAGAGGCCATGGAAATGTGAATAAACACAACACAACACATGCCCCCACAGACTATGAACATAAAATATATAAATGAACATCTTATATATTTTTTTTTAAACGTAAAGATGTTTGCCAGTGAGTGTGCTCGTTTGCGCGGGCATGCCCGTAGCTTAGCCACAGTTAGCAGTCAGTGGAAAAGGATATAAGAACTAAATATGCAAAGTAAGCCAAGAAGCAATAGCGTAGCGGTAGAGACATTGGCTGAAGAGCAGGCATTCATGGTTCGAGCCGCCTCAACACCAACTTTTATTTTTAGTAAAATAAGCACGAAACAAGTCCCTGACAAACATGTACACATATAAAATCATAGTTCATGTAAAATGTAATGAAATAGTCCATTTATTTAGAAGAAATGTGAGATAAAATAATACAAAATGCCAGATGTGCCTATAGCTGAGCTACAGTTTAACAAGGTGAGTGCATCTGCCCATAGGTGAGCAGTGGTTTAACAGGTGCAAAATGAGTGCCCAAAGGTGAGCAGTGGTTCAACATGTGCAAAATGAGTGCCCGTAGGTGAGCAGTGGTTTAACATGCTGAAACTGTGTGCCCCTAGCTGAGCAGAGCGTAATATGCATGCTGATAGCCAAATGAGGCGTAAACCAGTGCACCCCGTTTGCACGGAGCTGCGTACCGCGCCAACAAGCTGACGGGCAACGTTGAGCAAGCCGTATCAAAACTGCCTTTACACAGACACACCCCTCAGCCTGTCTAGACAGTCATAAAAAATAAAAAGCAGTGGCCAGGTTCGAACCCAGGATACTATGCACCATAGTCAAGGTACTGAACCACTAAGCCATGACAGCAGCACCTATAAATGCAGTAATAGGAATGAATACAATAAACGATTGTAGAACTGACTTGTAGCCAGAATGACAGGAGTAGGTGAGGGTAGTTGCTTTCGAGCACAGAGGTGGGGCATTGAGGAGTCCAGATACATGGTCTGGCTCTTAGTCCACAATCATGAGGCCCAACTCATGCAGGGCCAGGTCCTGTGGGGAGCATATAGGGCTGAGGAGTGGGACCGGTTGGCTCATGATCTCACCAGTGCCACAGGGATTCCAAGGACTGGTGAGCAGGTTTGTCACCACCATGCGGACCTGAAGAGACGCAAGCAGGACCAATTGAACCTTTGGATCCAGGAGGCCCGGCAAATGCCCAATGCCCCACTACTGAGTAAGTTACATGTAATTATGTATGTAAGAAATTAAACTAGCTGATATTATGGAGATGTGTATTCCAATATTACTTCATTTATATTACAGCTGCAGGTGTCCGTTCTGCAAACCACAGAGCCTATGGCGATAGGCTGGTGCGGTTGCACCACCAGGCAGGTCAGTAATCCTCTCCCACTAACTGTAAAGAAATATAAAAGTATAACAGTTAGCAAAA
Source organism: Protopterus annectens (assembly GCF_019279795.1). NCBI lineage: Eukaryota > Metazoa > Chordata > Ceratodontiformes > Protopteridae > Protopterus > Protopterus annectens. The sequence continues at coordinate 835,420,716 of NC_056728.1, read as the reverse complement.
GAGTGCAGTGTAGTCACTAAGTAATAGAATGTGCAAGTAACAAGTGTAAGAGTGTTTGCAAGTATTGCTTGATTACAAAAGTGTGTTGCAGTCTGTAATCCAAACAGAAAAATTAAAATGTCTGAAATAAAGTCTGAAATAAAGATGCCCCACCTGTAATATAATAGTACACAACCACCAGCAGGCTGAAAAGTACAGCTGCAGAAGATGAGCAAATCACATGTATGAAATATACCCCTGTTGAAATATTGAAACATGACAGAAGTGAGACTGCTGGAAAGGATTGTAATAACTACAGGTAAAACATGTCAATAAAGCCTAGAAGTAAGTACCATCTTGAATAGTAAAATGAAAACAAGTGAGAGAGTGTGAGAAAGTGTTATGAATCCACCAATAAAGTAGTAATAACCCCTGAATAAAGTATACTGCAGTCAGTACAGAATGAAATGCATGTGAGAAGCAAAACCAAACAGCGAAATCTGTTCAAAGTGTTGCTGCAGCTGGAATGTGTATCCCAAAATCTGGATATGTTGCTCTCAGTCTGCAATATGCAGATAGTATGATTATCTGACATACCAAACATCCACAGTTGTCTATAGATATATAAAGCAAATGTAGCAGGATGATGTAGCTGGACAAAGCCAGATATGAATGTGTATAAAGAACAATAAAATGTATATTGATGTAGCAGTAACAGTCCTATCACCAAATTGAAGTAGTTATCATATAGGAAACTGTAGTTAGAACAGTAGTGTGTATATATGTGCAGCTATTAGAAATGTACAGCATATGTATTGGTATTCGAAGGTGTTAATATTATTTTCTTCACCCCACCTTATAACCACATATAACCCATTCCACGTGAAAATGGTATGTGCAATCACAATTAACACCCCTGGACATTTGTCCTGTTGGGTCATAAATATTTGCATGTCCGTTGATGCATCTGCCCTGTTCATACATCCAAACCTGATGGCCTGTTACCATCAATCAACCCTGCATGTTGTTGGACTGTGTATTGCTGTTCAAATTATGCATGTGTTATGCTCACTGTTCAATGGTGTGAATATCTGGGTGTTTGGTTAATGGGAATACTAATGCATGCTGTCACAACTATTTGTGAATGGTATTATATGTTACTAACCCAAACTGTCATGACATAATGCAAAACATAGGATGACAGGGAAGGCGGGTTCCAGCGGACCCACCTCTCCCACCTCAGCTGGCGAGTGCACCTGGCACTAGTGCCCAGTCTGGACCCTCCTCCGTTGGCCCTGTGCCACCTGCGGGTGGAAGCACTGCAGGGGATGGGGCTCGTCCCCCCTCTGCAAGTGTGGCCAGAGGAGAACCACCACTCACCCTCCATAGCATCTGGACTGTGGTGCGTAGGGAGATCCAGGACTCTGTTCTTGGGCCCCTGCACCAGCTTGAGGCACAGGTGGCACAACTTACGGGCATGCCTGTTGCCCAGCCTACACAGCCCCCAGCACAGCCCCATCCTGGGCAGTGAAGGAACAGTGGCAACTGCCCATGGGTGGGGATATCAGTTCCACTGTTGCCATCTGTGGGCTCATGGGCTCTGGATATCCAAACCTCTGTCCCCGTCAATTGTGTAACCCCCCCACACATGTCATACACCGCCCCTGTATGTGTCTTGTTTGTCTTGTCTGTTGACCTACCCAACCTACCTCCCCAGCTATACTGACTTCCTTCACCTGACATACCACTCTCACCTGAAAAAAAAAAAAAAAAAAAGGGCACTCTGTACCCACAAAAAAATTACGCCCCATACATAGCTGCCCATTCCGCACATGTCTGCTGGACATGGAAACTATCAATTACAATTGGCTGTACAACAAGTATTATTGTTGTCCTGACACCTCTCTCAGGGGTGGAAGGTTTCAAATGTCACACCAAATTACATACATATGCACAGCTGTTGCTGATGAAGAAATGGGCAGCTATAGGCCTTACCTACATCCCTCCTACAAATCCCAAGCTTGTTTCCCTACTGTCTTACCCTCGTTGTGACCCCTTTTTCACCACTTTCCTGTCTCCCTATTTTCATTTCTTTCAAAGAAAATAGCACGGGTGTGCGCCAGAGTAAGCACTGTTAAGCGGGTGTGCGCATGTGTGCATGGAGCTAAATGCCAGTGTGCATGCGTGAGCTCCGCGCAAACCAGCGCTAACCTGGTTTCAACTGCTTAAAAGTGCCTTAGTCACTCTGATTGACAGGTCCTGTAGTCAGTTCAAAAGCAAAATAAAATCCCACTATCAGTCCTGAACCCAGGACCTTGGAAACAGTAGTCTGCATAATCTACCACTAAGCCATGACTCTTATACAAGAACATTGTGCTAAAATAAATATATCATGTAATAGTAGGACTGAATGTAAAGGGAATATAGGATGTGTAGTACACAAAGCATGTCATTTAGAATTACTGTCAAAACTAGTGGATTTCCATAATAGTAGTGTGTGAATAGAAACAGCCATGCTATTTGGTAGCTAGTAGGTAATAATGTCAGTTAATGTACATATATAAATATATGTATATTTACATATATATATATATATATATATATATATATATATATATATATATATATAGTTGTAGGTGTCATTGTGCATACACACTTACTACAGGGAACAGGAGAGAGGAATGGAGAAATGTGAATCTACAACACAGCCTGAATCATGAGAGAGATACTAACCTTTACACTCACAGAACAGTGTCCACAGCATACCAGCATGGTCCCCACCCTTACAATCTGAAAGGGCAACGCCTATCTCACATATCCTTTTATAGCACTGTCCTGAAATCACAGTGAGAACTGCAATCAGTACACAACTGGCTGCACACAATTAGCAAATGCTGGCTTACAATTGGTGCAGAGGCCATCACATGGACCTATGCAGATACATACAAAAGTATCCTGTACTAACACTCCACACATGCAATACGTTCATTGCACTGTCTGGAAGCAGACAGAGGGAGAGACAGACAGAGACAGAGAGTAAGAGAAAAAAAAAATACACGCGCTACACACTGAGTGTAAGCTGTCAGCAGTGACAGTAGCAAGCCGTGCCAGCAGCAGCAGGAACCAGAAGTAGTGGTAACGCAACCAGCTGTGACAAACACAGGTAATGTAAAGTAGCAGGTTAATAGTCTGCATACTGTGAACCCTCCAAATGTGTCATAGGTCTGTATCTATAGGTATGTCCATGTGATATGTTGTGTGCACGTAGTGCCACCAAAAGGGGATTACTATACATTACATGTCAGTCAGTGTTAGGCCATGATCCTGGCAGCAGTTGTCTGTGCATTGTCCTCATCAATGGCTGTAGTGACTGTTTTGAAAGGTCAGCCAGGTTCAAAAGGCAGGATCAGCCCATCACAAAGGCAAACTGGCCAGGAACAAGTGTCTGCAGGTACCCAATATCGCTGAATATGCGTCCCATACTGAATAATACCATAGCTTAGCAGACCATGCCGGTTATGCTTATGATGCGGTAGTTCCCAGGGTCAGTAGAGGTGCCTCCTTAGTGGTGTGGTATGACTGTTGCTGTATGCCAGTGTTCAGGTACATATCCTGTAGTACGGCCAAGGTTAAATATCAGTCTTATATGCGGTTGTATGTCCTCTTGGAGTGCACGTAGCACACATCCAGGGATACCATCAGGTCACAGTGATGCTGTGTGTTCTGCTTTGCTGAGGGCAGACCTCACCTGGACATGTGAGATGATAGGGAGGTTACATTCAGCTATGATAAGTATTTCTACTTGTGGGGAAGAAGGAGGGGGGGATACGTACACCGAACCTGTCTGCAAGAATGTTGCCAATATCTGTGTGTTTGGTGAATGTTAAGTAGGTGTGTATTAACTCAGAGCATATCTGAGGCATTTGGTCCATATGTGTAACATAACTGAAGAAGGCCTTGTGGTTATCTATAGTGTTTGTGGCCATTTCCCTCCCAGAGTAGGCTGTGGCCGTTGTTATGAGAGACCGTAACGTATTACCAGTGCTGACCACAGATGCCTTCCCTTAATGTGAATCTGCTCTGTCCTGCAGTAGCCTCCTGCTATTGTTATACAATCTGCCTCTGGCTGGGGTCCACCGGACAGGATGCCTAACCTTTGTGCATAGGGTCTGGGTTAGAAATGTGTGTGCAAGTTCCATGCAATCTGTGGGATGTCCATGGTAAGCATTTGCAAAGGGGTCAGCAGTGTGGGTTGTGGCTTCCACTGGCCCTGCGGGCTGCATGGATACCCTCTCAGTCCTAACAAGTGAATAACTGTCTAATCACATACATATCAAAGTAGTCTACTGTGCTGGTGGTGGTGGTGGGATATGTATATCCAGGCCGAGTAACTTGTGTCCACATCACACTAGTGGATGGTGTTCCACATACAGTACCTTGGTATGAACCCCCAGAGTGAGGTTGTGCATTGGACCTGTCGCAGTGTGCTGACCGATGGGGCATGCTACTATGTTGTATGGAATGTGGCAGGTATTGTTGCACAGGTGTTGGCTGAGCACTGATACTGGCCATGTACTTGTGTATCCACCACAAGACACACACATGCAACATATGGGAGTAATAGTATATCACTACACTTGAGTATCATGTATAGTATGTGTGCCATATATTGTTGACATAGTCTGCTGATATCTTGTTTGTGTTCTCTTCCAGGGAGATGGCACGTCAGCGTAATCCTGCCTACTCTGCAGCGGAAGATGAGGAGATACACCAGAGCCTGGTGGGGGAGTATGACATACTGTTTTCCCGCGCCAGCCAGAATCAGCAGGAGAGGGCTGCACTGTGGCAAGACCTTGTCCATAGGGTAAATGACATTGGCATGCATAATAGGACATATGAGCAGGTACGACATCACTGCAGTGATTTAATCAGAAATGTCCGTCAGCGTGCGTCGGATATCCACAGTCAACAGGTTGCCACAGGAGGTGGGGTGGCCACAGATCCCCCCCTCACCAGACTGGAGGGGCTAGTCCTAAGTGTTGTGGCTCCAGCCCTGGAACAGCAACAGCAATACACCTGCATCATGATGGAGGCTGGATCTACACAGTAGCACGACATGGAGCATGCAGGTAATATGCCATATGTACACTTGACTGTTCTGTACACTGTTAGTTTATGCATGTGTAAGGTGTGTCTGTGGTATGTAGCTGTCAACATAGTATGTAATTGTGCATGTGTGATATTGGCAATATCAGCAGCTGACGTGTGAAATGCAACTGGTGTACTACTGCACTGTATCATATGCAGTATCAATGGCACAGTTGTGCCCACTGACATTATTCTCCTCATTTCTGCAGGTCCCTCCGGGGTTACAGCAAGGCAGGCCATCCATGCTGGTGAGTGTGTTTAACAATACCTATAATAGTCCTGATAGTTCTAGTAATACTAGTGTAACTCAGTAGTGCTCTGTGTGTATACTGTGGGGTGTGCATGTGTGCAGGTGTGCCTGTGTCCACGTGTGCATGTGTGCCTGTGTCCACGTGTGCATGTGTGCATGTGTACCTGTGTCCACGTGTGCATGTGTGCATGTGTCTATGTGTGCATGTGTGCATGTGTGCACGTGTGCATGTGTACACGTGTCCACGTGTGCATGTGTGCCTGTGTGCATGTGTCTACGTGTGCATGTGTGCATGTGTGCCTGTGTCCATGTGTGCATGTGTGCATGTGTGCATAAGTGCATCACTGGTAACATTGTGTGGACACTGTAAACTGTGTTTCCTGTCTTCCTCCCACAGGTTCTGGTGCTGCTCTGGTGTCCTGCAGCAGGGAACCTGAATCTGGTGCCACAGGTACTGGTAATGATGATATCTGTGTAATGGTACAGGAAGGTGTGTCAGGGTCCGCCATTGGTCAGCCAATTGACAGTACACAGCTGTCAACCCCATCATTGCGCACAGTCATCCTGCCAGTACATCCTTTGTCACCATTGTCCCTAGGTGATGGACAGGATACAGTGGGCACTGACCAGGGTAATGTGGTATCTGTGGCACATGCTTCCCCACACAGCAGCCATGGGCAGGGTCCTGCGATGGTACCACACAGTTGCCCATGGGTTCTCGTGGGAGCATCCATGGGCGTACTGCCTCAGGCAGACGTGCCCAAAGAGGTCTGTCAACCTCAGCTATGTTTCGGGCTGTCATGCAGGCACAGTTGCATATGGAAAGGTACACCAGACAGGGTCTGAGGGAGCTGAGAGCATGTCGCACAGCCATGACTGACAGTATGCGTGACATCGCGGATGCTATCCGTAATTTCACCGATGTCATAGACAGACGTTGTGGGGACATATTACAGCAGTTCCACAACCAAATGTCCATGAGCCAGGGCAATGGTGGGCGGTTGCGGCATCGACGTGGCCATATGCCAGCAACAGCAGCAGCTGGCAGTCGGCGCGGGCAACAGGCCCGCGCACACCACCATAGTGCCAGCAGCCCCAGCAATGCTGGGTCTGTGCTGTCATCGGAACACCCCAGGAGACCACGTGCACGTGGCTCTGGACAGTCCCAACAGGGACCTGTGTCCAGTCAACACACTCCCACTTCTGATGACAGTACCCAGTCTGGCTTAGTACTGGATATGGTCCATAGCACCCCTGCCAGGCACAGGTACCATGTCCGTGCCCACAGACACTGATCTGTATGACCTGCCAGGTGCAGTCTGTGGCTGTCCACAAACCCCTGTATATGGCAGCCATGAGGTGGAACTGTGTGCATGCATACACACATGCGAAATGTTAACACCTAGGGCTACCACATACACGCACACACTGCACCAACAGTGCCCCACCCTGTACTGCTGACCCTCACCAACACACATACACACACATGTCAATTGGTGGTATCAGTGGCAGACTCAAGCATACCAAATTCACTCCCTGTGCATATGATGAAACTGTGCCACCTCCTGCAATCTCCAACATCAGTGCAGGAACAGGTAAACATGTTGCTGATGCACAGGGTGACTACATAGAAGTGTATTAGTAGTATCATGTTGGTAACAGTACAGTGTGCTGATATGACTGTGTATATATCCCAGCATGCCTGATGCAGTAACCGTATGACTGTCCTAAATTGTTATCTGCACCCATAGTACGTACCAAAGTGTAACAGCTGCACATAATTGCATACCGGTGGTAAGGATGTCAACAGATAGCCACATACATGGGTAGCACAGGGGGGAAGCTAATGCAAGTAGTGATATGCAGTGATGGACATGTACAGTAATGGTGGCAAGTTGCCCACAATGAGTATGCAATGTGGATGTTTGTGCATGTTGATATGTGTGCAGTACCAATGTAATCCAAATCACAATTAACTATGACATAATATCAGTTCTACCATGGGCATCTGCACTGTGCATTCCTGGGTACATGTTGATAGTGCCTACATATTTGCACTGTTACCTACTGTTAGTGTTACCCCTTCTTTGTTGTACAATGGACTACTTCCAGCCCTGCTTACTGTAGCTTTGTTTGCATGCATGTTCGCTTGGGGTTCCCTGGAACACTGCTTCCACCTGCAATGCAGAGTTACAGTGCTTCTGTGGACTCCTAGTGACATCTGCATAGCGTACGATACGTATGTCAAGTTTACACATGACAGAATGTCACTGTCTGTCCTGTTCGCATGTACGTTGCCTGTGACACTTTGCACATGTCTTACCTGGCATTTACCCATGTGTGCAGTCATATATGCCAGTGCTATGAAACAGTAGCAGTACACCCACACATACACACCTTCAGTATGTTGTTCCCCATTGGCCCTATGTGTTGGTACTCACCATGGCAATCACACTACTAGGGTAGCATGTGCAAAGGTAACCTGTGACTCACCTCTATGGTCCAGTTATGGTTTATGTGAGTCATGTGGCAATGTCACAGCTGCCACATGTATGCAGTCAACCATCACCCTTGGCCAGGAATGTACAACACATGTGTGGGATGCCACCACATAGCCAATCTGGGACTGAGCACTCTGAACCCAGTAATGCCATACCCTGTCAGGTGGCATGTCATACTACAGTGACTACAATACCAGTCAGACATAGACATGCACTGACAGCAAGCTGAACACACTGGGGCATATGTGGGGACTCAGAATAGCATCCTGCCTGAGCATCACACACCTCCGCAGCTGGCACACAGGCATATGTTACGTCGGAACACAGCACATGCCACACATGGCACACACATCCCATGTGCCACACACTCACAGCCTGTAGGGCTACACAACACACCTGCTACAGATGTGTCAGGTACCTCTCTTGACCGCTGCAGTGGGGTCCCGCTCAACAGGCTGTACATGGTGAAGGTCACAGTGATATGCCTCTGGGGCACTATGGTCCACCACAAAACACATGCATACAGGTCAGTCAGAGGCATGGACACATATGACTCAGTCATTGACCATGCCACTATGGATGACCTGAGACATACCTCCCTAGACTACATGATAGGGAACATAGAAGGGATCTCTCAGCATGTGGCATGGGACAGTATGAGCCTGATCTTGGTTGCCATCATACCCTCACCAGGTACGCTACCACTATATGTAGGAAGGGTGTTCTATGTCTACATTCTGCTCAGTCTCCAATGTCATTCATAGGGTATCCACTGGCTGTCAACATGTGCTTACATGCTAGGGAAGCCACAATGATGTGCGAGGGGCAGCTTGCACGTGACACCCATGGCCCAATGTATATTTGGGAAGCCCCTTGATACACATATACTGCCTTATGCTGCAGGACACGGATTACATAGCCACCTCCGCAGGTATCACACAGGATAGGACACTAACAGTGATGCTACACAACACCAGCAGTGTACACCGCAAGATGCTTGCACTGGACACTGTCCTCAGCACAGTGAACTGGAATGTCTGTACAGTACCAGAGTCCTGATTCACGGCTCACAGGTGCAACCCATCACTGCCAGGTTATACCTCATACCATGCCTGTCATCCCCTACACATGTAACACTGGACAGGGGGGGTGGTATCCCAAGGCACCACAGATACACACACCTCCAGGTTGTTGGCACAGCACAAAGCATCAGGGCCTATTCATGTGCAGCTAACAGTGTGTCGGATGGCCGTCTGGTTCATAGCCTGGCACACACAACCCTCCCATACACAGGAAACCTACCTATCCTCCATAACAACACTGGCAATATGCAAGTCTCAAGAACTGTCTTTATATGGCTGGACTGCATCCAGCCAAACATTGTGCATGAGCATTACTGTAGCTACAACACACTATTTATTTACTTTTATTTATTTATTTAAATTTGTTGACCGGGAGTGTCCGACTGGACGTGGGTCCATTTTCAACAGAGGCCCGGGGAGAAAAGCTCCACAGTGAAGTAAACAGACAGTAGTTACATTGGATTACATAGCTATTAACAATTTAACATAGAAATTACTTACAACATATTTACAGATGAAGAACATAGTACATCAGTAGACAACTAGAATCTTTAAATGTGAAGTACATAACAGGCATTAACAAATGTAACAATGAGAAGTTCCTGCTGTATAATAAGTACTAGGCTTATGAGCATCTGAGCTTGCTATCATCAAGGTAGTTAGTGGAGGTGAAAGAAAGGTAGTAGTTGGATGGGGTGGATGATATTAGAGTGGGAGTTGCAAGGGCATAGCCAGCATGTTTTTAGGTGCACTTTTAATAAAGTTTTGACGTTGGTGCATGATGGTACGGAGGTAATTGTGGGTGGGAGTGGGTTCCATAATTTGGCTATGGCACAAGAGAATAGTGCTTCACCAGCAGAGTTATTGGCTTTAGTAATCTGCAAGTGATTTTTGTTGCTGGATCTTAGTGGTCTGGTGGTGCAATAGGGTTGGAGTAGATTCTGGAGGGATGGGACATTTAGTGGATGGTTTATTAGTTTGTGGGCGAGTGAGAGTTGATACCACTGAAGGAGGTGAGGGAGTTCAAGCCAGCCCAGTTCAGAAAGTGAGAGACAGTGGTGACTACAGTAGGATGCCCCTGTGGCGAATTTGGCGATGTTATTGCAGCAGGTTTCTAGCTTGTTTAGATCACATTGCCTTAGGTTGGTATATACTGGAGAGGCATAAAGTAGGGTGGAGATAAGGTGGGAATTTGCTATTGAAATCTTTGCTGCTTTGGTGAGAAATTGTTTATTTCTGTATAATGCTCCTATTGTTTTGTGGACTTTTTTTATGGTCATGGATATGTGAATGTCAAATTTTAGTTTATTGTCTATTTCCACTCCTAGCAATTTGGTGTGTTCAGTTGGGTATATAGTGGTGTTGTCTTTTGCTGTGATGTTAAAGTGAGAGTTGTTTTGAGTATGTTTGGTGGGTTGGAAGATGTGTAGTTTAGTTTTGTTTGGGTTGAGTATTAATTGGGCATCGGATGACCATGTTTCAACAGAGGAAAAGGCTTCCTGTGTGACTTTTTGCAGTTTGGGTAGGGACTGGGCTGAGCAGATGATGGTTGAGTCATCTGCGTATTGGATGAGTGTGCCATGTTTGGTGGCAGAGGCTAGATTATTGGTGTAAACAGAGAAAGGTAGGGGTCCAAGGATGGATCCTTGGGGAACCCCTATGGAGACAGGTAGTTGGGGAGATATGTCATTCTGCCATACAACAGATTGTTGGCGGTCAGACAGGTAACTCTGAAACCAGTTGGTGACTGACTGTGAGAAGGATAGGTTATTGAGGACAGAGATAAGTTGTTTGTGTGGGACCATGTCAAATGCTTTAGATAGGTCTAGGAAAGTAGCAGAGGAGAGATAGCCATTGTTTTTATGCTGAAGGATAGTGTTAGTAAAGGAGAGTAAGGCAGTGGTGGTGCTATGGTTTGGTTGGAAACCATGCTGAGTACTGGAAAGGAGGTTGTTAGTAAGGAGGTAGTCTGAGACCTGAGAGTGTATGCATCTCTCTAGTATTTTGGAGAGTGGAGAGAGAATAGCTATGGGGCGGTAATTGGTTAGTTCTGCAGAGGGTCCGCCTTTGTGGAGGGGAATTATATGTGAGACTTTCCACAATGTGGGAACGTAACTTTCTGACAGAGATCAGTTAATCAAGATGGATACTGGGTAGGCCAGAGCATCAGCTGCAATTTGTAGGTATTCACTTGGGAGGTTGTCTGCTGCTAATTTGGTGGGTTTAAGTTTAGTTAAGAGTTTTTTTTATGTTGGAGGTAGGTACAGGAGAAAAAGAGAAGGAGATTACTAGTTGAAGGTGTGGGTTGGAGGGGAGGAGGGTTGTGTTGTTTAGCTAGTGATAGTATGGTTTGGGTGAAGTGTGTGTTGAATGAGGTAGCAATATTTTCTGAGGAGTGAGGGATGTTAGGAGGAGGGGTACTGACTTTACCTGGGTGGAGGATGGAGTTTATGGAGGACCAGAATTGTTTGGGGCTGTGTTGTGAGGAGTCTAGGGCAGACTGGTAGTATTGGAATTTGTCCTGTTGTATTAGCTTTTTGACTCTACTGCGTAGTTCTAGGAATGTTTGTCTAGCTGCGGGGGTTTTGGTTTTGCGCCAGTGCTCCCAGGCTTTATCCCTGTTTTTCATTTCTGACTTAGTGGTTTTCTGTAGCCATGGGGAGGGTTGTGCTTTGGTTCTGGAAAATCTTATGGGGGCATGGTAATTAAGGATGTTCAGGAAGGTAGTATTAAAAAATTCAACTGCGTCATCTAGACTGAGGTACTTTAAAGCATGCCAGTTACATTCTTTGAGGGATGACATGAATGTGAGTGGGTTAAAGTTTATTTTTTTACGTATTTGACGATAGATGACAGGTTTAGCTTGGCACAGGTATTTTTTGAGTAGGAATGTTGGGGAGTGATCACTGAGGCTATCTGATAAGCAGCCTGTTATATATGACTGGGGGTTCTTACTGACTAGTATCCAAGCCAGGGTAGTGTGCTTGCTGGAGTTTTTATTTATCCTTGTTGGTGACTGGACTAGTTGGGTGAAGCCATAAAGGTGTACATGATGGGTTGGATCCATCCAACTACTACCTTTCTTTCACCTCCACTAACTACCTTGATGATAGCAAGCTCAGATGCTCATAAGCCTAGTACTTATTATACAGCAGGAACTTCTCATTGTTACATTTGTTAATGCCTGTTATGTACTTCACAGATAAATATTCTAGTTGTATACTGATGTACTATGTTCTTCATCTGTAAATATGTTGTAAGTAATTTCTAACACTAGTTGAAGGGTTCCCAGCATGTGGTCACTGAATTGCAGTGGAATGACATGTTACCACTCCCACAACAGGTGGGAACATGCATCACCTGTACATCGACTACATGTAGACTATATGGCCCAGACAAGATGTGTATCCCCTGCTGTAGGTATTTTACCATATACACCCACACTGTATAGACACATACCGCGTGCGACCCCTGCACAGTAAGACACAGTCATATTGTTATGCATTGCAAATACCATTTATCCACTTGAGGCATGTGTCAGACATGGTAACTACTGCAGGTCACAGGTATTTATGTATATGTGTCACACACATACATCATGTGTGCATTGCCATTGCTGGTTTAGGCAATGGCATGCATTGTTATGCACAAAGACCCACACAAGGTCATAATGTGTGACACAACCACACGTGGCAGTTGTGGGTTACCAAAACATACCTATCTGTACTCTGACAATGGTAATAGACCCAGTAGCAGAGCGCACTATTGGCATTACTGGCCAACTAGCCCTGTTTGGCTGTGCTGATAGTGTTGTGACATCCCCTGTGTTTACTGGGGGAATATGCAGCATCTGGTGTATTGTCATATTTGCCAAAAGGATCTGTTCTTTCACACTTACACAGACCCTACTAACCCCACACACACACTTGCCATTTGCAGGATTCATACCCCTACCTCACTAAGTCACGACACGTGAGAGAGACACATTAGCAAAGCACACTATTCGGATTACTAGGAGGTTCCTCTTCTCTGGCTGTACTTATAGGGTGCTGACATCATCAGTGTTTTGAAAGGGTAATGTGCATCAGGTAGTGTGATCTCCTGATTGCCAAAACTAACATGTTTTTCATACAGAATTGCACACACACAAACTCCCCACATCCAAACACACACACACTTGCAGGTTTCAAACCCCTAACTAACTATGTTAAGGCACTTGAGAGTGATGTTGTAGCAGACTGTGCTATTCGGATTACTGGTAGGTGTCTCTTCTCCAGCTGTATGTATAGGGTGCTGACATCATCACTGTTTGGAAAGGGTAATGTGCATCATGTAGTGTGATCTCCTGATTGCAAAAAAGCACATGTTTTTCATACAGAATTGCACACACACAAACTCCACACATCCAAACACACACACACTTGCAGGTTTCAAACCCCTACCTAATTATGTTATGACACTTGAGAGTGACGCTGTAGCAGACTGCGCTATTCGGATTACTGGTATGTGTTTCTTCTCCAGCTGTATGTATAGGGTGCTGACATCATCACTGTTTGGAAAGGGTAATGTGGATCATGTAGTGTGATCTCCTGATTGCAAAAAAGCACATATTTTTCATACAGAATTGCACACACACAAACTCCCCACATCCAAACACACACATGTCATTTGCAGGTTTCAAACTCTTACCTAACTATACTATGACACTTGAGAGAGACGCATTAGCAGAGCTCGCTATTTGAATTAGTGGGAGGTTCCTCTTCTCCTGCTGTACTTATAGGGTGCTGACATCATCTGTGCTGAGATAGGGGAATGTGCATCCTGTAGAGTGCTTTCACAGTTGCCAAAAGGGACATCTCCTTCACACAGGCTTGCACACACACTAACCCCCCACATCCAAACACACACATGTCATTTGCAGGTTTCAAACTCTTACCTAACTATACTATGACACTTGAGAGAGACGCATTAGCAGAGCTCGCTATTTGAATTAGTGGGAGGTTCCTCTTCTCCTGCTGTACTTATAGGGTGCTGACATCATCCGTGCTGAGATAGGGGAATGTGCATCCTGTAGAGTGCTTTCACAGTTGCCAAAAGGGACATCTCCTTCACACAGGCTTGCACACACACTAACCCCCCTCCACCCACACTGAGCAGTTGCAGGATTCAAACCCCTACCTAGCTATGTTATGACACTCGTGACAGACCCATTAGCAGAGCGCAATATTCGAATTACTGGGAGGTTTCCCTTCTCCTGCTGTACTTATAGAGTGCTGGCATCATCTGTGCTGAAATAGGGGAATGTGTATCCTGTAGAGTGCTTTCACAGTTGCCTAAAGGGACATCTTCCTCACACAGACTTGCACACACACTAACCCCCATCCACACACACTAGGCAGTTGCAGGATTCAAACCTCTACCTAACTATGTTATGACACTCGTGACAGATGGATTAGCAGAGTGCGCTATTCGAATTACTGGGAGGTTCTTTTCTCCTGCTGTACTTATAGGGTGCTGTCATCATCCGTGCTGAGATAGGGGGAATGTGCATCCTGTAGAGTGCTTTCACAGTTGCCAAAAGGGACATCTTACTCACACATCAACCCCGCTCTCACACACACACACTGAGCAATTGTATGGTTCGAACTCCTATCAACCTATATTATGACACTTGAGGGAGATGCATTAGCAGACCACACTACCGAATTACTGAGCATCTAGTCTGCACCTGCAGTATTTATAGGGTGATGACATCTTTATTTCTACAGAGTTATGTACATCTAGTACTACCTGTCAGGTGGGGGATAGCATATATATGCATTTGCAGCCACCTACGTCAGGGTCAGATATGCACATTACACTGGCAGGTTATGTTCTATACCATGCTTCGTGACCACAGGACCTGTAACACAACAGAACCAGTCCAGAACACCACACCCACATCCAGGACAGACACTCAGCTTCCCTGGGAACAGTGCCAGGATATGCAGGTGTTCACATACACCATTCCAGTTGTTAACATCAGGTACAGGCATATTGTGTGTGAGAACTACTCAGGCCTCTACCACTTTACCCTACAGCCACTACAATTTGTGGGTCCATGTGCTATGGCAGAACCATGCACCACAGACACATGGGGGAATACATATTGCACCTGTCCATCTGCAACATGGGTACTCACTGTTCCACACCAGAGATAGACCACCATTGTTGATATCTGATCATACCCACCTTTCCCTGGACATCCATATCCCATCCCCACCCCCAGGCAAGGTTGTCACTGCACACAAACTGTATTTAGCACAAGCAGACTCTACACTTGTGAAGACTGGGGTGGCCGACTTCAAAGGACCCATGCTGGGGGACTATACTGGCCACTCAGCATAATCCTTGACAATTACATTCTATGAGCATGTGTACGGTTTGCATTGATCATGCTATCCCACATATACCCATAACTGCTCCACAACAAGATACCTGTCAGGTGTACTCCAGCCATATATGAGCCGTCCAACAGACAGAGTGAGCTAATACATTGTAGAGCTGTAGCCCACAGAGGGAGGACATCTGTGAACAGTTCCAGCACGACACTTCATTCCCACATAATCATCACAACACAGTGTTGACAGTGGAATTGTCCAGACAATGCAGATAGGGCTCCCCTCAGTCTGTTATTGACGGCCACTTACTGTTAGGGATCCTCTGCAACCCTCTTCCAGCACACACCAACAACATGGCTGTGGCTTAGCACATTCAAACACTAGGATCTCAACTGTGCCCCTGCTTGACAGAGGCACAGCTCACTAGCCTCACACGTTGCCTTATGTGACCTACTTTACAGTGGCACAGTAGCCTACTGTACTGGGGATGCAGATGCCAAGCACACTCTGGCTGAGCTGTCATTCCCTAGGGCAACAAGCCTAGTATTGACCTCTACACCCATATGTTCAATTGTCAGATGCACAATATTTGTTGTGCTGTTCTACTGTTTGCAGGTCTTTATTGCCATAGCATTCCCTGTTCCTATGACCAACTTGTGTATCTGTGGAAGATGTTTGCATATGATGACGATCCACTATATCACTTATGTCTCTGTAGTCATTTAGTGTGTGCACTGGGCAGATTGCTGTGTTGTGGTTGGTTCCTGGAATGACACGTACAAATACCAGATATGTGTGGCCAACTGCTAAACGGAGATATGGCCTAAGTGTGTGAGCATGCCCAGTTCAGCCTTTCCATGGCATGTTGTCTGACATATGCCTCATTTATCAAAGTATGCGAGCATGCCCAGTGTGAGCTTTCCATATGTTGCACTCTGAAGTCCACCACATATTTGGGTGTGTGTGAACTTCAACAATATCTCACGTTTATGGTTGTGTGTTGGGTTTCATGTTGTGTACTAATTGGCCAACTGCTTCATGCCTGCCACAACAAGGATTATACTGTGCCTGCAGGAATTGCATGGGATACTTTGCAGACAGTTGTCAACATACTTTCATAATGACTTAACACTGTAGTACCATATAGTGTACTGGTTCAGTACTTTCACTGTGGTGGACAATATCCTGGGCTTTAGTCCTATCACTGCTTGACATCTTCATAGTGTGCACAACAGACTGTGTAGGGGCCAGTTGTGCACATATGACCATGTTGCATTATGTTCAGATATGGACTACCTACACCAGGCTCGTCCAACATTGGTAGTGTATTCCACAACATAGGTGGACATTGGCAAACACTAGCGATGTTCCCTAGGCCATTTCTGATGCTAGTCACAGGGTGTATTTGTCCTTCGACACACATTGTAACTGGAGTTTGCCATGACATATGTCATGGTTGGTATACTGTGCCTCCGTCTACCTCTGACATAACAGTGATACCCAGGGTTTACCTACCATCTCCCATCCACTCATCGGGATTCCTCTTGAGGGGTGTCGATAGGTGACTATCTGGCTATCCTGTACCGGGAGTCTACTCAAGAGTGGGGATGCCTTCTGTGTTATGGATCATTCTGTACAGCTTGTCCTATGTATGTCAGTGCTAGGGTTCAGGTCTCTCATGTGCATAGCTCACTGCCATTCAGATTGTACAAGGTGCAGCATGTTCATTGATTCCAGGTTGGACATGGCTTCATACATCAGGCACAGCTTGCCTGTAGCTGGGCAGTATGGCAGTGTGTGGGGCTGCAGTTTGTTTACTCAGGCAACACATGGCATCTGTTCATGCTCTTTGCTACTCCTGGTGGGGTACTGTTGTGAACTTTACAGTTGATGGAGGTGTCTGTTGAGGTATATCCCACAGGGGCTATTGTAGTCAATTGTGATGCTGATGAAGGATGACTGCAGAGCCACAGTGACCTCCCCTTATCTACATCTGACAACCTTCATGATTGGGTGGGTATATGGTATGTTTCTGCGAACACTACAGCCACATGTTTGTCCAGTGCAGGATATCTATCACCTTGTGTCCCCAGGTCTCTCATTACATGTTAGGTACGTAATGGGTTAGCACCTGTGTGGTAATTTGTGGGCACTTACTGTATATCCATGGTGGTTGTCTATCCACAGGTCTGCAATTAGCTTGCTGACATGGCTATGGCTCCAGTTGTCTGTTTGTAGGTGGCCCTTTTGTGGGTTGCTTGTGTCAGCTGGGGGTTGGATATGGTGGGCTGTTTGTACTCCTCTGCATACATGTTCAGTCACAGTCCTTCCATGTTGGCCTATACCTATGGGACATATATACAGAACGGGGGGGCCCAGGACCAAGCCTTGTGGGATGCCACTCATATCTGCTTTGTAGTCTGACATGGATGCAGCATGTCTAACCATGTCAGTTCTGTCATCGGTCTGGTTTGCAACCCCTCTACTGACACAGGGGTATATATTTAAGCTGGTGAACATATCCATACTGAACTCGTAGGGTATTGTCTAGAAGCATATGCTAGGTCCAGCTACGCTGTGTGGACCACATTGCCCTCATCAATTACCTTAATGACTGCTTCAAATGGGTCATACATGTTTAGGGGGAGGATCTGCAGTTATGACAGCCACACTGTGTAGGGTCCAGTATCAGTAGGTTCACGATAGCTTTATGTCTGCGGTACATACTGATCCTTTCCATAGCTGTGCAGACCAAGCTTTTCAGGATCCTGAGGTGGTAGTTTGCAGTATCCATTCAGACAACACCTTTGTTGTGAAGGACCACTGTTGTTGTACACTGCTCTTTGGGTACATATCCTGTGGTAAGGCTGACATTGGGCAGTGGTGTGATTTGGCATTCCATTATTCTTGGAGTCCATGTTGTCCTCAGCCCAGGACACCATCACATACCTTTGCTGCTGTGTGTTTTGCTTTGCAGATGATGGCTCAGCATCTGCAATGTCAGGGGACCAGCAGTCTGCTGGGATAGATATTTTGCATTCGGGGGGGGGGGGGTTTGCACTGCACCTGTCAGGTCATATGTTGGCAATATGTGTGTGTGTCTGGTATGTTGTTTGTAATATCTGTGTGATTTGGAGCATATCTGTGGATTCCCAACATGGTTCCTACCATCAGTTAAGTAAGCCTTGTGATTCTCCTTAGTGTCCTGTACAATTTGTATATTCATAGGTTCATGGGTTCATACTAGGGCCTAGTTAGGCTATCCACCCTAGGGCATTAGTAAGCCAAGCCAGAGTGTGTGTGTCTTTCACCGCCCCTTGCTATGTGACTATAATGGCCATTTATGATTTTCTTTACTGTGCCTCTGTCTGGTCGTGACACAGTGAAGACCCCCAGTATACATGTACGATCATCCATCCACTTGGCAATATTCCTGTTGAGGGGTGTCAGTGAGGGGCTCTGCCTAACATGGATTGGGATCCTGTTTCTGGGTGTGGGAAGCCTCTGGGTTATGTATCTGTCCCTCCAGCACATCCTATTTCATTATGTGTTGAGGCTGACATCTGTCACTGTCACAGCTCCAATGGCTTTGATTTCCTGTGGTGGAGCATGTCCATTACTCCTGTGTTGGACATGGCCTTGTACAACAGACATACAATGCCTCTGTGTAGACAGTCTGTGACTGCATTCAGCTGAGGTGTCTACAGCCAGGCAGCATATGACATATATTTGACACCCTTTATCCTCTTGGTGGGGTACCTTTGAGGTCTTCCGGACCGCTGCAGGTGTCACGTACGGTACATCCCATATGAGTCATTGTACTAGATTATGGGTGTGATAAGGGAACAGTATAGAGGCACAGTGACCTCTGTTGATGTAGATGTGACTCCTTTCATGATACGGTGTCCAATATCGACAATCTTCCTAGCCACATTGGCATTGTGTGTGTCACATGACAGATTACTGTCGACTTGTGTCCCTAGGTCCCTGATTACTCCTTGCATACATAATGGTTTACCACCTATGTGGTAATTTGTGAGTACCTTGTCTGGTATTTGGTGGGACATTCATACTGTCCAGTGTCTTCAGGATGTCTGGGTGGAGTTCTTGTGTGTGAGAGTGTGGTCTGTCACATGCTACAGACTGTACAGCAGTTTTGACTACACTTAGGTGTACATGGGTGGTCTCCGCTGCTTTGTGCATTGTCAGTTACCTGGCCATATGGGTGTCTGTGCTGCATATGGATACTCCCCCTCCTTTGATGTTTTGGTCCAGGTGTTGGGGCCATAACGCATGATATGTGGTATAACCTGGTAGTGCTGGTGTGCTATCACTAGGCTTGCAGCAGGCTTCTGTCACTGCACAGACATCGATGTTCTCCATACTGGGAAGTGCCTCAGGGGCATGCATATTGCAGTTTACACATCTGGCATTGGTCAGCATTACCCTTATGTTTCTTACCACTTATGTTTTCTAGGGTGATGGGTAGTCTTTTTGGCCTTGCCTACATACGGCTCTATGGAGGTGGCAAAGGCCTTATCCAGTATCCAGACGCACAGGGGTAACAGGTGCAAGCCATCCCTGGAACAGCAGCATGGCTTGTCATGCATGACATCTCAAGCAGACAGACCTTAGACCCTCTTGGACTGACAGCTGTAACTGTGCCACCTGTTAAAGATGATCATTCTGTGTTTGTACTGTGGCATCATTCTTGGTGAGGGTTGGATGCTGCACATGGCCAGTGTCATACCGGCCTGGGGTACATACTCAGAGAGCTCATCCATGTCTCTTTTCATGTAGTCCAGGGAGGTACATCTCAGGTCATTCACACCAACATGGACATTGAGTGCATCATATTTCTGCTTGCTTTGGGTTGACCTGCGTACTTGTGTTATGTGGCATATTGTGGCAGCCTACAGGCAGCTTACTGTACCCTTTCCCTTGTTCAGTCTGGTGAGTGGGACAGCAGTGTGTCTGCCTATACAGACACCTATTACAACTGTATCAGGCATGTTGTTTCTCCTTCTGGCCTGTGACTGTTTGGCACACCAGCTTTGTGTACTATGTGTTGCATGTGCTATGTTTGGAGGTTGTGGTTGCTTGGGATCTGCTTTGGAGGCTTCTGTTGGTGTGGTGTGTTTGTAATTAGGGCATCTGGGAATGTTTTTCTGTGTTTATGTGTTTGGTTTACAGTTGTGGTAGGTCTATGTGGGACTGGGTTTGTGGTGTATGTGGTTACCTTCTCCTCCTGACTAGCTTTGACAGTACTGAGTTGGGGGAGCTAAGCCTCCGGTTTGGATACATGGTTGCATCTATCACATATATTTGTATTTATTGGGGGGAGTTGTGGTTGTCTGTGTACTTGGGACAGGTGTCACATTGCCTCTGCATTCACAGATTCTACTTGTTGTGGCTGGCCTTAGTGGATTGCATGTGTGGACATATGTTATTGCCATACTGCTGATCAGTGATTACTTCCCTTTTTATGTTTTCTCTATCATGTGGTAGCTTCCTCATTCTCTTGCATTGTTTGGTAATGGCTGGAATCCAGCATGCCAGATGCCTGCATGTATGGCATTGTGTCTTGTTGTTATTTGTGATTGCATACTCCAAGCATTCCTGGCTGTGTTCATGGAATGCCTGTATAACATGTTCTGCGGTTTGTCCCATATTCTGCACTTGCACAGGGCCTTTCGTGGATTCCACATCGGTTTGGAGGGGTGCAACCTATGCTTTACACATGTTTTTCACTGTAGTATTCTGGCCAGGGACTGGGGTCGGGATGTGTATATCCAGTGTGATTACTCTATGGTCTGGTCTTACCAGTGAGGGATACACTTCTCATCTTGCCATCCAGTACACATGTTGCTGATTATCACATCCAGTATGCTTACCCCTCTTGTGGGAGTGGTACATTGTTCCTGGGCATTTTGGTTTATGGATTCTGGGAGCTTTTCTCCGACTGTGTTGGTGCTAGTATAATGCTCCCGGTGTATGTCTGGGTATTTTCAGTCAAGCATTATAATGTGGTTTGGGGGGCTTGATATATTCATGTATTCCAACATAGGCTAGGTGCAGTTCCTGGTATTAGGACAGTAGTCTGCAGCAGGCTATATGCTGGGAGGCAGTTTTAGCCATTGGTATTTGACCATGGCTATTCAATGCTGCTTCTTGTTGTGGTACCAACATGGGGGTGTGGTTATCCTTGACATTTATTGCTAGTCACCCTCCTTTTGTAGCTTGTTCCATGTTTTGTGGCTGTACAGCACAGTATGAGGTGTGACCTGGTAGTGTTAGGGTGCTGATGTGAGCCTTGACCCAGTTTTCTATTACAGGACTGATATCTACATTCTCCATACTGTATGCATTTACACTGCACACATCTTGCTGTTTAGACTTCTGGCATTGGGTAGCATTACTTCTAGGTTCCTATCCCTTGTGGTACCTATGAAGGTAGGTTTGTGTTTTGAGACTTACCTATTCAGGGCATGCTGTGGGTACTGCCAGCCTTTGCCAGTATCCATGGGGCCTGGACTGATAGGTGCACGCCACCCCTAGCAGGTGGTGCATCATGTCATGCTCCACGTCTTCCCAGGCTGGAACACATTGGCTCCCCTTTGACTACCTGCATTACTTCAGCCAGTTATAGCTATTTATCATCCCATCGTCATTTTGTGGCTTCATGCTTGGTGAGGGTGGATGTTAGTCAGGGTCCTCAGGTGTGCATATAGTACATGGTGTTACATTACTTAACACATGGCATTCATGCCTCAGGTGGTGCTGCAGGGCTGCCTCTGTCGGATGCGCATATTACACTCCCTGTACATGTTTGTGAGCAGGTCATGTCATTTTAGGCATCCCTGTTATTATTTGAGTGAGTCAGAGGGGTATCATTCCCAGGGTTCCTACTGAGCCAGTGTATGTGCTATGCGTTGCCTCTTTGCCAAGGCCAGGGCATACTGGGCATGCCTCCTTCTGCCTACTGGGGCAGGCTCAGGTTGTTCCTCCTCCGAGTCACGCTCTGCCTGTGATGGCCTTGGCAATGGTGGGGGGCTGTTTGGCCCAGCCCTATGCTGGTCCTGCTGCAGCTGTTTTCGCAAGATCATATTATGTAGCATAGCACATACCATGACAATTTGGGTACATGTAGTTGGTGTGTACTGCAAGGCTCCACCCGATGTGTCCAGACACCGGAACCGTGACTTGAGCAGCTCAAACACATGCTCTATTACATTACATGTTTGTGCATGTGCCTCATTATGGCATTCTTGTTCAGGTGTGTGTGCGTTTCTGATGGGTGTCATCATCCATGGCTCCAGTGCATAACCTGCATCCCCCACTAGGTGTCTGTGTGGGATGTCCCCATTGGCAAATGTCTGGTACAGCTGCATCAAATGCCAGATGTGGGAATCATGGTAACTCCCAGGGCAGCTAGCACACACATTCATTATTATGCCCTGGGCATCACACACGACCTGGCAGTTGATGGAGGGGAAGCCCTTGTGGTTAATGTAGGCCCTACCCCACTCACCGACTAGTGCTTTGATGCATATGTGCGTGCAGTCTATTGCACCCACTACCTCAGGGTATTCCACTATTTGCTGGAAGAGATGCATATTGCTGGCCAATACCTCACGGGCATTGGGGAAATATACATGATCACCGACATGTACTGACATGGCATCCAGGAACTGGTGCAGTACCCTGGAGGCTGATGCCTGTGATATCCCCATCATATCACCAGTTGGTCTCTGGAAGGTACCTGTTGCTAGTATTCTTAGGCCAACACATACCTTGGTTTCCAGTGGGATGGGTTCCCTTCTGTTGGTTCTGTGTGTGAGGCGAGGCCTGCACAGCTCATCTATTTGCTGCAGGAGCTCTCTGTCCACTCTATAGCGCTCTACTATCTCCAGCTCATGGAACCCGTGGTAGGTGACCCTGGGCCTGTACACTCTTCTCCATCTCCTCACTGTGGGTTGTCTGGCACCATCTGCATTGTCACCACCCTCAGCAAGTCGCCTATGTCTCATTATGACAGCTATGGCAGCCCCTAACATTTCTGCTCTGAGTGAAGCTTTTTCAGTTTTCACTTCTATTAGCTTACTCCTGTCTTGCAGTGTCTCTTGAGAGAAACATCCCGCACTGCTGTTTGGAGTGTTTTAAGTGCTGGGCTGGGCTACTATTCTGCCTGTGTAATTGCCTGCTTCTAATTGTTTTCACCTGCTAGCTCCAGCAGTATTCCCTGCTAGCTTCCTACTAATTCTGTTGCTTCCTTTTTCCTTTCTGTTTCCTCAGGGGGGAGCAGCGTGCATACCAGCAGAAACGCGCTCACAGTGGCTTACACATGCGCACATATGCTTACACGGTTTACAATCGTCTTATTCGGGTTAACACGTGCGCACACCAGCGCAAACAGTGTTACAGGTCTGCCAACAGGCTCCTACATGCTCAGTCTGCCCTACACACGCGCACACCAGCGCAAACAGTGTTAAACATCTACCAACACGCTCCCACATGCTCAGTCTGCCTTACACACACGCACACTGCCCTACTCGCGCTTCATGGTGTGCACACATGCGCATGCACTCCCAGCAAGAAACTTTAGTGTAAGTAACAGTGTACACCTTCCATTTCTTGACTTTCCCAGACATATCTTGTGGCACTCCTCTTTCCCTGATCTGTGTCTGTCATCTGTCATGTTACACTGACCTCCAATGAACTGCATTTCTTTCTACCATTCCCCCCTGTGATGTCACCTATCTCCTACTCTATTCCTCCACCTTATGTATCTCTTACACTACTCAGACTGTGCTTATTTGCTATGTGACTGTGAGATTCAGTTTCCTAAGCCTCATTTACATGAGATTGCCTACTAATGATTAGTTACATGTCTTACACTCAGCTTCCCCCCTTAGCAACCACTACATGGTGGCCATGTTGTTTTTGGTCTGCTGGTCCTTGCATTGTCATTCCATGTATTGCATAAAACCCACATTTGTGGGTTTATAACCTTCAATTTTATGTTTTATACAGCGCAGCCCGTTTGCGCGGGGCTGTGCTGGGTTTAAACATATTATTATATTTTTATTATTTTTGCATCGGGTTACCTTGCCAATGGCCACATATTTGACCATTGGCATGCTGCCTGACACATATGCACCCTTTATTTGGAGCTGACATGGCTCCGTTGTGAATTTTGCAGAAATTTACTCAGTTGTCAACTGAGTACATTTCTGCATCTTAAACGTCTCTTACACGGGCTGGTTTCTGCTTTGTGGATCGCTAATATACCTCATTTGCATACCTTTCGGCTGCAAGTGAGGTATTTAGCATGTCCACTCCCAGTCCGTGTAAGAGACGTTTTAGCTGGTCTCTTACACGGAGTTTAGGGCTGTTCCTGGATCGCGAGGCTTGCATGGAGTGTTACACGTCTCTTACACTCCGTGCAAGCCTTCGTGAATCCTGCCCTAAGTGAAAAAGAAAATAGCCTTAATAATACCACTAGGAGAGCTTCGATATCTAACCATGCCATTTAAAATGCAGAAAGTAATCATCTAACTTATTATAACACTTTGTTCTGCGCAGGATTAACATTTCCTAAAACATAATTCAGACATTGTATGTACATTAAACAGGCTCCATCTGTTATATCAAGGTATTTCCTCTCATGTCTCACTCTCAAAGAAATCATGTCTTTTTCTTAGCAGCTCATCAGGTAGAGCAGTCACATTTGATGTTGAAGATCAAGACAAATTTGGGTTGTGTTTCCACACCAGTTGCTTGTATTCATTTTCAAACAATACCACAGCAGTTAATTCTAAGAAGACTCGATTACATCATCGCATTTATGTAACCGAGTTCTTAAAGGTGAATGCACCTTTCCATTCACAGTTTACTTTTTTGAAGTATTTGCAATATATATTTTTCACACGATGTTTTCAGTTTCGAGCATCTACTCTACATACAATAGACACTCGACATTTCGATAATAAACCAAAAAAAAAACCTACTAGCAATAGTACCTAAGACTACCTAAAAAAGGTAATAAGGGAGGAGAATAACCTATGAAATAATGGTTACTAGAGGGTTAGGCAGGTAGAGAAAAGAAAGTCTTATAAAAATAACCTGAAAATACAAGAGCTCAATGGAAGGACCATGTCAATGCAAAGCAGCAAATGAGATCTGGGGTAACAGGGAGAGATGCATTTTAGGTAAGGGGAGGTATCCAAGAGCTTTTTGGTTGCCACAAACTTAGTAACGGCCAAGTTGAATCCAATGGATCAGATAAGGAGCCCCATATGTGAGGACGAGATGAAAAATTGACAATATCAGATCAACTTTTTTTTCACAGAGCAGGTTTTGGACCCATGGACTGGGCTACTGGAATACATGATGGACAGGGAATCCAAAGAGACATTTAGGAGGGCATGGGACAGTGGATAAAGGCTAAGGTAGAAATATATTGGAATTACAATGTTAAGACACTTAAAAGGGAAGAGTAGATATGCTTATCTCCTCCATTTGCCCAGAAGCAAATGTAGTGTAAAGGAATGTAATATAAAGTATGTGGAGAGGATGATTTCTCGTCGACTTGTTCAACATGGTCAAAAAGTAATTGATGAGGACAAAGAAAAAAGTGTTTCAGAAAGAAACACACCTCTTTAGACTAACTAATGTCACTTTCATCACTCCATTCATTATACTTTGCTCTTGAATTACCAGTCCCCTGACAATTCTCCTGCTTCAACATACCCTTATTCTATATCCTCTAAACCACTACTAGCTAACCAAGGCACTAACCCAGTCTGCAAGCAATGTCTAATACAGCAGACAATTTCTTAATGTAAATATGTACATTTTCTACACTTGAATAATAATACCTTTCGGTGTACTACAGTTAATAATTGTGCATTTGAAACTGTAAATTATTTGCATTATTCTTCATTTGAAGTGAACTCCATGACCGTGTTTACAAACTCTTTTCCTTTAAAAGTTTCCAATATGTTTTATTTTCTTTACTTTGCTCTGTCATTACTGCTTTCTGCTGTCTACTGTAACTTCCAGTTTGTGACTGAAATTATCCTTAATGAATCATTCCACAGCCCCATTCAACAAACAAACATAAATACATACATACACACATGCATACATAAAGTAAGATGAAACTCCCCATTGAAGGTTAAGGTAATGATTATGGCTTTGCTGAAGGGGCAGTAGAAAGGGATAAGCAAGCGAATTATACGCTGATATTATTTATCCTAGCAAAGAGAACAGAAAAGTGATTATCACTGACTTTTATTAGGGTATGGGGACTGACAGAACAACAGAGAATGACATGCAGCATGAGTTATAATACATATTAGAAAAACTTCCATTTTGGTTGCTTGAAATTTTTTGTATAATGCATTGAGGAAAATCAGCTTTGAAGAAAGACTGATAGGGTTAGAGTTGTGTATGAGAATTCTAGTTTAAAAATAATTGTGAATGGAATTTATTATCCTTGTACCTGTGACAATTATATATGACTGTGGGCAGGGTCTATATTGTCGACACTGGATTTGATCCAAGTAAAAATTAGATGGCCACCTTGGAGTATAGTCTCATAATTCACACCTCTGGCACCAGTTACATTGAAATAATACCAATGAAACACTAAACAATTCACTAAGTGAAGCTTGGCCTCAAGGCCACACACAAAATTTCAGCTGTTGCCTCAGGCTATGGGCCTGCACCATCCACACCCTAGAACAGCTTTCTCAGTGAACCTCACCACTTGTGGGGGTTATGCATATCTTCTGAGTCCCCTGGAATGACTGTTTTCCAGTTCATTTGTACTTTGAATAAACGTTTACACACACACACACACACACACACACACACACACACACACACACACACACACACACACACACACAAAACATACTTTCCAAGAGGCTAGTAGTATTTCCCAATGCTACAGCTTTCTGTACTGGCCAAAGATAGATCACTGCCACCACTCCATATTACCTGACTGGAAAACTCCACTTGAGAAATAAAAAAATATATATAATCAGAAATTGTAATGTATAGAGAGCAGTCAGACCAATCAGAAGTATATACACACAGCTAGTCACCAGTCACAATAATTACCATATTTTCACATAATAAATATATACATAAATCAGCCACATGCTTTTTAATATGAATAACTAATGTTTCACTTGAGAAATGAGCCAAACAACATTAAGTACAAATTGCAATGTACATCAGAGCAGTCTGACCAACCAAACACTGACAGCAGTAGCTAATCATCATTCACAGTAAATACCCAATTATGAATTAATAAAAAGGTAAATTTATATATTTACTTATTTAACATTTGCTTGCCGGGAAAGTCCGACTCGGACAGAGCCCATTCTCAGTGGTGGCCTGGGGAGAAATGCTCCAGATGCACATCTTTGTAATGTGGGAGGAAACCAGAGCACCCAGAGGAAACCCATGTAAAAGCAGGGAGGACATGAAGGCTCAACACAGAAGTCATCTCAGCTGAGAATTGAATAGGAGGACCTCTTGCTGTGATATGACAATGCTAACCACTGCACCACTGTGCCACCCCAAAATAAATCAACAACAAGCTTTAAAAGATGAATAAATACAAATACAGTCAAATATGCAGAGAAATATATAATTACACAAGGAAAACAGAAAAATATTGAGCTTGTGCAGACAGGGTGCCTTTAAAAGAAGAATCTGCCTATCCAGTTAAATTCTTCCTAGCTATATCTAACTGAAAGAGTTACTGAACATTATCTATGCTATTTGAATTTTCGGCACATAAACAGAGACAAGAATGCAGAAAAATGCTCACTGGTACAGAGTAACAAGCTGGTCCTTACTTAACAAAGTCTGGGACATAGAAATAAAGAATAGTGAAATGATGGATGCCAGTTCAACAGTTTCTAGTAGAAGGTTCATTCCATAAGATCCCATGGAGGGATGTCCTGTAATGGGTTCAAAGTTTAATGCATACCATTAACAAGATTCTTTGAAATGCATATCTCCTTAGTGAACCACTGTCCAGGGTAATTTCTGGAAACTTTCTATAAGGTATTGTGTTGGACATCTTCCTGTTTATTTTTCTGTTTCAGCCAACAACCTCCACACAGGAACAAAAGAGAAACCTTGAGATTCAATAAATTCTGTGTAGGCTTTTTGCAAAGCCTACGCAGAGGTTACGTGTTTGCACTGTGAGCAGCAGTGCTAATTACATATTCATGCTGCACACCACATTTAAATGTAAACAAGTGCTGTTGCCGGTCAGGAAACCATGTAAAGCAACACGGATAACAATCCTGTGTACCTCAGAGCAAACTAGGTTAACAGGATTGCACGGAATGCTACAATGATTATCAGGGTTTAACACAGTGTCATCATCATCATCTTCTTTCGGCTGTTCCCGTTACATAGTGTAATGTATATATATGGTCCAAATACAGTACAGGACAGTGTATGCAGTGCAGTGTATTGTGAAATCCCATTCCAGGCATTCTATAGAAAAGTTGCATAAATGATCTGTAATGGTACATGGGCTGCCATTCAAAATAAATTTCCAAGGAAAGTAAGTGTGTGTTGAATAGGAACACACAGATGAATTGTACAAATGAACAGGTCTATATTACGGCATCAAAAAGGCCATTAATTGAATGGCTTTATAATCAAAAATGCCATTAACAGAAGTGTGTATTGTGAGATCGCAGTACAGTGAAGATCGGAAAATTTGTCCTTTCCTCACTGTAGTGCAATCTCAGAGTTGGTATATATAATTAGGGGTCCACATCTAAATTTCAAAATACCAAAATCTCGAGTTTTGAGATACCGAGCTCAAAACATCAAGATTTTTGTATCTTGGAATTCAAACGTGAACCAAAAAAAAAATAAATAAAATAATGTGCACCCCTCCCCCACTTTAATATACCAACTCCGAGATTGCGCTACAGTAAAGAGAACAGTAAGTGGAACAGGAACATTACCATTCTCTTCACTATAGGGTGATCTCGGAGTTGGTATATTTAAGTGGGGGGCACAGCCCCCCCCATGTTGGGGATGCAGGGGGGCTTGCCCCCGACAAAAACATTATTTTAGCTGTGTTTTTTTTTTTTTTCATTCACTTTTAACTTTCAAGATACCAAAATCTCAATGTTTTATGTTCGGTATCTCAAAACTTGAGATTTTGGTATTTGGACCCATATAATTAGTGGGGGTGTGGGGGGCACAGCCCCCTACAAAAGCGACTTCTATTAACAGCATTTTCAATTATAAAGCCATTCAATTAATGGCCTTTTCAGTGCTGTAATATAGACCCTATATGAGCACAGGGAAAGAGGACAGATGAAACATCCTAATGTACAGCAGATGAGGACATGTTAATGGAAAACAGTTGTAACAGGTACACTAATCACATATCAGTATGGTACAGTACAGACTGCACATTGAAATTATATATTATGTGACTGTCATACAAGGTGACATAACAATGTAGAAGATGCCTTTATGAGATAAGCGTCCTGTCATGAACAGTGTAAAGGACATCTATCAGGGATGTTATATACAATTGGGGTTGGGTGCATATTGCGAAGCTGTGCAAACTGATTTGCCTTAATATGACTGTAATGTCAGTGGAAGTCTCCAACAAGTGGGACATAGTTAAAGGCTCAAGGACAACAGTAAAAGAAGCATGGACAATCATGGACAGTATCAGAATAATGTCACCAGTAATCCCATGTCTGTGATACAACATATGTCATTCTGAGTGGTCATAGATGGTTCTGTACAAATGCACTTTTACAACTATTATGACATGTCAGCACTCTTTGAGGGTAATCAGGCAGACCATCCTGACACTGTAACATCTGCTGGAGGTGTTAGGAGGGACACTGCTATACTTGTATGTGACATTAGGATCATTACAGGCTAGTTGACTGGTGTGCATGGCAGATATATATGGCACAATCCAAACTGTCCCAAATGTAATCCATTCTATCAATGTTACCAAACAGCTATGTATGCACTGTGTGCATCACCAGAACAGGTATCACACATGCATCTGGTATAACACCTTGATAGGTGTTCCGCTCCATCACATACTGAAGTAAAGAATACCTAGGAATGTCCAATAAGCTGTGTGACAGCTCACTGTGGCAAAGGTGGTACACTTCAGTTACACATCACTGGAAGCTGTGTACGGAGGTACATGAAGAAGGGTGCATTTTACTCAGTTATGGGGTGTGATGAAGGTTGTGAACTCTGGAGGTTTTATAGCCTTTGATGTGGATGTCCTTCACATACTCAGTAGTTGAGTTACATACAATGGAGTAGTCAGCACTGTGGACACATTCTGGTGGTCTTTCCACATATCATCTATCCAAGGACACAGGTCACATACCAGTTGTTCTGCTTATAGGGTGTGATGTCTACATTAACCATGGGTTGTGCATTTGTTTTCATAATGTAACAAATCTCTCCATGTTTTTGTTTCATTACATGTGTTGTATGTTGATACTCTCTGCATTATACTAATATCACAGTTGGAGTCAATGATTACCCACAATTTGTAGCCCTTCAGACAGCTGTTTGGACACAGGATGTATATGTCATTCATGATGGCTACGACTTAAATAATGGTCAGGAAATGGTCTAGCAGACAGCCCTGATGTACATACCAGATCACTGGACCTGATATATAGGTCACTTCACACATTTCAACATAGTTAAATGCCACTTATGTGATCCACTAGTCTACACACACAGTAATATAGGTGTTTATGGCCACATCTGACAGTGTTTTTATTTTATTTATTTTACATTTGTTAGCCGGGATAGTCTGACTGCACTGAACCCCTACCTAAGTACACAGACTAGAGAACACAGTACTTTAAGCTAGTGCCACAGCACAAGTCTGACTTTTACAAGGCTGCAAGATAACATATGGTTGATGACATCAGCACTGGATATTGGAGAGAAGATATTGGGAGACCTGCATGAAATGGCTGTGTAGGCATGTGGTACTGTCAAGATAGCTCAAGTTCTGCATGTTACCAGATTGATGGGTATACAACAAGTAGTATTTGGTGGTTGTATTCCAATGTGCAGGTATAGTATAAGAGACAGCTTTACAAACTATATGTAAACAGGTGTCCACATTACTACAAGTATTTGAAAATCTGACTGTCAATCTAAAGATGTGAATGCTATATCACACAACATTTCTTATTAATTTATATAGTATAGTTGATATATTTGTGAACAAGTACCGAGTGACCAGGGTTGCAGCGCATGGGGGAGGTAACACATGGCTGCATTGCAAATATATGATATATTCTTAGACAGGGCCTTCATTTTGTTATGTTTCCACATGTAATTCTTACAATCCCATGTGGCAACAGCCAAAAGAACAACAGCACCAGATAAATAAAAAAACATTTGAAGTTAAAGCAATTGGAAGTTTGACATTTAATTACACTGTCTGTTCTTTTTAAAGTCCTAGTATTTTAGTATTTATGGTCTTTTAGTGACTTGATTGTTCACTGGTTGGTTTTAACAAAGCAGCTTAATTGGTAGGTGGTTTTTACTAAGTTATATGATGTGTGAACTTGTGTTTGATTATTTGTTCTGATGAAGTTCCTATGGTTAGGAATGAAAGTGCTCAACTTTTTTCTGTAATAAATAGTTTTTATATTTACCTGGTGCCGTGTTCCTTTTGGCTGTTGCCACACGGGATTGTAAGAATTAGGAGTCTTGTGGTTACCTTGAGAGTTGCCTTTCATTTATTAGTATGTTTCCACATGTAATTTCATGCCATGAAGACTAAATGGACAGTAAACAGAACTAATACATGTTAATATTTAGTTTGCATATCACAATGGCGAGCAGTGAGTTTGCATAATGGCTGGCAAAGTGTTTGCACATGCAGGATGGACAGTTCTACTGCTTTCCTTGTTTTCACATAGTTAAGCAGTACACAAATGTGAGGCTCATTGTTAAAATTCTGAGAGTTAGTATTGAGTGTATTAAACACACCTGCTGATTAGCTGACTCTGTAGCAGCAGGTGTAAATGCATTGACACATTTATTTTTGAGCCCAGATGGTACTGAATTTTAATCCAGGTGTATGTAATACTTTTAAATAAGTAGTGATAATGCAAAGAAATTATTCTTATACTACATTCACCTTGTGTTACTATGTTTTACTTTAGTGCAGCATGTTTAAGTGGCATTGCATGGAGGTAAACTGCACCACAGAAAATCTGTTTACCATCACCCTGGCATTGGTGTGCATTGCCCAACTCTGCACAAACATAGAAGCCAGAAATTGAAGGGCTCCATTGTTTTTTTTGGTACTTATGTGTGGTGCATGTAATTCTATTTTTGACCAGATTATAGGTGTTAATATGGGATAAATAGGAAAGTGGTGAAATGGGGAGCAAGCAGGGAGAAGAACAAAGGAAAAGAAATACAGGAATATGCAGGAGGGAGATAGGAAATAACTATAGCAATTATATCTCTCGACCTTACCAAATTCCTTGGTATTTACTGGTTTTGAGGGCAAAATAATGGGTGCCTCAAATTTCTGAGTGGCCCTTTCAATCCCCAATTTTTTTTTATTTTTATTTAAAATTTTAACTTATGACTGACTCTGAGACTGGGGCAGGGAGTTCCAAGTAAACTGCTTTGAAGTTAGTGTGTGCCTGTCTATAAGCATTACTTTGTTCTCATGTTTAAAATCGAAAAATCCAGTATATGAAAACTAAAAAATATTGTGATAGTTAAAAAAATCATAAAAATGGCACTATTGAGTACGTACCCTTGCTCAAATCTTGAAATTCTACTATTTAAATAGAGTGCCTCTTAAGTTCACAAAGCATTGGGAAATGAATGTAGTGCATGAAAAAGTATGTAGGTAATGTCATGTCCTGTAGAAAGAGTGTGCAACACTTGGCAATATGGTGGCAATGCAGTTAATAAATACGGAGGTTTGGACCGGGCTTAAGAAAAAATTAATAGCAACATTGATGGTGCCCAAAGAAAAAGCAATCTCAAACAATACAAACAGCACCTTTAATTCCTCATCAAAAGTATGTTCCATTCCACACACATTAAATCATATCAGTCACTTGAGTAGCCACACTTATTGCTAAAGTACATATAACAGGGAGCTGATGGGACTTGAAGAAGAACTTCTCCAGCAGCTTAAAAGCGAGGAAGTATCTAATAGTTCATGTGTCAGTGCTGTTGGTGATTCTTTTGACCGCTGGGTGTTTGTTTTTCTTTTAGTTCTTGGGCTAACCTACTTGAAGGTTAGGGGCTCAGGACGGGAGTCCCTCAGAATAAGGAAATAATCAGTAAGTGTGCAACAGTTCCTTTCAGTAACACATTTGTAGTAACTCTTATGAATTAGTCTAACCCAATCAACAAACATACAAAAAAAAGTGCACTCAGGTATCATTTTTTTTGAAAAGTAAAATATATCACTTTAGGTGCCAAAAACTATTTGTCTTACTTGTGGAAGAGAATGGAACTAGAAGAAAAAAGCCAAGCCCTTAAATTGCAAGATTGCAACATACTGAAAGCAGTAAATGGTGAGTTGCTGTTTATTAATTTACTGAAGACAATGTCAAAGCAGGAAACCACACCAAAGTAATATTCAAACTGTTTTAATGATGCTTTTGTCTTTTCTTTAAAAACTTCACCAGATGAAAACACCTCCCAAAACAAAAAGAAAATAGAAATTTGATTCGTACATAAATTAATGTGTTTTCATCTGAAGAAGTTTTTAAGACAAGATGAAAGCACTCATTAAAACAGTTTGAATATCACTTCGGTGTGGTTTCCTGCTCTGATGTCTTCAGTAAATTGATTTGTTGCTCTTGTCTTGGATTTGTTTCACTGTGTTATTGCATTAATTTATAATTAATAAGGGGTGGTCGGTTCTCAGAAAATGTGTAAACATTATAGTTGCACGGTACTACTTTTTGTTTCAGACTTTGTGTATACAGAGGAGAGTGTGCTTAAAGTAAGAGATAAAGCAGTAGTCGCTGATGGTGAACATCTAGACAAATGCATAGGCTATTTGTGATGCCATTAAAATGTAGACTCTTCTCTGCTAATTATTTTTAAAATCTGAAGCTAAGAATTCCTGTATAGTTTAAGACTAGTCAAAGAAAACATTGAATGACAGTATTTTGTTTAATACACACTGTTTTTATTTGACATTTTCACTTAACAAAATGGGGAAAAAAAGTTTTTCGGTGTTTTCCCTGAAGGTTTAATTAAAATGTGTTCAAACTATGGGTTGTTTATTTTAAAGACAATCACAATTTTTTGTTCACTAACGTTCAGAGTTTAAGAAGGCGTCATGTTTTCTTAACTGACCACACTTATTATTCAAGGTCACACACAGTTTGTCATAGGTATAATAACCATGAGATGGTAATGTTTGTTAGGCTCAACTATCTGATGTAGATGATATGTCTCAATCTGCCAGAGCAAGAAATCTGAACATGGTTTTCTGGCAAATTAGTGGAAAATAATTAAAATTTGAATTTAGAAAACAATGACTGACATTTGAGTGTCAGATTTCATATCCTTCAGAAAATTCATGCTAATGCAAAACCTGTTATTCTATCTACTTTCTATGTTTTTAAGAGCACTATTTAAAAATTGACCCTATTTTGGGGTCTTTGTCCCACTTTTATTTATGGTTTTGTCCAATATCATGCTCAAAGAGGTTGAGAGGTATGCCACAAAGTGGGATGACAACACAATAATGTTGTATAGCCAACTGGACCAAATCAAGTATGTCAAGAAGGCATGTGTGCAAAATGGAGAGCTATGTACGGGATGATTTTTTTTTTTTTTAGGACAGGTGCCCATTTTTTTTAATTCAGTAAGAGAGGAATGCTGGGTAAGGGATGTTGGTATTTCTGGGTCAGGTAAGTTTGAGTGAGGTAGCAAATGCAAACAAACAAGATAAACAAGACAAGATACAGTGACAGTGAGGGGCACAAAAGGTTGGTAGACACCACGATTGGGGTGAGGGAGGAGACAATGCAAGCCCATGCTTGCCAAACATGGCAACAGTAAGAATCTAGTCTTCACCCATAGGACTGTCATCACTGTCCCCTTACTCTACTGGGTGCTGGAGTGCTTGATGTCTTCTCCTCCTGCGTACCATGAGGGAGAGCAGCCTCTCTATCCATCATAGTATGGTACAGTGCACAACCCTACACACCAACCCTGGTATCTCATGGTAGATGATGAAATCCCAAGCTCCGCTACTGCTCCCAGAGGGTGCCAAAGCACCACCTGCCAGGGCAGAGCCACCTGAGGGTACAGGTAGTACATGGGCAGTAGAGGCAATGCTGCCAGGTTGGGTCTCAGATGTGCTAGGCATCAGTGCTGTAATTGGTGGAGTAGAGAGCAGGGAGCAGGCTGACTCACTGGGGTTGGCCTACCTCGCAGTGCTGTGAAGCATTTACTGATTTGTTAGAGATGGATGACATGGAGACATTTTGACAACACATAATAGAAAATAAAAAAGAGATAAGGGTTATAAGGGGTGGTGTAAGAGAAAAAAAAAAGATATAAAATTAGTACCATCGTATGTTACATACAATGCACGATCATAATTATGCAACTATTTTATCCAAACTATTATATTTAAGTATATATCCAATCACCTACAAAATATAGTTACAGATTACTTAAAGTAATCCTTACAATGTGCATATATTGCACTTATGCTTGTTCCAAGTATACTGATTACAGTTAACCACAGGACATTTATGCTACTTGTATAGAGTTTAATTTGGTTAATATTATGAAGGACATGCAGTATTGTATAATTACTGCTCATGGTATTTGAACCCCACAACCTCTAACAGTCTTACCCTTGACTGCTAAAGATGGTTTGTGCTACAGACTTATGCATGCATACTTGCTTTTACAGTTAGGATATGTATGCTCACTTTGCTACTACTGTACAGAATACCAAAAAAAATCTATCATTAACTGTTAAACTTACAATAATATTTCTGTTATGCTGCATGCACACCACTTGTTTCCCTCAGTCTCTACAGATGTTCAGCATCAGCCTGACAATTCAACTCTGTCAGCATTAGCTGTGAAAAGCAAAGAAATGAACAGAAGAGTATTATGCATACAGTGTCTTGCCTATATTTAGCTTTAGATGTATTAAAAATTCTCTTTATTAGCATGCTTACACAACTGTGGGATGTCACCAGTTTGAAATTTAGTCAACCAATGTTTGAGGGTATCCCTTTTGGACTTTTCTAGGTTATTGAAGTGATGCCTATATTGTTCTCCAATGCGTAGGATGCCAGTCGCATGGCAAAACTATTCTAACCCTCAAACTTGTACTGGGAGCCAGAATATTCCCCCTTCAGAAGCCTTTGGCTGTGGTGCTTTACCAGGAGTCCAGTAAACATCCTGGACTCCTGAAAATCCCACCTCTGCACCCTAAACAAGGCACCTTCCCCTCTAATGCCAAACATGTCTAATACCAAATGTAGCTCAATGGCAACTAATAATTTCCCACCAAATCCTGTTATCGCATTTACTGGTAGTATGTAAACCCAAGAAACAATGCCAACCATGTTTGCGCAATGTTAAGCAGAGAGTAACAGTGCCAAGCAGAGAGGAAAGCAGTTTTTGAAACTGGAAGGTTAATCTGACACTTGACATTAGTTTGTGAGGTGTTTGTTGCTGTAGGGTGGAAATATTTTTTTTTAAATTGGAAGGTAACTGTTAGGTGAGTTAACTTTGCAGACATGCACTGGGGACATAAATTCCATGACATGACACATTTTTGTTTTGGCTTTATGCACTGATAAAATTGATTTTTAAAGTGTGGGATTCAAACCTATGCATAAGAGACAAAACATTTTCTTCCACAGCTGTGATTTTCCACCTTTGCCACAGACGAACTGCTGTTCTGACATAGTCATGAATCATTCATACATATAGTTGACAGCTTGAAATGTTAACCCAGTATGTGTGTGACCTGGTGAGGTTCTTGTATATAGATTCATTTGTGTATATGCCTTATTTTAGTGTGAAGGCCATTAAAGTCCAGATAGCAGAATTATACTTACAGAAATATAGTAGACAGTATACCCTAGGTCATACATCTGAAAACACAATAAGGGTGTCTTATCCCTCATACATATAATTCATATAAGCTCCACTATGTAAAGTATTATAAATGGTATTGAATATAATGTAAAAAGGAACAGCAGAAAAAATGTCTGGAATATTCTGTATTAGGACCCAGGACCATGCGTATGGTATCCCAACACTTACACCTGTTGCTACAAGAATGGTGAACTAACACTTGTATATTTTTCTGTTCATTGCTATAAACTGAACTGCTACAACAGTAAAAATACATTGCACTCCCAGTAATTGAACCCAGGACCATTGGTATTACAGCCCAACACTTACACCTGCTGCCACAGGAATAGTTAAATGACAGTTGCATAATTCCATATTCATTCTTAAGTTTTATGTGTTACCTCACCATACAACTTTATTTACCATGTTTGCACAGTGCCTAACAGAATAGAATGTATCCATTTTTAATTACTGACTGTGTCCTGTCTGCGGGTGTTGG
Source organism: Protopterus annectens (assembly GCF_019279795.1). NCBI lineage: Eukaryota > Metazoa > Chordata > Ceratodontiformes > Protopteridae > Protopterus > Protopterus annectens. The sequence continues at coordinate 835,382,710 of NC_056728.1, read as the reverse complement.
GGAACCTTGCTAACTGCTGTGCAACATCACTGAGCAGTGTTGGGTGATGGAGAGCAAACCTTGCAACAATGTATCCTTTTTGACCTTTACACTGTCCACATTCTGTATGCCTTCTGTGTGGGCCACTGCTAAGTATCGTGCAAACCAGATAAGCACAACTAAACTTGCCATTCATTGTGTTTCTTTGTTTTCTTTGTTTGCACTAAGCCACTCACCGTGCAAGCACTGGCCTAAAAAAGATTAAAAATTAAAAAAAAAAGGGAATATTAGTTGAAATGAAGAAAAGTAATTTATGAAATAAACACTACAACATTTTTGTTGGTACACATGAAATATTTTTACACAGGTCTGGATTTTAACTCTCACTTCAATGAACCTTCAGAACAGAGTAAGGGTGTCTTATCCCTCTTTGCCACACAAACAGCTTTCCAGCAGGGAACTGAAATAATTCTGCATACAACCAGCTGCAACAACATCCACAGTACTAACAAAACGTATGACAGTTGTTTGTACAGGTATTACTTTCAGATGTAGTGCACTGAGTGATCACATAACCGATTATGACTAATGCTTACAAAAATGCAGCTCTGTCTTATCTCTCTGTGTTTGTTGCTCATTCTTGTCTTATCTGAGCAGTAATCTGAGACATGCAGTTTGTAAGGTATTCTGCATCCTTGCCCTTAAAATGTGTGAGGGTACTAAATGGCAATAATATGCAGGTGGCAAGAAATGAAGAGGAGGTTGGATGTTACTGACAGAAAACGTGGACTATGTGCTGCTTACTTACATTTAAAACCTTGATAAAATTACTTCTAAATTTTGTAAGTCTAACTTGGCTGATACACCCACAGGAGGTAGGGCAGTCCAAATTGCTATTGTGTTTTCTTTCTTCCTACCATTAATCCTTCAGAGTTGCAATCCATTAGCAGAAAACACTGAGGGAGTGTTTGAACAATGTTTATATTTGCTATAAGGAGCCAAGTAATTGGGATTCAGCAATTCTAATGAATTCACACATTTGCATCTTCACTGTGCTCACAGTCCTGAATCTACACCATAAAAAGAGAACCATGTAGCTAGGGAACTTGAAGGTGAGGAGATTTGTTTATGTAGGTAACACAGCAGAAGATATATCTGCACAGAAGACCACTGATCTAGATTAGGTATGCTTGCATTTTTTAGCTATATACTGCATATGCTGAAATGTCATTAAGGAAAATCTGTTAATATATCTTAGCATTAACAAATACTACTTTTATCTGCTTGCATTTCTTAGAAGTGTACTGATGGCATGGGCATGTTTGCCAGGGCATTTCACTTTCTCAGATGTACAGCCTGTCATCACAAATGCTAATGTCACAATTGTTTTTCTGTGTACAGTCTTCCATTGTTATTTCTGTGAAATGGTGAATGTCCTATATAATCAATATCACAGTGGTGTTAGCCTTCTAGGATGGACCATACACACCTCTAGGGGAGTGCCAAAGGTACACATGACTGGCAATAGCTTAACATGGAATGTTTTGTGTTAAGTCTATAGACATGTTTCAGACACAGTTCATTTGATAACACTTTTGACATTTCACTGATGGTTTGCTAGCAATATGTGTCATTTGTCTGCTCTTTTGGAGATGGGAAGCAAAGTTGCATTCTTGTTTTGGCGCAAACAAGGATATGCTACGATTGTTGCTCTCCTTGTTTAGCATCCAACCTTGCTTTGTGTGGGAATGTAATATGTTACAACCACACAATTCCTTTTTTAACATTTCAATATCTTGATTGTTTTATGTCTCCCCAGTGGGTAATAGTGAAATGCTACCTTTTATGTGTTATCTGGTAACAGGATTTTTAATTATGTGATAGTTATGTGTATTATCCTTCTGTTGTGTTTTAGGTCACCTAGGACTATAGCACTTAGGTGTTACAATCTCAAAAAAACACCCTCAGTGACCCTGAGAATCAGGTCGTGGTGCAAGTTTTTAGGTGACATGGAGCCTTTCTGCTTGAGAGGGGAAATAGAGATTTGTCCGGCAGAATACAGATCTGGCAGCAGATAGTTGCTGATATGAATGCAGTAGGTGGGCACAGCAGTACACATGATCAGATATGTCATAGCACTACTGACATGATTTCATCTGCTTGGAGGAGAGCAGCTGCAGTGGCCTGTGATCGGATGGGTACTGAGGGGGGACTGCTACACAGCCACCACTAACAGCAAATGAAGAGCTCCTGTCCACTGTCAGGGAGTCATACAGCTCCCAGGAAAGTACAGAACAGCATGTCCTTGACATTGGTAGGCTTATGTATCTCAATTGTTAAATATTCTTGTATAGTAACATATTGACAGCAATACATAAGTTCTGTTTAACAATATATTTGGGGAGAGTTCTAGATTGCTACAGTTATGAACACATTCTGATTGATTACACATGGGCTTAGGTTGGACTTGTCATCCAAGTTCTTGTTAAAAGTATCGTTAATGGACATATAAAGGGCAAAATGTTTTAACTCCCTGTGTTACTGTTAATTGTGATGATGCTGTGCTTGCTTTTGCTTAAATTCCTCCAGTACCATCATCCATGGGAAGCATAACATCAACTGCACATGGTAAGCCAAATATCTTTTTTGTCAGTAGTGGTGAGCAGTTCAAAGAATTTATATAGTTTTTCCATATGTATGATGTGGGTGTCAGGACTGTTATGTAAATTGATGCACTGTCTGTAGTACTGGTACCACAGTTAGTTTGTTAGCATACCTTTGACTATAGTAGTGTCACTATTGATTTCTTATCAGTGTTTGTTGCTTATTATCACAGGTGATCCCAACAGTAAAAGTGTAGGACTCTTACCACCTAATGTCAGAGTACCAACAGACTCTGTCTATGATGCTGGCCAAACAAAAGCACAGTCAGGGGAGCAGAGGTTGAATCTGACACTGAAGATGACATTCAGCCATCCTCTGTAATTCCACTGAACGCAGCCAATAGGCCCACGCCAACCCTTTCCAGTGAGCTCTCAGATACTGGACAGGTAAAGCATTGAAACACTCAATCAGGCAAGTGTGGTTACTGTTGCCTGTTGACTCTGGCTGTAGCCAAAGTGTGAGCTAGGTGTCATGCAGGAGGGTTGTTAAGGGTGCTTGGAGGAGGCCTGCTGTCCATCCTGCACCTGATCCAGGTGTGTCTTCCCATGCCACTTGACGTATGTTTAGGGCCATCATGAAGGCACAGGCACATTCATATAGGTCCTCCAGAGAAATAAAAACCAATAGCCAGCAACCTTCACCCCCCAGCACACACACACAAGCATGCAAGCACAGAAAGCAAAAAAAACAAAAAACGTAAAACGCTGTTAACATCCACCAATCCCCCGCTTATGTAAGACACAAAACTTCTCTAACTAACAAAATTAAAAAAAAAATAATATAATATCTCACATGGTGTCTGTCTGCCAAAAAAAATTCATTAAGTTCATGATTAATATTAAAACATCTGTTTACAAAGGCTCATTTATTGAAGTTACCATTTACAACTGTTAAACACATTTCGATTTTTTTTTAAAAAAACTCCTTCTTCATTAGTTTTTAATTCAATCAATCTCAATAATTTTTTTAAAAATTAAATTAATAAATAAATACAAATATGATAAAAACTACTAAATATTTATGCCTTTTAAAACCTTTTGTATTCTTTGTTTCATGAAAAATTCATCATGAATCATGAACTCCAGAGAAATGCTTAGGGTTGTAGATATGGGACAGGCTGACATGCGTGACTGTCTCCATCATGTTGCCGATTCAATTGATTGGATAAATGACACATTGGAATGGGCAGTGTCTGTGATGGAATGTCTTCTGAGAGGGGAATGGCATCCTCATGGGCATAGGCCAGTCATATCATCTGCTGTTAGCCAACGTGGTCGTACCTGATCACTCCCCCATAGTGGCAGTACTTCCACTGCTCCATCAGTGGTTGATGTGATGATATCCAGATATGGCAGGCCATGGGGTTGTGGTCCTGGGTGTCTTCCTCAGGGGAGCTCATCCAGCAGGCATCGGTCACATTCAGGTAGCAGCAGTGCATCTGACCATGGCTGTAGACTTCCCAGTGCAACTTCTGGCAGAGCCAGTTCTCATGGTCAGGTATGAAAACAATAAACTGCCACTTCTACCATACATGGCTCACAGCTGTCTGATATACCAAGATGTTGAGCTAGCACAGAGATTGGCTGTGTTCATGTAGACACTCACACACCAATTTCAACTGCAGGACACATACAGACAAGCACACAACAGTTACATGGTTCGGTCAGCTCATTTTGTCTCACTGATCATTTGTTACTTTATCCAAATGTCTACCTAGTTGTCTTTCTTACTCACATACACTCACCAACCTTTTCTGTCAGCCTAGGCTTCCTGCCCCCCCCCCCCAACAACACCCTGTGCAAGTGATGATAATTGTGCCATATCCTTGTTGTCTATATTTTGGATTCAGGGATACATAATATTTTTGTCCATACCTCTCAACCTCTTAGAGCAAGAAATCTGGAAATTTTTGATGTCTGAGCCCTACTACTTGACAGAGGACACATGTAGTCACATCAGTCTCTGCTGTCTCATGTTAAAGTCATTTCTGTACAAATCACCCACCTTTTACTTGCTTACATTACTAAGTAACATCTTGCAAGAATATGCCATTCATATTATTACACAATACACTCCAGGTTCAACACTTACCTTGTAAATCCAGAAGTTGCAACAGGTTTAATTCAGGGCTGAATCTGTCTGATGCTAGCAGTACACAGCCATTACATGGGTAAGTAAATATTGTGAGAGTTCCCTGGCTACAATGTTACTATATGTATGCACACAGGATGAAGGTTTTAGCCCCTTAGGTGGTGAGTGAATGTGCTATGCATTGCTTCTTAGCTAATGAGAGGGTAAACTGGGCATGCCTACATCTTTCTACACCCACAGCAGCTGCTGCTTCTCCCTCTGACTCCTCATCTGTGTGTGGCTGCAGTGACCTTGCCATTGCTGGTGGCATGTGTGCCCTGTCCCCTTGCTGATTCTACTGAAGTCGCTTTCTCAAGATTATGTTGTGTAGCATGGCACAAGATGGTGAATATTTCAGTACATGTACATGGATTGTAATGCAGGGCTTCCCCAGATGTATCTAGGCACCAGAAACATGACTTCAGCAGCCCAAACACATGCTCTATGATATTTCTGGTTTGAGCATGTGCCTCATTATGACATTCTTCAGCGGGTGGGTGTGCATTTCTGATGGGTGACATCAGCCACAGTTCAAGTGCATAACCTGCATCCCCCAGTAAATGACCATGTGGGATATCCCCCTAGTGAACATCTGATACAGTTGAGAGTTGTACCTTATACGTGAGTTGTGGTAACTGCCTGGGTTGTCAGCACACATACTCAGGATGATTCCCTTGGCATTGCACATAACTTGGCAGTTAATAGAATGGAAGGCTTTCCTATTTATGTAGAGCCTTCCCTGTTCCCTGGGTGGTACCTTAATTTCTATATGTGTACAATCTATGGCAACCAGTACTTCAAGCTAATGTATGCTGCAGGGTAGAACTCCTGCATGTTTGTGGCCCTGTCCTCAGGAATATGGGGAAAATATATGTGGTCACTGGCATGTTGGAGCATAGCATTTAGGAACTGATGAAGGATCCTGGATGCTGATGCCTGTGACACCCCCCAGCATGTCCCTGTTGGTCTCTGAGAGGTTCCTGTAGCTAAAGATCTAAGTGCTGTGCATACCTTTATCTCCACTGGTATGGGTTCCCCCTCGGTTTGCCTGGCTCTGAGATGAGGACAACAGAGTTTGTAGAGTTCCAGTAATGTGTCTTTATCCACCCTGTAGTGCTCTACTATTTCCACGTCACGCAGCTTGTTATAAGTTAAATGGGGTCTGAAAACTCTTCTCCTTCTTCTTGGCCATGGTCTATTAGCAGCAACAGCAACATAAGACGTCAATCTGTTGCACATACAAATGAATTAAAGCAACAGCAGCCCCTAACATTATTTCTGTGTAGCCTCCTTTCCATGGCTGCATTCCAAAAGGTTTGGAATTTGCAGGGAAAACCAGTGCTGAGTCTACACGGTTGCTTTATAGCTTGTTGAATAACTCCTCTATCCTGGATTGGTTGATCAGCATACAGTTCAGCTGGTTATGCTGTAATTAGCATGTCACGGTGTTTACCATGTTTGCACAGCTCTACACATCGTGTAGAGATGCTTATTGAATCTAAAACAGTGTGCTATCATGTGCATGTCATGCCAGTCTGTGTAGGGTTTATTGAATCTGGCCAATAGTCATTTCTGATTCAGGGCAAGCAATTACCTACTCACTGTAGTTGCCTTCCTCCAAAAAGAAACTGAAAGTGTTCCAGTTCACTCCATGCAACTAATGACAACAAAATTGTTACATCTCCTTTCATATATTTTTACATTTTATATTAGTTGTTATACTTCCTAGAAAAACGTTTGCATACAAATTTGCAAACCTTACATACTTTTTATAGATTTTACATCAAAACAATTGTAAGTCATATATATGTTTTCAATCACATATGCAGAGTTCATGTTTTACAGCCCTGCTACCCATCAATAAATAACAGAATTTGTAAGGTTTATATGCACCGTTCACAAATTGTGGTACAGACTTTCAAAAAATAGTGGCAGATTTATACACAAACATCAGCGCCCATACAATTGTTTCAAACTGTTACAGAATTTCTTGCAAGGAGTGTTCATATGTTGCTTTGTGGGGAGCAGAAAATGGAAGAAATGGGAATTTATGCAGTTTGTTTGCAGGACACCGTTTATTGCTGTTGCGGTTTTGCTGAGAAGAGATAGTTCAAAGAAAGAGCTGGGCTGAAATTCCTTTGGGAAATGGATTACAGGGAACTAGATGGTGGTTGTGATGAATAGGTCAAAATATTTGACAATATCATAATTTCAGACAATAACAGAGATTGTTGTGAGGTATAGTAAATACAGGATGAAGAAAATTAAGAGACAATGACTCATTGGTGGGTGAGGTCAAAGACTTTGATAAGATTACAAATATCTGTTATGATAGTTTTGCGTTGCATTTTGTACTGAACATATCACTCATGCATAAGTAGCAGTGAAACTGTCAGAAAGTGTGTTTAAGGTTGATATGGACAGGAAATGAGCTTAAAATAGGGTATTCAAAATATAAGGACAGGCAGAATAGAGGATGGAGAGTTCCAGAGTTTCAGCAATACACACTCACTGTAAATGTGGGCCTGTTATGGGAAGGAGTCATCTTTTCTGGATTAAATAGCATAAAAGAGAAGGTTGGAAGCAGTACTGCAGTATGGTTATATTAGATGTGTAGGTAGTAAAGAGTAAAGATATGCTGGTGAGAATAGGTGGATATATGGATGGGTAAGATTAAGGGAATGATGCGGAATAATCCTACAGTGCTAAAATCTATTATAAAAAAGGGAAAAATCTAAGGCAGTGTAGAAGAGTAATGGATTAGGTGACTAGAAGGTGTATGGGAAGCTGAGAAAGGGAGTTAGCAAAGACAGACAGATTAGGTATGATCTGTAAGCAAACGGAACAGTGAAGAGAGGTCAATGGGCAGATAGAAAGTGGGGAGTGCTGGGTGGTGATCTGGAGAGTGTAAATGGGGAAAGTATGCAAATCCTTTATGTAGCAAGACCAGTTTCTGATTTGCAGATGAAGCCAATCCATAAGTGATCTAATATATTTTTTTTAATTTGCATTTTGGTTAATTGGGTAAAGCATTGATTAACTGCAGGCTCAGCATAGATGCCAATAAGCTTACAGATGGAATGTGTTGTGCAGCAAGATGGGTGTGGGAAATGTTGAATTTAGAGGTCTCACTATGTGTACATGTGGTAGAAATGTGAACAAGTGGGCATGCCCTGGGAGAGGGAAAAAATAATTTGGGAGGTGACATGGTGAGTGAGTTCAGAAAAACATTGGAAATGATGGCCAAGTGTTAAGGGCTAGAACAGACAGCAGACTGGAAAGGAATGGTTAGTGAATGGATGCTGATGTCATAGTGGGGGGAGAAAAGAATAGTGATGAGGTGGAAGGATGAGAATGTAGGAAGAGGTCAGAGGTCACTGTGGGGGTAAAATAGGAGCTGAACTTGGAGAATATTGCATGAAGTGAAGGTTAAGCAGATGAGGGAATATTTCAAAAGACTCTGGGAGTAGGATAGAAGTGGCAGAATAAGGAAGTGGAAGGAGAACAGGAGGTATGAGGTAGGGCTAAAAAGTTATGGTAAGAAGAAGAAACTGAGGATGAGTTGAAGAAAGAAGAAAAGTGAATATCTATCAGACGTGGGAAATAGTTGAGGGTTAGGATACTTAAGGGAATGGTGGGTAAAGGATGGTAGGTGGTTGGAGGAACCTAAGCTTACTTACTTTGTTGGATTGTAAACTTTGTCAAATGCTTTGCCTGGAACGGTATTATATTCTACAGGATTAATGTGCAATATATCTATGAGAAAATTCAATGGATTTGAAAGTAGCTCAGTGTAATACAAGATCAAGAGCTGAAATCTGGTATTCGTATCAACGCTGTCTTTGAAACTAGTTAGATGAAAAGGTTCTTTTGCAGAGCTAATCTAACCTGACATGCACATCAAACATTATCATCAGCTGTTCTACCTCAACACTTTTTGGGCATTTCTTATTAACATGTGTTCCAAACTATTGCTTATCTAAACTACAAGCAGCACAAAACAAAATAGCTAAATATGCTATCAGTCTTACAAGTACCACATAACACTGAATAATTTCATCTGTGCTGAATTTGCATAATCTATTTATATAAAGTTAATTTACCTCACAATGTTTTAATGCCTAACCGAGATTTTTTTTTCTGAAGTGAGCTACAATGAAAGGCTGAATAACACAGACTATTTTCCATAAGGTGCTGTTTGTCTTTCGGATTTTTCCTGTTAAGGGGTCACCACAGTGGAATTCCGGTCCGCTAATGATTGGCAGTAGATTTTTACAAAAAGCCGAGGTGCCAGCTCGACGCCCAACCTTCAACAAAGGCACTCCCATTTATGCACGCATGTCTTTCGAACGCTACCCAACCACTGGGAGGACATGCAGACTCCACACAGAAGGCACTCCCAAGCCATGCCGAAAATCGAACAGGAGAACCTCTTGTTGTGAGGTAACAACGCTACCGCTGTACCACCGCGGCATTCCCAGACTATTTTCTATAGGTGTAAAAGAAAGAAATAAAATCCACGCCATCAGTTGAATGGTTATAGGTTATATATAAACTGAGCATGGGAAAATATAAAACAAGAAAGAGAAAGTTAGTTTTTAAAACTGCAGTCCACACTTACAACAATTTTCTAGAAATAATAAATAAAATAATAAGCTTGCAAGGCCAGTGGAAACATTCAAACCTTTAAGGAATGGGTATGGGAATGAACATTTATGTTAGGTGTATGAATGCATGTATATGTTGCCCATTTTCAGAGAAGGCAGAGGGAGAAAAGTACCAAATGTGTATATATATATATATATATATATATATATATATATATATATATATATATATATATATACATGTGTGTGTGTGTGTGTGTGTGTGTGTGTGTGTGTGTGTGCAAATGGTTCAAAAGCATATAAGAAAACTTACACTGATGATTTAATTTAATAGAATGAATAAAAATAAGACATTGCAAAACATAAACAGAATTTTACAGAGGACAATACATATCAATAAATAATAAACTCGAATTCATGAATAAAATCTAATACATGAGTACAATGGTTCAAAACAAAGGCAGAGATTCAGTAATCCTCTGTGTAAGACTAAATAAGTCTTACACGGAAACTGCAGCCTAAGAGTATGACATCAGCACGCCATGCATATTCATGCGGGTGCGCTGACTCAACTCTAAGGCTAACACAGAGCATGCACGAGTGCAGGGGGCATGTCAGACTGCCAAGCAGTCCAAATATCCACGCCCCTGCAAGTGCCTAAATCAGCAAATGTCAACAGACATGAGCGAGTCCGCTTAAATGTGTATATCCCCAACACTACACTCCCCCACATTCTAAACCCCTGTACAAATGTAATAAAATGTAAAACTCTTTTTTTTATTATTCCCAATATAGCTGCTCGTATTTGCACGGGTTTGCCCATTGCTTAGCTACAGTTAGCAGTCTAGGCATCAAAGAGGATAATAAACTACTTATATGCAAATTAAGCCAAATAGCAATAGCGTAGTGGTACAGCCTTCGCACAAGGAGGAGGCATTCCCGGTTCGAGTCCCACCACTCTCCTTTCCATTTTCTGTAGGAAATCTGTGCATAAAAATAATTCCTGACATTTACCTTTTACATTTTAGTAAAATGCATTGAAATGGCCTATGTAGTAGTGAACAATATTTTTTATATATATATAAGAAGGTGAAATGGTCATGCATACTGATGAATGCATAAGTAACGTATCTGAAGCAATGTGAAGAACTGCTAAGCAAAGTTTACCAGTATTTAGCACATTTAAGTATAATTGCTCATAGCTTAGCACTGCTTTAACTAGTGCAATAGCTTTGCGCGGAGCTGTGCATCGGGCCAACTAGCACAAACAAAACATGTTTGCGCGAAGCTGCACACTGTGCTAACTAGCGCAACATCGAGCAACGTTGGGCAAAGTTGAGCAAAGTCGGCTAAACACAGCCACACCTCCTAGCCGGTCAGGCCAGTAGTAAAACAAAAAGCAATGACAGGCTTCAAACCCAGGATACTGTGCACCACAATCACAGTACTGAACCACTAAGCCATGATAGCTTTTGCTATTCATGCACTGTCAACATACATATACATATTAATCAAAGTTTACTCAGTGCTAAGCAGGTGTGCACTCAGCTGAGAATTTTCAAATATGGCCAATCACAAATAAGTGCGGGAAATGAGGCACATTTAAGCTCCATAGGTGGGAATACTTGCCATAACTGGTTGCAGCTCCCATCTGCAGGCAGCATGGCTGGTGTCGGAGAGGGTTCCTCGCTTTCGAGCGCAACGGTGGGGCATTGAGGAGTCAAAAGTGATGGTTTGGCTCCTCGTCCATAATCATGATGCCAGAATCCTGCAGGGCCAGTTCCAGGGCACTGAATACAAAGCGGAAGCCTGGAACCATCTCGCACATGATCTCACCAGTGCCACAGGCATCTCTCGGACTGGTGAGCAGGTCAGACACCACTACAGAGACCTGAAGAGACGCAAGCAGGACCAACTAAGCCAGTAGATACAGGAGGCCTGTGGGAATGAAAATGCCCCACTACTGAGTAGGTAGTCATGGAATGGAGTATGTAAGAATTGCTATTGTAGTCGATATTATGGATAGGTATATGTCTCAATATCACTTAATTTACTTCACAGCTGCAGGTGTCTGTGCTGCGAATCAGCAAGCCTATGCAGATAGGCTGCTAAGGCTGCGCCACCAGGCAGGGTAGTAATTATTCTGCATGTACTCTTATATAAAATAAGTGAGAGAGCCTGAATAAAAGTGTTGTAGCCCAATAATAAAGGTATAATAAGTCCTGAATAAATTCACTGCATGTACTGTTATATAAAATAAGTAAGAGAGCCTGAAAAAGAGTGTTGTAACCCATTAATAAAGGTATAATAAGTCCTGAATAATTTCTCTACATGTACTGTGACATAAAATAAGTGAGAGAGCCTGAAAAAGAGTGTTGTAACCCATTAATAAAGGTATAATACATCTTGAATAAGTCTTCTGCATGCACTGTAATATCAAATAAATGAGAGAGTCTCTAGAAAAGTGTGTAATGTAATTAATAAAGGTATAATTCATGGAGTGTGTTCGTGTCACTTAATTCGAAATGTTGTTGTATTCTTGCATTATATAAATAGTACTGTTGTATTAAGCTCTGTCAACCCACACTTGGGCAGGCCCATATAAAGTGGATGAAGGGAGTGCCAGTAGCTGTGAAGCATATATACAGTCCTCAACTGTTGGTTAATGGCTGGCATGTATAGGTAAATGTGGCACATGAGTAGCTTGTTAATGTGTTCCCCAGAAATGTCAGTGTGCTGCTAGAAATGTAGGCGGCTGTAAAATATAACTGATAATGTCACCTGAACACATCCAGATATGTAGATATATAAATATAAATAAAAAATATAAATATGTAGCAGTAACATCTGCATCCTGGACAGTTTGTATGTCAGATACAGGTCAGGTATATAAGGAACTAGCAAAACCCATTTCACAACTTAATGGACTTTGCCTAGTGTAATAATACATGCAGGGGATATATACCTGCAGTCAATAGGAATGTAGTGTAAACTATAAGTACGTATAAGTTGTTAATGGAGGTATCTTTTTACACCCTACTGTATGTGCATAAACAATGCAATTCCACACGTCAATGGGTATGTCTAATCTCAAAACATTTGTTGGGACATATGTCTTACTGGTTTATAAATATCTGCATTTACTTTGATGCATGTGCCCTGTTCACATACCACAATCTTGGTGGCCTGTTGCCACCAATCAATCCTGCATGCTGTTGTAATGTTCACTGCTGTTCTATATATGCATGTGTTATGCTTGCTGTTCAACCGTTGGAACTCTGGTGTGTTGGGTTAATGGGAATATTACTGCATGCTGTTACAACTAATTTGGAATGCTGTTGGCTGTTACTAACCCATATTATCATTAAATCCTCCTAAACATAGAACGTATGGGAAGGCCAGTCCCAGCAGACCCACCTGTCCCACCTCAGCTGGCGATGGCACCTGGCACCAGCAGGTCCAGTGCCCAGCCAGGGACCTCCTCCTCCATTGGCCCTGTGCCACCTTAGGGTGGAAGCGCTGCAGGGGATGGGGCTCGTCCCCCTCATGCAAGTGTGGCTGGAGAAGGGCTACCTATCACCCTCCAAACAGTCTGGGCTGTGGTGCATAGGGAGATCCAGTGTTCAGTCGCTGATCCTCTATGCCAGCTCGAGGCAAGTGTGGCGTGACTCACGGGTGAGCCTGCCCCTCCTACGCAGCCCCCAGCACAGCCACCCTCTGGGCTGTGAAGGTGCAGTGGTGACTGCCCATGGGTGGGGATCTCAGTTCCACTGTTGCCATCTGTGCACTCATGGGCTTGCAATTTCCAAACATCCTTCCCTGTCAATGGTGTTCACCCACCCCATGTGTCATATTCTGCCCCTGTATGCATCTTGTTTGTCTTGTCTGTTTACCTCCCCAACCTACCTCCCCAAATATACCTACTTCCCCTACCCCACATTCCACGCTCACCTGAAAAAAAGGGGCAATCTGCTCCCACACAAAAATTATGCCCCATACATAGCTTCCCATTTTGCACACATGTCCACTGGACGCAAACTGAAATTTAATTGGCAGTACAACATACTCTGTTGTCCTCACCCCTCTCCCAGGGGTGGAAGGTTTCAAATTTCCCTCCAAATTTCTTGTATATGCACAGCTGTTGCTGTTAAAGAAATGGGCAGCTATAGACCTTCCCTACACCTTTCCTGCACATCCCTAGCTGTTTTCCCTACTGTCTTTCCCTCTTTGTGCCCCTTTTTCACCACTTTCCTATCTCCCCATTCTCTTTTCTTTCAAAGAAATGAGCGCGGGGATTAGCTTGAGTAAGCACTTTTAAGCAGTAGTTAGTGGGTTTGCGCAAGTGTGCGCATGTGTGCGCTTAGCTAAGTATTGCTAAGCGTCACGCAAATCCACGCAAACCTGCTTACAACTGCTTAAAACTGCCTTAGTCATCCTGCATGTGAGGGCCCTTGTTCTGCTCAGCAGCAAAATAAAACACCACTGTCAGTCTCGAACCCCGGACACACTAGACTGCATGAAGTACCACTAAGCCACAGTAGATATACAGCAGGTTGTTGTTGAAATATATATATCATGCATCAGAATGAGTGAATGTAAAGGAAAGATAGGAATGCCATAACACAAAACCTGTTCTGTGGAACTTTACCAGCAGTTGTTGTGGAATTGCATTAAATGACTGTGATAACAGAACCAGCCATTCTAGCAGTAAATAATGTTACAGCAGCACTTTACAACCCCACACAGTATCATAGCAGGACAATCCCCACCCAAATGTACAAAATACCTGTGTGTTCAAGGTCCAGCAAGGATGTAGGTAGGCATACTCAATACTGGAATTGTCCAGTTTTCATGAGCATCCTGTGCTAATGTCAACAAAAAAAAGCACAAACTGTGCAGAAGTGAGTACATTAATATTCACAGTATAGCAGTTCACAAACAGTTCATGTGCCAAATGAAAACATCTCAATAACTACCTATGTATGGCAGCTAATTGTATAAGTAGAAAAGAAACTACATACTCCCATGTATCTTGTGCTAACATTTGTAAGGGTGAGTAAAATTCTACACCAACAACTGTGTACTGGAAGTGGCAACATTCAGGTCTGAGTACAACATTCAAATCACTGGCTACACCCCTAGCATCAGATATAAGAAGTATACCAACCTTCTGACTTACACAATGGTGTCCACAGCAAACAAGCATGGTCCCCACTTTGGAAAGCTGAAAGGGCTATGCCTACCTGACTTAGCAATTTATAGCATTGGGTTGCTATGACAGTGAGTACTGCAAGTACCACACAGCAGGCTGCATGCAATTGCCAAATGGTGGCCACCAATTGGTGCAGAGGCCATCACATGCACATGTGCAGATACCTATAAAAGCAGGCTGTATTTGCAGTCCACACATGCAATCATTTCATTGCAGGTACAAAGAGAGAGAGAGAGAGTGAGAGAGGGAGACACAGACAACAGCAACAGAAAAAGAAAAAAGATATAAAAGAGAATTATATTGAAAAAAATAATATATTGAAAAAAAAGATAAAAAAAAATTATATTGAAAAAAAATAATATACTGAAAAAAAATTATATTAAAAAAAAATATATATATATATATATATATATATATATATATATATATCTATATTGAATAAAAAATAAGATATAAAAAAAATAAATAAATTACAAAACACACGGAACTGACACATACAAAGGAAAGGTATGTAACAGATATGTATTTACTGGCATGTTGTAGATGTTTTTCAAGAGTACTCTAGATAGTTTGAATCATCCATATGTGCATATGTGGCAGCAGTACGTATCTATGCACAGATGCCCTGCATAACTACTGCCATGGAGAAATCAGTGTGTAGCTGTGTGCAGTGGGATATGACTGCGACATATGTAGTTCAGCATTAAATTTCAAACATCTGATCCATGTTATCTGTGTTCTGTACAGTAGTGTGTACAATGTCTGTTTGGGGGAGTAGCGCATACAGTTATATAAACATGGATGTGACAGAGTAACAAATGCATGATAGTCATATTAACGTGTAGCATAACAGTGGCAACAGCTGTACCAGGCTAGTATGCTAATCTAGCATTTGCAGCTATATATACACCCTCTAATATTACTGTGTGCTCACATGTGACACCTGTTCATGTTGCAACAAGGACAAAAAGGTCAGCCGTGAGGTACACGAACTTACAACAGTGTGGACCTTGTGTGTGTATGGCACACACATACAAAGAGATCTGTCTGTGTCAGATATATTAGCATCTGTACATGTGCATAGAGCAAGGAACATACTGCAACTGTTTGTGAAGGGTGGACATATATATGTTGTTGAAGGTTGTTAAATGCATATTTCTACGTAGGTTGTAGTGTGTGGCAAACAAGACAGCATACAGTGCTGGTATATGACATGTGGTGGTTAAATGCTGTGGGTATGATTCATCAGGTTTGCAGTGTTTCAGCCAGTGAGGCCTGCTAAAGCTACATGGGCTGAGAACACCTTCAATGTATTCCGCACAACACTGTGCAATATTATGACATAACTGTATACCTCACAACCTTCGCATAATTGATATTCCCACCATGAAAGGTGGACTGTATATGTGCCTATATGTATATCTATATGTACACCAATGGATGTTTATATGTATGAATGTGTGTGTGTGTGTGTGTGTGTGTGTGTGTGTGTGTGTGTGTGTGTGTGTGTGTGTGTATATATATATATATATATATATATATATATATATATATATATATATATACAGAGAGAGAGAGAGGGAGAGACAGGGTCATATTTACTGCAACAGATGCCTGGTGACAAAGCCATGGACGCAAGCTCAATGTTGACACTGCATTGGCATTCCTTCTGGCAAAAACTCTGTACCCATTAACTACCACATAGGTGGTAGTCTACTTAACACCAAAGGTGTGATAAGAGACCATGGGACACAGGTGGACAGTAGTCTCCCCTTTGATAATCACAGTGCCACACTAGTCATGTAATCTGTCTACGTGGCACACGTCATCACAAAAGGTTTGTCATCCAGGGAAATATAGGTTAGTGTTCCCTTCAACTCATCACACATAAATCCCATTATAGAGTACAATGCCCCATGTAGCATGTACCTCACAAGACATCTACAGCAACTGGAAAGGACGCAGACATACCTCACAAAGAGTAATATCAGCCTCAAACAGATGCCCTATGCAGACCGTCTCACAAAACCACAGCTAGACTGTGTCGCATGCTGCCTACCCAGAGGTGACCTCTGCCTAACATACAAAGCTATGTCAAACACAGAGCTGTTGGACATGCTTCACGTAAACAGATCACAATCCCTATGAGCTACATGCCCTCGGGACCTAAACCTTGTGACCTCAATAAACAGCACATGCTGGAGGGATAGATTCCTATCTCAGAGACATCCTATACTCTGGAACAAACCACCTATCAATAGCAAACTAAGCTCCTAATTAGCAGTTGTCATAAATAATCCTGATGATTGTATGGGGAATAGGAAATACACCACAGAAATTACCTCTGTGGCTCTGCTTGACAGGGCCACGTGAAATGAAATTACCTGTGTGCCAGGGTAGCGTATGTCTAGACTTCTATAGGCCCAAGGGCCAATAGCCTATTACCTACCTATGAACCGATACACACCCACATGTACTTGTTGCAATAATTGCTATGTGAGGTTGACTGAGTGTGATGGTGAATGTGTTGGTGAATGTGTCAGAGTTCTGTATATGTGTGATAGCTTAGTGGGAAACTGTTTCTGTCATGGTATTATGTGTCCTAGCTGTAATCCCAGCAAAAGATGTGTATGCTATTGCTAGGCAGAAAATGCAGTATGCCATACGGTCTGACGTAGTCCCTTGGTGTCAACTGGGGTGTCCCATTGTAGGCTAAAGCAGTACATGTATGCTTATTGAGTGTTACTGCTGGTGAATCCAACTCCAGTATGAACTGTAGTACTACCTGAAGCTGTATGCCTAAACAGCACAGTATGGTGTATGTCCACATTTCTTGGAACCACTGTTTTGTGTGTTCCCTGTAGTCCTCACAGATTACATACCTAAGGCATAAGGTTTTGTAACTACTGACACACAGTACTGTACGGTACACAGGTAAAGGTCATCTGGGTTGCCATACCTTTGTGTCTGGTATGTATGTCTGATGTGTGTGTGGGTATGCCTGTACCATGGCCTCGGTCATATGTGTGTTACAGGATATAAGTGTGTATCTAGCAGCATGTATAATCTAGTACAGCAGTATGTCACCTATATTAATGAATGTGCACATATGTTAGGCAGGGGTTTGCCATCAACGACTAGTGTGGTATACTGGTAATACTGTAACTGGACTTTACAATCATTGCAATGGATTAAATATTTCTTTATGCATTAGCTTGATATATACCTCCTGTGGCTAGGTGGTGCATTGTGTCACATACAGTGTGCCGTGTACTGTTGTATAGTCTTACATACTGGTTTATCTTTGTTGCTATCCAAAACATGGTTTGATATATAGAGTGTGCCAGACACTGTCAGGCAGTTGTGGGTTGAGCACTGATATGTGGTATTGAAAGTGTGTATCCTCTGACAGCCAATAGGTTGCTATATATGGCAGTTAATTGATATCTGTACTTTAGAATGTTAAGTGTGCCACATGACTTGCTCACACATATTGTTTCATTGTCTTCCAGGGTCATGGCCCACCATCGTAATACCACATATAGCCCAGCAGAGGAGGAACAGATTACAACAAGCCTGGTTCAGCACTACACCCTGCTGTTCTCAAGAACCAGCCAGGACCAGCATGAGTGGACTGCATTGTGGGAAGATCTTGTCCATAGGGTAAATGACATAGGCATTCATAACCGGACATATGAGCAGGTACGCCATCACTGCAGTGATTTAATTAGACATGTCCAGCAGCATGTGTCTGATATCCGTAGACAACAGCTTGCCACAGGTGGTGGGGTAGCCATCCACCCCCCCTCACCAGAGTGGAGGAGCTGCTCCTGAGCCAGGTGGCTCCTGGTCAACAACAACAACTAACATGTATCATCATGGAGGCCGGAGCCACCCAGCAAATTGACACTGAGCATGCAGGTAACATGGCATAGCTGTAGACTACTGTTACCTCTATTGGTAGATCATGCTTATGTGAGATGTGTACTGTGTAGTTAGAAGATGTGGTGCCTAGTGTTGTGCAATACTACTAATTAGGAATATAATCTGTAGCCTGTAACTGACAACCATTGTACTACTGTAATATTGCAAACACACAGTAGCAATGCCACAGTTGTTGCCACTGACAAACTGTCTCATATCCTTGTAGGTCCCTCTGGTGTGACAGCAAGGCAGCAGACCCATGCTGGTGAGTGTGTTCTACATTTAATATTGCTAATTAAATGTGCATGTCATAGGTGAGGTGTAGCCCATGTACACATAACACACCTACGCATAATGCATGCTGTGCATGTTTGCTGTGAGACTATGCACATCCCAATAACATGAGTAGCTGCCTTAAACACATGCAATACACAGAGCATCCCACACAATTGTGGCAACACTGTAGTGGACATTAGATAGGCAGAGTCGATACATATGCACACAACATACACAACTTTTGTCATGCGCAGTACACGTTAACATGCTACACATGGTATATTCAGACACCCGCTGTAAGGTCACACTCCAGTATTCCAAATGTCATCCACACAGCACACATAATATACCTGAGGGGTAGAGGCCTCTCATGTGGCTTCGCAACACTCTTCAACACATAACACATTCATGTTAGGCAATGCCCCCTATTGTGCACCTTACAAACCCATGTAACAACCGGCTGTGAAATGGTGAATGTAGTCATGGTACTGCACTTCAGGTACAGCATGCTATGTGCTGGTCTGGCACACATTATTAGCCTTGAGTGACCACATGATGCTGCATGATGATGGCTCATGGTACTACACCCCATCCAGTTATTGTGACCACAGTACTACACATAGCATTAATTGCTATGCACCTCAATGTTGTGTGTGTGCAAACATATGCACCTATGCACAATATGCAAAGCAATCACCATTTGTACAAAGTGACACACATGTCTTGTAATGCTATTGAGTGTATAGGTCACATGACACACATTGTGTATGTGTGATGTTTAATGTTGCAGTTGTGTTGTAGCATGCCATGTCATGGCTGGCACTGGCATGTCCACAATATGTCCTACACTCACCATAACCACTGTACAATGGCTATGTTGAGCAATGGTATTCCATCAGGTATACATGCACCACTCATCCTGTGTGTATACATAGCATGCATGTGCTAAACCTGTGTCCACAATTATCTGCTAAAGACACAGACGCTCTAATCAGAAATGGATATCTATGTGGCAGACAGATACACATCCAGCCATGGTATGTATACCTGTGAGTGATGGTGCACAGGACATTGCAGAGCTTTTGATACTTGCACAGCAATGTTGCGTCCATGTACACATTGCGCTCCAGGGTGAGGCCAATCACTGAACAACAACACACATGCATCAAAGCCATGTATACTGTTATTAGCAAGGGCTGTCTACACTTGCACTGCATGCTGTTGAGCAACACATGTCCTGCATGCTGACATGTGTGATATAACTGTTTGGCTTGTGATACTGTACCCCACCATCATCCGCTATTGAGTATGTTCTGGATTGCTGGTGGTGTGTGTGTGTGTGTGTGTGTGTGTGTGTGTGTGTGTGTGTGTGTGTGTGTGTGTGTGTGTGTGTCTGCTTTAGTGAGGAGTGTATTTGTGTGCATGTGTGCATGTGTTCATGTGTTCTTGTGTTCATGTGTGCATGTGTGCATGTGTGCCGACATCATGTACAGGTCGTAAAGTGTGTTTCCTGTCTTCCTCTCACAGGTGCTGAGTTTGGGCTGGTTCACTGCAGCAGGGAAACTGATGTCACTGAGCAAAATAGTGATAATGATGATAGGTGTGCTGAGGCACAGGCATGTTTGCCAGGGTCTGTCATTGGGCCACCAATCGACAGTACACAAGTGTCCACCCCATCCATGCACACAGTCATACTGCCAATACATCCATCATCAATGCCCTTAGCTGAGGGACAGCGTACAGTCAGCATTGGCCAGGACAGTGTGGTATCTATGGCACATGCATCCCGACATAGCAGCCATACCCAGATGTCTGGAAGGGTACCACATAGGCAGATGTCCAGGGGTTTTCATCAGAGCACTGCTGCTCATCATGCCACTGGCAGACGTGCCACAGGTCTTACAACCTCGTGCATGTTCCAGGCTGTCATGGAGGCACAGGCATGTATGGAATGGTACAGCAGACAGGGACTAAGGGCACAGAAGGCACATAACACCGCCGTAATTGACAGTATCCATGACCTAGCAGGTGCCATCCGTAATTACACTGAGGTCACTGATAGACGTTGGGGTGAGACATTAGATGCCCTCCACATTGTCATGTCCATGTGTCAGGACAGTACGGGATGGTTGAGTCATCAACGTGGATGTATGCCAGCAACATCAGCAGCTGGCACTCACCACGGATGTCCCTCAATCTCAGCCACTAACATAGTGCCAGTACCAGCCCCAGCAATGTTGGGGGTGGGCTGTCCATAGAACGTCCTAGAAGACCACGTGCACGTAGCTCTGGACAGTCCCAGCAGGTACATGGGTCCAGTGTACATCCATCTACCTCTGGGGATAGTATCCAGTCTGGCTTAGCACCTGATAGTGTCAGTAGCACCCCTGCCAGGCACAGGTACCATATCCATGGCCATAGACGGTGATCTGTAAAGCCTGGCAGGTACAGTCTGTGGCTGTCCCACAAATACCCGTATATGGCAGCCACATGGAGGAACTGTGTGCATGCAGACACACACACACATAAACCAGACACCTAGGGCTAACACATACTCACACACATTACATCAACATTGGCCCATAGCAGTACTCTTGGCCCTCACACACACACACACACACACACACACACACACACACACACACACACACACACACACACACACACACACACATATACATGTTGATTGCATGGCTCACTGTAGGCCTCTGGCAAACCAACAACACACCGTGTGCATATGATGAAACCTGTGCCTGTCATCTGTAACACTGATGCAGGAACAGGCTACCATGGCGTTGATGCACAGGGTGACTTTATAGCAGTATAGCAATGTTAGCATATTGTCAGCAGTAGAGTATAATGACATGCTTGAAGGTGTAGCTGAGCAGGCATGATGCATTAAAGCTATGATTGTCAATGTAGTATTGTTTACACCAGGGTTAGTTCCAATAGTGTATTGTCCGGCCACGTGCCACTTGGCTGATGTGTGTAGTATTGGCAGCATGTGTTAGAGAGTGGACAGAATGAGTGGGATGTGTGTAGCACAGATTTGCAAGTGTACATTTGTGAACATGGTGGAGGTGCACTGTCTGCATATACGTGCATAGTGGACACATGGGCAGGGTGACATGCCCTGTATTACACAGTAACACTCCATAGTTTCTATTGGTGGCCAGTATGCATTGTACTACACACATTTTGGAACTTGACTACACGTGTGTATGACATGGTTTGACACTGTGCTGTGGGTGATACTGTTACTATCTGTCATTTTTTGCATTCTGGTAGCATACATAACTTCAACAGCCTGACCATAACCAATCATTAGATGATGTCTTGACAACTGACACACAGATGTAGGACACACAGTAACATTTGGATCCTTCATGTACTATACTATGCCAGTAACCAGTGGTATTCACCTGCGCCCATTACTGAGACCACTACTGTTTGGCATATAGCTCTCTTAGGTGCAAGCAATCACAGTAGGGATATGTCTGCCCACATATGGTACTGCATACTTTGGCCTATAATGCATTCTCCAAATGATACACACATCCTCCACAAGGGTATCATACAGACAGATACCTGTTGTCAAACCCATGCTGTAAAGCTATAAGCCAACCAAAGCATAGTCATCCACCTTTACGGAACATAGTATCCCCACAGTACCACATAGGTAGTAGCCACCAACATGAAGAACAGGTACCGATGTGTACATGCAACCAAGCGTGACATCATCTCTCCTTTGATAATCACATTTCCAAAGGTATTTTGAAATCCATCGGTAGATCACATAAGCAATAAGAGGTCTGCATGCATATCCACAAAGGTTGTTGTACACCTATAATGAATAGCCATCATTGACAGACTTTGCTGTGTTTGAACAGTTCTGACATATACCTCGGCCATAAATCCTCACTCACACAATTCAATAGAAACCGTAATGAGTGTGTGTGACACGGATGACCTAGGCCAGGGATCACTGCAGTGGCTGGCCTTGTCACAAGCATACAGATGTGACCTAAGGTCTGGAAAGCAGCAGCACACTCTGGCAAAGATGACAGATGTGTTCTTGAAGAAAGCAGGGTTCCGACACATGCAATAATTGAGGTCACATGTACGTATATGTATTTGCCACACAGCTACCTGACATGTGCAATGCACATACTGTTGTCATACAGTAGTAAAAGCAAAACCCACAACACATTGACCAACAGTGTCACACACATAGAGCACAAACACTCACCAAGTGCAGGATTCAAACCCCTACCTAATTACTTCATGATATTAGAGGAGTATGCATTAACATGATGCGCTATACACATTACCGGGAGGTCTGTTTTCCACAGGTATATTTGTAGGGTGGTGACATCATCAGACTTGACAAAGATAAGTATACTACTTTTAAGTTGTTCTACTACTCTCCACAAAGGTTGATCCTCTCCAAGGTGATTACACACAAACAGTTATCAAGTGCAGGATTCAAACCCCTACCTAATTACTTCATGATACTAGAGGAGCACGCATTAACATGACGTGCTATACACATTACTGGGAGGTCTCTTTTCCACAGGTATATTTATAGGATGGGGACATCATCAGACTAGACAAAGATTAGTATACCACTTTTAAGGTGTTTTACTACTCTCCAAAAAGGTTGCTTCTCCCCAAGGAGATCGCACACAAACACATACACACTTGTCAAGTGCAGGATTCAAACTCCTACCTAACTACCTTATGATACTACAGGAGTACACATTTACACGAAGCACTATACACATTACTGTGAGTTCTCCTTTCCACAGGTATATTTGTAGGATGGTGACATCATCAGACTATACAAAGTGTGTTACATTAGGTGACATTAGGTGGGCTACATAGAAGGAACACTTTGGCCATGTGATCATCAAAGGAGAGCTTACTATCTACCTGTGTCCCCAGGGCCATAATGACTTTCTATGTACATACTGAATTACCACCTATGTGGTAATTTGTGTGCACTTTATTTTACCCAAAGGGGATGACTATGCATTCTTTGGCATTCAGCTTGAGGGCATTGTTTTGACACCAGGTATCTGTCTCTGTAAGACCTTTCTGGAGGATGTCTGTGTCAGCCGTAGAGTCGATTATGGACCACAGTTAGCAGTCATCTGCAAACCTGTTCAGCCATACTCCTCCCGTGCTTGCCTGTACCTCTGAGCAGTATCTCCTGAACAGGTGGGGTCCCAGGACCAAGACCTGTGTGATGCCATTTGTGACTGGTTTAGAGTCGGACATAGCACTCACAACCCTGAAGATGTGTGTTTGATCTGTGAGCCACTTGGCCACCCATCCTGTGATATAGCTGTTAATGTTCAAGCTGGTAAGCTTGTCCATGATGACAGAGTGGGGAATGGTGTAGAAAGTCCTTAGAGATGTCCAGGTGGGCTGTGTGGACTACTTTCACCTCCATCTATGTCATTGGTAACTGTTTCAAATAAGTCAACTAGGTTTAGGAGGCAGGATCTGCCTTTCACAAGGCCAAGTTGGGTAGAATCCAGTGTCTGGAGGTCCCCAATGTCTCTGTTTATGGGTTCCATGATAATTTGCTCCATAGCTTTGCAGACCAGGCTGAGTAGACCTATAGGGCAATGGTTTCCAGGTTCTGTTGTGGCACCTCCTTTGTGGAGCTGGATGACTGTTGGTCTATGCCATTCTGTGGGTACATAGTCTGTGGTACGATTGAGTCTGGACAGTGAATGTAGGTGAGGGTGTAGTTCCTTTTGGGGCTGGTGTAAGACACAGCCTGGGATACCATCCAGTCCCATTGAAGCTGTGTTCTTAGCTTTGGAGAGGGCTCTCTTTACCTGCATGTCCATGAAGTCTGGGGCTCTTCAATCTTCTGGGATGGACACAGCCAGTTTGCACTGAACCTGTCCCCCAGGATGTGGGCAATGTAAGTTGGTTCAGTGTATTTCTTGGCATTTTTCAGTAGCTGACTGCATATTTGGAAGTTGCCACCTACATGTTGCTTTGTGGTTGTTATTTTTACATTCCTTGGCAATTTGTCTTTATAAACTGGCCTTAGATTATTTTATGCGTGATCATTGTTTCTTCATAATAATGATCAGTGATGACTTTCCTTTTGTGAAGTTTGCTCTATCATGTGTTTGTTTCCTCCTGCTGTTGTCTAGCTTATTTATGGGCGATGACCACCAGATTGGTTTCTTATTTTTGGAGGAGTGCATCTTGGTTTTATTTGGGATGTCTCGATCAATGCATCCCTGTAGATGCTCATAGGATGCACTTGTAAATTATTCGGCAGATTGTATAGCATTAGTCTATAGCAAGGGGGCTTTGGAACTTTCAACTTTGGTCTTGGGAAGTGTGCAGTTTGCTTTGGAAAATGTCTTCACAGTGGTTTCATTGACTGTGGGGGGGGGGCGGGATGTGGATGTCCAGTGTGATTACTTTATGATATGATATTACCAGTTAGGGGTTTATCTCTGTTGTGGTACACTGGTACCCCATGTTGGTGATGATCAGGTCCAGTATGTTGTCACCTCTAGTGGGTGTGGTGACCAGCTGTTCCAGGGTGTTAGTGTTTTTAAACTCGAGGAAACATTGGGCAAAGGACGTTGTACACGAGTAATTCTCCCACTCAGTTTTTGGCTAGTTGTAATCTCCGCATATAATGGTGTGTGATAGGACCTTTGTATTTTCCACTTTTCTCAAGAATACTGAGTGAGGTTCCTGAGACAAGGTAGGTGATCTGTAGCAGGCTACAATCTGATAAGCAGCTTTGCCCAAGTTTAGTTGCACTTGCATGGTCTCCAAGGCCTCATGCTGTGCCACTAACCTGAAGGTGTATGTATCCATAAGGTAAATGGATACACCCCTTCCTTTGGTATTTCACTCATGGTTTTGGGTCCGAAGATCAGAGGGAGTGTGAGTGTTTTACATGGAGCATGTCCAACAGCTCTGTGTTTGACATAGCTTTGTATGTTAGGCAGAGAACACCTCTGAGTAGGCAATATTCAAGGGAGCATGGCTGGAGCATTTTTATCTGTATTTACAGAGTGTGGGGTGGTGTTGTAAGCCGTGGCAGGATCTACATAGGCTGTGCGAACTACCTTACCCTTGTCTACGGTTCTGGTGACTGCTTCAATGTCATCTATCAGGTTTAGGAGACATGATCTGCATTTTACACACCCAACATGGTTGTGGTCCAGAGTTTGGGGATTACAAATGTATTTTTCATCAGTTGTATGATGATACATTCCATGGCCTTGCAGGGCAGGCTCATCAGGCTGATGGTGCGCTAGTTCCTTGGGTCCATGGTGTCTCCACCCTTGTGTAGCGGGATAACCGTCGCTGTGCACCATTCAGCTGGCACAAAGCCTGAGGTGTGGCTATGACTGAACATGGTACATTGGTGTGGTGCCTGTTCGTTCTGTGGTTTGTGTGGAACACAGACTGGGAAGTTATCTGGTCCCATGGTTGCTGTGATACCAGCTTTGGAGAGTGATTTTTATCTGTGCAGCCGTGATGACAGCAACTTTGCAGTCTTCCATTATAGTGATGTGCTCTTTCATGGGTGAGAGGGGGGTAAAGTTAATACTGAGCCTATCTGCCAGGATGTTGCCAATATCAATTGGGTCTGTATATTTAGTGCCATTGAGCTGTAACTCAGAACAGATCTGAGTGTTACCATGACATGGACCTGTCTGTTGTGCAGAGATCTCCTGCGTAGACAGTATGCAACAGAGTACAGATTGGGTTAAATTCTGTCTTGCTGCATGGGGCAACTGTTTTGGGACAGTAATCCTCTTGTTGAGGTACTTCAGTGGTCTTTCCAGCTGCTGATGGTGCCTAGTCAGATTCATCGCAAGTGTGTTGTGGCAGTCTCTGATGGGTCTGATGACTGATGAGTAGAGGGAACCTCCTTTGACCTACATGCACAGACCTTGGCAGGTTGTGTGAACACATATCATGATTTTCTGACCACTTTGTGAATGTGTTTCTGGCAGTAGAGATGACTAACCACATTTGTCCATAGATGCCTTATTATCATCTCCATATTTAGCCTAAGTGTGAGAGCATGCCCAGTATGACATTTCAGTATGCTGTTGCCTGACATTTGCTTCATTTATTTAAGTGTGTGAGCATGCCCAGTATGACCTTTCAGTGTGATGCTGAATGAAATCCACTACATTTGTTGAAGTGCGTGAGCACGGCCGCTATAGACATTTATACTATATGTGTGTTGAAAATCAAGTTTTATTTTTACAGCAAGGCTCACCTTTGTGTCATAAATCAACAGGGATCATGCTGTGCCTGCAGGCCTTCCATGAGACACTTTGCATACATTTCTAAATACAGGGGGGGCAGCTATTCTTTGTATATTTCTACACGGGGACACACCTGATTGTTACTGTGGGTGTACATAGGATGAGGGGTTCACCTGACACTTATACACATTTGCTAGGCCTGCACTGCTATGTAAGGTACTCCATTTCGGCCTGTACTGTTACCTATCATACTGGCTTGAGGCATACTACTGTACTACAGATCTTGGCATCCACTGTCACTTATATTACATTGCAACTTCATAGCCTACCCAACCCACATCACACCACCTGGCCTGCTGTTCTCTGTCTGCATAGGCCTGTGGGGGAGGTTACCCATATGCCTCTTTAGGGGCATGCTACAGCATTTCTTTGTGTTTGCATTAGTGTACAATTGTCCTGCTGTGTCTGTGCCAGTGGAATGCTGTCATGGCTTAGTGGTTCAGTACTGTGACTATAGTGCACAGTATCCTGGGTTTGAGCCCTGTCACTGCTTTTTATTTTCATGCTGGGCAGACCAGACTGCTTAAGGAACAGTAAAGCAGATATGAGCATGTTTACCTGACTTTGCTCAATGTTGCCCAACATTGCGCTAGTTGGCATGGCCAATTTTGTTTACATATACTAAATATTGGTAAATGCTGCTTAGCACTGCTTTATATTGCTTAAAACATGGCAATCATGCCTCAGGTGGTGCTGCAGGGCTGCCTATGTCAGATGCACATACTACACTCCCTATACATGTTTGGAAACAGGTAGTGTCAAGTTAGGCATCCCTTTTATTTTATGTGCGAGTCAGAGAGAGGTATCATTTCCAGGGTTCCTATTGAGCCAGTGTATGTGCTATGCGTTGCCTCTTTGCCAAGGCCAAGGCATATTGGGCACACCTCCTTCTGCCTACTGGGGCAGGCTCAGGTTGTTCCTACCCCGAGTCATGCTGTGCCTGTGCAGGCCTTGGCAATGGTGGGGGGCTGTTTGGCCCTGCCCCATGCTGTTCCTGCTGCAGCTGTTTCGCAGGATCATATTGTGTAGCATGGCACATACCATGACAATTTGCATACATGTAGTTGGTGAGTACTGCAAGGCTCCACCAGATGTGTCCAGGCACTGGAACTGTGACTTGAGCATCCCAAACACATGCTCGATTACATTTCGTGTTTGTGCGTGTGCCTCATTATGGAGTTCTTGTTCAGGTGTGTATGCATTTCTGGGTGTCATCAGCCATGGCTCCAGTGCGTATCCAGCATCCCCCACTAGGTGACTGTCAGGGATGTCCCCACTGGCAAATGTCTGGTACAGCTGCGTCAGATGCCAGATATGGCAATCGTGGTAGCTTCCAGGGCAGCCAGCACACACATTCAGTATTATGCCCTGGGCATCGCACACAACCTGGCAGTTGGAGTGGAAGCCCTTGTGGTTGATGTAGGCCCTACCCTGCTCACCAGCTGGTGCTTTGATGTGTATGTACGCGCAGTCAATTGCACCCACTACCTCTGGGTATTCCACTATTTGCTGGAAGAGACGCATATTGCTGGTCAATACCTCATGGGAATTGGGGAAATATACATGATCACCATGTGCTGACATGGCATTCAGGAACTGGCGCAGTACCCTGGATGCTGATGCCTGTGAAATCCCCATCATATCACCAGTTGGTCTCTGGAAGGTACCTGTTGCTAGTATTCTTAGGCCAACACATACCTTGGTTTCCACTGGGATGGGTTTCCTTCTGTTGGTTCTGTGTGTGAGGCATGGCATGCACAGCTCAACAATTTATTGCAGGAGGTCTCTGTCCACTCTATAGCGCTCCACTATCTCCAGCTCATGTAGCCCCTGGTAGGTTACC
The DNA here is from genome assembly GCF_019279795.1 of Protopterus annectens. Taxonomy (NCBI): domain Eukaryota; kingdom Metazoa; phylum Chordata; order Ceratodontiformes; family Protopteridae; genus Protopterus; species Protopterus annectens. The sequence goes on along the minus strand of NC_056728.1, from coordinate 835,353,742 downwards.
CTGGGTCTGTACACTCTTCTCCGTCTCCTCACTGTGGGTTGCTCAGCAGCATTCGCAATAACACCACCCTCAGCATCTTGCACATGTTGCCTTATAATAGCAATGGCAGCCCCTAACATTTTTTGTCTCAGTTAAGCTTTTTAAGTTTTTACTTCTCTTTGTAGACTGCAGTGTTGCAGTGTTTTTGAGAAAAATATGGGGGAATGTTGTTTGCAGAGTTTTAAGTGCTGGGCTGGGCTAGTGTACTGCCTGTGTAATTGGCTGATTCTGATTGATTTTACCTGGCAGCTCTGCTAGTTCTTCTTGGTTAACTTCCTACTACTTATTTTCCTTCCTTTTCCCTTTCTGTTTCCACAGGGGGCAGCACCACGCAAACAAGTGCAAACACGTGCACATGAGCGCACACGCGCACACACAGGCTTACACAGGCTTAGGCAGGTGCACATGCACGCACACAGGCTTAGACAGCCTTACACAGGCTTACACGGGCGCGCACACGCACACACAGGCTTAGACGGGTTTACAGGCGCTCACATGTGTGCACACACTGTAAGCATCTTTGCAAGAAACTTTAGTGATATCCACGGCGTACACCTTTGGTTTCTGGGTTTCAGTTAAGACAACTGTAGACGTGCCTCTTCCAGTCCTGAGTAACTTACAGCAAACACATGCCACTCTGCTCCAATAAGCTTACAGTCTTTGATACATACCCCCTCATGATGTCACCTGTTTTCTACTCTGTTACTCCCCTAATCCTACTCTTACACTCTAGGGACATGGTTCACATGGCAGGAAAAATTGGGATTCACTATCCTTATCCTCATTTGCATAGGATTGCCTACTAATGCTTGGTTACATCTCTCAGACTGAGCTTCCCCCCTTAGCAACCACTACTTAGTAGCCATGTTGTCTTCAGCCTGCCATTCACCTGAATGGCAGAAGAATAATTTTAATAAAATGACTATTTTTGGCTTTTATGCACTGCTCTACGCTTAAACATCGGAGATCTGGGAAAAAAATATTTTTTATTATTTTGCAACAGATAAAAATGCCAATGGCCTTATATTTGGCCATTGGCATGCTTCCTCAACTGGATGCATCCTTTATTTGGAGCTGTCATAGCTCTGTTTTGCTATTTGCAGAACTGGAGTACATTTCTACAAATAACACTACTCTTACTCGGACAGGTTAGTGTTTCCTGGATCGCAAATTTGCCTCATTTGCATAGCTTTCAGCAGCAAATGAATTAATTTGCATAACCTAACACTGTCCGTGCAAGAGTAGTTTTAGGAGCTCTCATGCACGCCCCTGCCGGCTGTTTCTGGATCGCTCGGCAGACATATTGGTTGCCTGGAATCTTACTCTACTCTTAGACTCCATGCAAGCCTTCATGAATCCGGCCCATAGAAACTGAAAGGAAAGAACAGAAAATGTAATTTGTGAAAGCATGCTTTTAAAATGTGAGGTTTGAAGGAAAAAAGTATTTAAGTAGCACATTGATGGAAATGATAATTCTACAGCAGTGTGAAATATATCTGAAGTTTCTCCAACTCTATCCATAAAATGAATAATGCGTTTTGGTAGACAGTTGCACAACTCCAAAAGCCAAGAGGATAACTTGTGCTGTTGAAGTTCAGTCCTTTAACAACATGGCTGTCCAGTGTACCATCTACCACTTTGTGAGCTGCTGTTTCAAAAAGCTACTACAGAACTGTATCTCAATAAACAAGCATCAGTGAGCTTCAAATTATACACATCTCTGTTTGCATTCTCAGTGGTGTGTCTGTCATACGTGACTGTGGAGTATTTCACTTTGTACTTTGCCTATATTTTCTGGAAGATGAATGGATTATTCCATTATTCCTCGACCTCCTCTGTCAGGTCAGGCCCTGTTTTCATAGCACTCACACTCCACTTTTAAATGGCCTGTGTCTAAAATAGAAAGCACTAGAAGTTAGTAACATTTTCATGTCTTCACAGGAATGTTGTGGGTGCTTACTTGATGGATTTATAGCTTCATTTGTTTCTTATTCTCACAGATTTAACATTTTGATGCTCTTGACTGTTGCCAGGGTTTAGGTCTTACTGAATAGATCTGCATTATTTTTTCACAGATCAAGCAAACAATCACATTCTATTAGGTGAAAGTGGGGCATAAAACTTCATCAAAATGGGCAACATTGCAGGTGACTATCACAAGTATTGTTACTGAGCCTTGTTTAACCAAGATACAATGGCATTACATGACACAAGTGCTACTGTGCACACTCACTGATTGACAAGTAAAGCCACTTCCCCCAACAAACAAACACACACACACACACACACACACACACACACACACACACACACACACACACACACACACACACACACACACACACACGCACACACACGAGCGCACACGCACAAGCACAGGAGGTAAAATAAAATAAAATCATCATCTCTTAATTCCTGAGTGAAAAGGAGCCGTGAATGAAATGTTTATTACTACCCCTGCTAATAAGTCAATCCCATCTTTAACTTTGGATTAGTGTTTTTTCAGATACTTTACTTCTATATCAATGGACTAAAAAATGCACATTACCTTGGAAATGCATTACTAAACAAACAAATTACTAAACTAAACAACTAGAAAACATTATTGACAGATTTTTTAGAACTGCTTAACTGTCTTTTTCTGCTAAGAAGTGAAATAAACATAATTTTGACTATTCTTGCAAGTTGTTAACAAATGTAAATAATTAAACAGTGTAAAATATCTTTATGAATGCTGCAGTGTTCTGTGTTCTTGAAAGCACCTTTGTTTCCTAAATGTATAAATGCCGGCTTGCATTGTAAATTTCTGTTAGACTATCAAAGGGGAGGTGGGCAGGATCGACATAATGTTTAATAACTTTACCTCAAAGATGAAAAGTTCAGATCTTGATTCCTACCTCTGGCTATTAACCATGCTTGCAACAGTCTTCAAAATGATAGCATAGTATTTACCCATGAACCTATAGCATGCAATCCTTTACAAATGACATGTTATAAACCTGGCATCCTTGTGAAAATAGAAAAATATTCAGTCGATGTAACAAGTAACTTTTGCATGAATCATACAAAATTCACCATTTACACCAAGACAATTAACTGCCACAAAAGTGCAACTCTGTAACCTCATTCTTGGTCATGAGGTGTTGTGGCTCAACCAAAAGCCCAGGCTGCCACCCTAGTGCAACAAATATTAATGGTGCTCAGCAACAGCTTTAAATGTGCTGCATGACGTCCAGTGCAAAACAACAAGTCCAGTGTCAGCAAGTTGGAAAGGTTTTTATGTCCATCAAGTACAGATTCACAACATATTTTATGCTACCCCTGCTAATTTATACAGTTTTACATTGACTGATACCATGCTGAAGGGAAGTATTAGAAACATTTAGTGCATATCGTTAAGAGCAGTGATATCTAAAGAGGGGGAATTCACAGGCATGTAGCACAATGAAACTATGGGAAACATGGCTTGGTATTTACAATATACAAATGACTGCACAATTTAAAGCAAATTAATGTTTTCACACAAATAATTCTGTCTGTATATGCAAATAACAAAATCAAACATGGTAGAGTAATTCAGAACTATATAAAACCAGTGCTATGAGTCACAGCACCCTCCTACTTTGAATACCAGATGTTTTGGTGTAAAGGTGCTTAATTTTTGCTAATATGCTAAGAAGAGCACTAGCCTTAGCTGTCATCACCAATGTCTTCTGCAGGCTACTCTGTCATACTCCACATAGGTTCAAAGGTGTGCTAGGCTAATGACCATGAGGGCCTTATTAAGCCTAGCCATGCCTCTCACATCTCTGACAAGTTCTGGTACCCTTGATAAGTGTAAGCATTGGCTTGGGAAGTGAAACAGTTACAAGCAGGGCCCTGGGAGGTGAAAGAGGTACAGGCTGCCTGTCTCCATTAGACACATAGGTATCAATCCAGGGATAAATTTCCTGTTCCCTATCCAACTGTCCAAGTAACATTTGATTTGGGTTAGGGAGGTGCTCTGCTTTACATGGATAGGTAGCCTGTCCCAGAGAAGCAGTAGTCTCTGGGATACATACCTGTCACTTTGGCAGGTCCTATTTATATTACAGCCAAGGTTTAAGTCTTTAAAATGGGTAATTCTTGTGCTGTTTGTTTTGTGGATATGCAGGAGGTCGAACAGGGAGGGGTCTGAAAATGCCTTATATGCCAGACATAGATCTTCCTTCAACCGCCTGTATGAGACAGAACACAGGGCTAGGGCCTTGAGGTAGACATGTTACTTATGCCCTATATTCTTTTAGTGAGGAATCTCTGTGGATGTGCCAATTGTTGGATGTACTTGGTTAGGTACATACCAAACGGAGCATTGCACTGAATGATACGTGTGATGAATGCCGAATACAGTGGAACAATGGCCTCCTTGGACCTAGATGTCATAACTTTGTTTATAAGCTGCACAACATAGAATGGTTTTCTCACTACTGTCTATGTATGTCCCAAAGTCCCTGACTACTGAGTCAGCTCTTAGGGGTGTGTTGTCAATATGATAGTTTCAAGGAGTGCGTGACTTCCCGTAGCAGACTATTATACATTTCTTGCATTTAGTTTTAGTCCATGGCTCTGACACAAGTTATTTGTCTGTATCAGCTTGTGTTGGAGGGGGATTCTATGACTGCTCATAATTTGCAACCATCTGAAAATGTAGTCATCCAGAGGCCCTTGACATTGGCCTTGACTTCGGAGAAGTAAATGCCAAAAAGGAGCAGTCCCAGGACCGATCCTTGAGGGATTCCACTTGTGAAGAGCCTCTTTACTGAGGTGGACTCCCCAGTTCTAACTTCCTGTATCCTGTCTGTGTACCTTCTGACTATCCAGTAGGGGACATAAGTGTTTATACCTAACCTCTTGAGTTTTTCAGCTATAGCTGAGTGGGGTATTGTATAAAATGCTTTGGCCAGGTCAAGCAGCATAAACCATTTTGCCCTCATCCATTGCTCTGGTAACCTTCTCAAAGATGTCCATCAGGATGAGTAGGCATGACCTACCCTTGATAAAACCAAACTGGGTTGGGTCCAGTGTCTGGAAAGTTCCTATGTGATTATTTTATTTATTTTTTATTTATTTTACATTTGATGACTGGGACAGTCCAACTGGATACATGTCCATTATCAGTGAAGGCCTGGGGAGAAAAGCTCCAAGGAAGTAATACAGGCAAAATTGAAATAGTACACACTAAAGAACAATTACAATCAATTTAAACACAGTCTGTTAGCCACTCGAAGTGTAGGTTATATAATCTAACATGCCTATCATCTGGTTAACTAAATTACAATTCAGTAGATATACATTAACAATATAATACTAGTACCCCAGTGTTACCAAATATTTAGTCAGGCTTGGTGCAAGGACATAGCCATTGAGTGTTGAAGTACTGCTTGAGGGCTTTCTTGAATTGAGATAGGATAGTGTATATTGTAATGTCAACAGGTAGCGAGTTCCAAGTTTTACCTACAGAGTTGACAAACATGGAGTCCTCGGCTGAGTTGTTGGATTTGGTGGTTTGTATCAAAAGTCTATTGGATGAGCTAAGTGGTCTGAGGTTGGTGTGGGGACAGATGATGTTTTTCAAAGCAGGTGTATTTTCAGGTTGGTTAAGTACTTTGTGAGCCACAATAAGTTGGTTATACTGCATCTGCCTACATAGCTCTAGCCAACCTAGAATTTTTAGGTTTATGCAGTGATGTGTTCTGTAGGGCAGACCAGTGGCAAATCTAGTTATCCTACTGTAGCAGGCAAATAGTCTGTTGAGTTCAGTTTTATTTAGGTTGGCAAGTATAGGGGAGGCATAGAAGGGGTGGAGAGCAGATGGGAGCGGGCGATGGCAGTCCTAGCAGGTGGGGTTAGTAATGGTTTTATTCTATATAGTGAGCCCAGTTTTTTATTAATGGATTTTATCGTTTTATTAACAGGAGCATCAAATTTGAGATTGTTGTCCACAATTACCCCAAGGAGCTTCGTGTGCACATCTGGGGAGATTATGGTACCATTGTTAGACTTAATGGAGAAAGATATCTCCAGGGATTTTTGGGTGAGGGAGAAAAGTAGTAGCTTTGTTTTGTTGGGGTTTAGAATAAGACTTCGGTCAGCAAGTCAATTTTCAACTAGATTGAAAGTACACTGAGTACTTAACTGCAGCTCATCCTGGGTGGTACCAGTGCAGATCAACATGGAGTTGTCTGCATACTGAATGCAGTTAGCATTTGGGGTGACAGCGTGGAGATCATTAATAAATATGGAAAACAGCAGTGGTCCCAGAATAGACCCCTGGGGGACACCTAGGGTGTTGGGTAAGAGGTTGGATAGATTGTTCTGCCATAGTATGGCTTGTTATCTACTGTGAGATAGGACTGGAACCATTGAAGGGAGTGATGACCTATGGACCTTTTTGTCAGGGTGTGGATAAGTAGATGGTGGTTAACCATACCAAATGCTTTAGAGAGATCAAAAAAATGGCTGAGAATAGCTTGTTATTGTTGCTGTTATGGTTTATATCATTAGTGAAGATGAGGAGGGCTGTGGTGGCACTGTGATGTGGTCTAAAGCCATGCTGAGATTTAGCCAGTAGATTGTTCTGGGTTAGAAAGTACAGAAGTTGTTTGTGGATGCATTTTTGCATGATTTTTGCCAGTGGTGACAAAATGGATATGGGTCTATAGTTAGATAATTCGGTAGAGCAACCACCTTTATGGAGAGGTATGACATGATATATTTTCCAGATAGAGGGGACTTTGGCTTCAGATATGGATCAATTAATTAGAACGGAAATGGGGAACGCTATAGAATCTGTGGCTTTTTGTAAATATTCAGCAGGGAGAAGGTCAGCGGCTAGGGTGGTAGATTTTAGTTTTTTGATCAGATTATGAATGAAAGATGTGGAGACAGGTTGGAAGCTAAAGGAGGACTGGGTGCTGAGACTGTTATCCTGAGTGTTAGTGGAGTTCAAGGGTAGCTGGCTAGCTAGGGCTTGGATAGTTTTGTTGGTTTATGATTAGCTTCAGGAATCTGTATATAAGTCTTTGGTACTGTTTAGACTTTGAGCTGATGTATTTAGGTTGTATACGTTGATGCATTGTTGTAGATATAGAGTTGGGTATGGGAGCTCCTATTGAGTAGGCTGTCATATTTGGCATAACTGGGGAAGTTTGACATTTTGGGTAGTGAAAACCAAGGTAAGGCTGATTTTCATAAATGGAGAGGAGGTATGGAATTAACATGAGGTGTAACAGAGAGAGTGGAGACATTGTTTGTATGGTGATATAGTTGGTGACTAGGTAATATATTAAGTATAGTGTCCTCAATATTATAAGGATGGATTAGGACAGAGTGCTGGGGAGAGGGGTGATGGGGCGGGTTAGAATAAGCAGTACAGTACTGACTAGAACTGATGGGAAATGGGGAGGATATGATAGGCAGTGAAGGTGAGTGTCAGAGGTGGATGCTAAAGAGGGCTGAGATCCTGATTGGGTCAGATAGGAGGGGTGTAGTTTTGTGGCTATAAAGCTAGCAGTAGTGGAGGCAGGTGGAAATTGGGGGCAGGGAGGGGTGCAGAGTGAGCCCGAGTGCAGCAAGGGCGAGTGGAGCAGGGCTTTACCAGATTCAAGGCTCTTGGAACTTGCAGTTATATGCTTGGAATTAAATTTATAGGTAAGGTTTTTTTATATGAAATACACGTTTTTCTTTTTTATTTGTAAAATTGAACAGTTTCAGGTGAACCTTTTCAAGTTAGGGCATGGAGTACACTTATTTTTAGCTTCCAATTTTTGTTAGAATTTAATGAAAACTTTCTTATTTCCTTCCAATTTCTGGTAGTGGGAGTACTTTAGTTTGTCCAAACAGGTTTAGTTTTAGGGGTTGGTTAGGCAATATGGGATAAATGGGCTAGGCAAAATGGGATCAAAGAGCTATCTAAATGTGCTACAGACCCAGGCAAGCAACTGCGGTATTCACAGAGAGAGAATTAGGATGTATTAACCTTGGCAGGATGTTTAGTTCGAGGGGCAGCTCAAGGTAGATATGCTGTATGTAAAATTCAGCTTTGTAGCATCCTTCTGGTTTACAGGACTGCTGTTGGAGGGGATGGTTCCTTGGCAGGATGTTTAGTTCGAAGGGCAGCTCAAAGCAGATATGTTGTATGTAAAATTCAGCTTTGTAGCATCCTTCTGCTTTGCAGGACTGCTGTTGGAGGGGATGGTTCCTTGGCAGGATGTTTAGATTGCTTCCATAACAATTCTTTCCATGGCTTTGCTTATGACACTAGTAAGATTTATGGGTCTGTAATTTTCAGGGTCTGTAGATGGCCCACCTTTCTGCTGAGGAATGACTGCTGCTGTTTTCTGTTTGTGAGGCACAAAGCCAGTTTGAAGGCTACAGTTAAATAGCAATTCCAGAGGGCCTAATAGGCTATGTTTCATATTATTTATAAGGCATCCTGAAATATTGTCTGGGTCCACTAGTGCAGTGTTCTTGGCCTTAGAGGGAGCATTGAGAACCTGTTCCCTAGTCATAGTAAAGAGAGTTATAGCTGACTGTATTTTCTGACAGGAGGTTGAAGGAGAGAAACAGATAAAGTTAGAGCTGAATTTGTCTGCCAGTAGGTTTGCTACATCTTCTGACTCAGTACAGGTGACTCCATTAACAATGAGCTATGCATACAACTGTGCATTGCCTTTGAGGCATGGCTAAAGAATGACTTGTGGTTGTCCTTGGCTTAAGAGGCCAGATTTACCTCAAATTTGGGTTTGGTAGACTTTATTTGTCTTCTTATTTGTTTATTTAGTTTGATGAGAGTGCTTTTATTCTGCTCTGTTCTACATCTTCTAATTTTTGCCATGATGTTCTTCCTTTATTATGCAGCATACTGATAATGTGATTCCACCAGGGTGGCTTGTTTTTTGAGATAGTGCTATACTTCTTCCTGGTGGGTATAGCTGCCTCTATGAAGCTGTTAACATGATTGTATATGGTTTCGGTGAACAGTTCCACCTAGGCAGCAGTGTTCTCAGGGTTTATGGGGGCTTGATATTTTGCCAGGTTAGCACTTAACAGTAGGAAGTTAGCCTTAACAGTAGCTCCTGACCATTCCATGGTTAGAAGGAGTTTCAGGTTTTATTTTTACATCAAAGGAGACCATTTTTTGGTCTGATCTTAACAGAGAATAGTTTGCAAGGAAGTGGTATAGGATTTTCCCTATGGTGATTTCAACATGGAGAAACTCAAGTGCATTGTCCTGTTTGACCAGCTTTTAGGTATATTTATTTTTGATGTAAATTGAGGCACCTCCACCTTTAGTCCCTGTCTGTGTTGTATTCTGTGTTGTAGTTGGTCTAAATGTGTGGAATGCATTATAACCTTGCACTGAGTGCGTCCTTTACATAACTTTAAACTACATGGGGAATTCAATGAGTCCTACACAATTTATTTTCATGTGGGCATCGCATTGAGATGCTTACACAGGTGTGAACATATTAAGATTCAGTAAGCACTGCTGAGCAGTACGCATGCATGCACAAACAGGGAAAATTCCGTGGCATGCAAATCGCCTCATAAGCAGGTGAATCTCATGCAAATGAGTCAGGTAAAGTGATCAACAAGCAGAACGGCATCTGTTTAGACCCTGTGTCAGTGTCCATAGTGTACTCAGAAAAATTCCACGTACACAAGTTTGGACAGACAAAAGGGGATGTAAAATTGTAGAAATGTGGACATAAATCCCCTGAAAATGTTATACTATATACACATATGGGTAAAACTATTTTTGTGGCTGTCAGAAAGAGTAAGGGAATAAGCTAAATTAATACTTTTTTTAAATAATCTCAACATGTTTGCACTACGTGCCACAGTGCATAAACATGCTTAATGGAAAAAAAAGAAAAAAAAGAATTTTATAATATGTGACAGAAATGTATTATAGGACCCTGCACTGGGTTCCTACAATTGTGCATTGCTGCTGCTGTTAAAGTGATAGGGCTATGAAGCATGTAGTTTCTGGGCTGTCAGCACAGATACGTATGCAAATGAGGTAGATTTATTCAATAGCAGAAAGGCATAATCATGTCTGCATATCCCTTTAGTGTAGGCTCTTAGATCATAGGTTCATAGGTTCATACTAGGCTGTCTGCCCAAGGGCATTCACAAGCCTAGCCCATAGTTATGTGGCTTTCGCCACCCCTTTAGTTTGAAGAAAACTATGCCTATTATTTTGCTGTGCCTCTGTCAAGCAGTGACACTGAAGTAATCCCAGGGGTATATCTGCAATCTCCCATCCATTGGTCAAGATTCCTCTTGAACAAGGCCAGCGAGGTGCTCTGCTTCACATGTACCGGGATTTTGTTCCACAGCATAGGGAGTCTCTGGGTGATGAATCTGTCCCTCCAGCACGTTCTATTAATAACCGTGTCAAGGTTTAAGTCTCCCGCCCTTGTGGTTCTGAGGGATCTAGATTTTTTGAGGTGAAGCATATTCATCAAATCTGGGTTTGACATGGCCTTATATGTCAGGCACAGGTCACCTCTGAGCAAGCGGTATGCGACTGAATAGAGCTGGAGTTCTTTCAGTCGGGCAGCATAAGACATATTTTTGAGACCCTTTATCCTTTTGGTGAGGAACTTTTGGGGCCTTTCCAGCTGCTGCAGGTGTCGGGTCAGATACATTCCGAATGGGGCATTGTACTCAATCATAGGTCTAATGAGTGATGAGTACAGGGGGACGATGACCTCCCTAGATCTAGATGTGAATCCCTTCATGATCAGGTGGGCAATGTAGAAGGTTTTCCTGACTACTTTGGCAACATGAGTGTCAAACGAAAGGTTACTGTCAACCTGGGTCCCCAGATCCCTGATGTCTTCTTCTGTGCTCAGTGGATTGCCACCTATATGGTAGCTAGGGGTAACCTTGTTTTTCCCGAAGGGTATGACTATGCATTTCTTGGCGTTTAACTTTAGGCCATGGCTCTGGCACCAGTTATCCGTCTCTGTGAGGCCCTTCTGAAGGATATCTGTGTCAGATGTGTTTTCGACTATGGCGCCCAGTTTGCAGTCATCTGCAAACTTTGTCAGCCATAACCCTCCTGTGTTTGCTTGTACTTCAGAAAAGTAGATGCCGAACAAGAGTGGTCCCAGGACTGAGCCCTGTGGGACACCACTTGTGGCAGGCTTTGAGTCTGACATGGCGCCAGCAACTCTGACCCTGTGGGTTCTGTCACTTAGCCAGTTTGCAACCCATCTTGTGATGTATGGGTTTACATTCACGCTGATGAGTTTTTCAATGATACCTGAGTGGGGTATTGTGTCGAAGGCCTTTGCCAGGTCGAGGTAGGCTGTATGGACTGCCTTGCCCTCATCAATGGCCTTGGTGACTGTTTCGAAAAAATCAACCAAGTTTAAAAGGCATGATCTGCCTTTGACAAAGCCAAACTGGGATGGATCCAAAGTCTGCAAGTTCCCTATGTCTTTATTTATGAGTTCCATTATGATCCTCTCCATGGCTTTGCAGATAAGGCTTGTCAAGCTAATTGGACAGTAATTTCCAGGGTCGGTGGAGGAACCGCCCTTGTGAAGTGGGACCACAGTCGCCGTGCGCCACTCCTTGGGTACGTATCCTGAGGTGAGGCTAAGATTAAACAGCTGTCCTAACTGCGGGTTTAATTCCTCATTGAGTTCGTGGAGCACACAGCCGGGGACACCATCTGGCCCCATGGATGCTGTGTTTTTTGCCTTGGAGAGAGCAGTTCTCACCTGGGCGTTGGAGATGTTTGGGGGGCTACAATCCTCTGGTATAGATATCTCTCCTTTTGGGGAGGGAGAAGTTTGCACTGAACCTGTCAGCCAGTATGTTGGCAATGTGTGTAGGTTCAGTAATCTTCACATCATTTTGAACTATTTCTGAGCATATCTGGGAGTTTCCTCCTAGGTTTCTAACATAGCTAAAGAAGGCCTTATGATTGTCTTTTGAGTCCTTGGCGATTTTTCTCAAAATTTGCCTTGGATGATTTTATGAGAGCTCTTAGTTTTTTACTTATAATGATCAAAGGTGTCTTACCTTTCAAGGATTTTGCTCTATCTTGTAGTAGCTTCCTCCTTTTGTTGTAGAGCTTGTTTATGGTTGGGGTCCACCAGACTGGATGCTTGCCTTTGGTACAAAGAGTCTTAGTTTTGTTTGGGATTGCCTGATCCATGCAGTCCTGTAGGTGCTGGTAGAAGGCATTTGTAAGTGATTCAGCAGTTTGAGCAATGTTTACCACTGGCTCAGGGGCCTTAAAGGAGACCACACTAGTTTTTAGAAGTGTGAAGTCAGCTTTTGAGAAGTTTTTCACTGTGGTCTATTTTATTTCAGGTGGGGCGGATGAGGACCTCCAGCGAGATTAGTTTATGATCTGATCTCACCAGTGAGGGGTATACTTCCGGTGTTGAACATTGTGATCCCATGTTCGTGATGATGAGATCAAGTATGTTTTCTCCTCTTGTGGGGATGGTGACTAGTTGTTCCATGGGATTTGAGTTTATGAACTCCAGGAACCTTTGGGCTAGAGTGTTTGGGCTTGAGTAGTGTTCCCAGTCTATATTAGGGTAGTTGAAATCACCTAGTATGATGGTATTTGGAGATACATTTATCCCTCCAGTGTTTTCAGGAAGGCCATGTGAGGTTCCTGAGTTTGAGAGGGTGGCCTGTAACATGCTACAAATTGCAGAGCAGTCTTGCCTATGGTTAATTGCACCTGGATGGTCTCCGATGCATCGTGCATTGCCACCAACCTTGAGGTGTGTGTGTCCTTTATGAATATGGACACCCCCCCTCCTTTCTTGGTGTTGTCCGGATTTTGGGGCCGGAACGCATGATATGAGGTGAAACCTGATAGTGCTGGGGTGCTCTCAGGAGCCTTGAACCAGGTTTCTGTCACAGCACAGACGTCGATGTTCTCCATACTGAGAAGGGCCTCGAGTGCGTGCATCTTGAGATTGAGACTTCTGGCATTGAGCAGCATTACCCTTAGTTTTTTTCCTTTTTTTGTGTTCTAGGGTGGTAGGTTTAGAATTTGAGCCTTGCCTAAAAAAGGCACTATGGGGGTGGCAAGAGCCTTTGCCAATATCCGAAAGCCCAGGGGTGACAGGTGCAAGCCGTCCCTTGCGAAGCAGCGTGGCTTGTCCAGCATGTCATCCCAGGCAGACAGACATTGGATCCCCTTTGAATAACACCAAAATTTAAGCCAATTATTAAAGCTGATCATCTTATCACTGTATTGTGGCATCATTCTAGGTGAAGGTAGGATACTGCTCAAGGTCAGGGTCATACCTGCCTGGGCTACATAATCAGAGAGCTCCTCAATGTCTCTTTTCATGTAGTCCAAGGAGGTACGTCTCAGGTCGTTGACACCAGCATGGACAATGACTGAGTCGTAATTGTACTTGCTGTTGAGAGACCTGAGTGCTTGCGTTATGTGGCGGATTCTAGTGCCCGACAGGCAGCTTACTGTGACCTTCTCCTTACTCAGTCTGGTGAGCGGGACGTCAGTGTGCCTGACTATGGAGTCACCAATGATGAGTGTGTCTGGCATTGTGTTTGGCCTTAAGGGCTGTGACTGTTTGACACTCTGACTGTGTGGTCTATGTGATGCATGTGTTATGTCCTGAGGTGGTAGTTGTTTGGGTGTCTGCTTTGGAGGCCTCTGCTGTTTTGGTAGATTTTTGGTCAGAACCTCCGAGTATGTCTTTGTGTGATTATGTGTATGATTTGAAGTTGTGATGGTACTATGTGTGACTGGGTATGTAGTGTGTGTGGTTACCTTCTCCTCCTGTCTGGTCTTGCCAGTCCTATGTTGAGAGAGCTCAGCCTCCAGTTTGGCCATATAGTTGCATCTCTCGCATGTATTTGTGTTTTGTGGGAGAAGGAGAGGATTGTCTGTGTACATGAGGCAATTGTAACATTGCCTCAATATTCCCAGGTTCACCAGTTGAGCAGGAGAGGACACTAGCAACTGATCCCTCGACATGCTAGAAGTAATAGATAAAAAACTTACAAAAGACTCCGGGAGATGTGGGTTCTAGGCTGGTGGGGTACTATCTATAATAATAGTGCTTTATCAAGGTGCAAGTACTGTAGGAGCAAGTGCTAGGCTGTACAGATAGAGAATAGTCTACTTGGGAATCAAGTAGAGATGAAGTTTTTAGTTATAGGATATGCTGGTTAGATCAGCAGTACAGTTCGAGGAAGGTAGATTTAAGGGAAAATTTGAAGAGTGGAATTTAGGTAGCCCAAATAGTTTAACCTTGTTAAACCGCCGCTGCTCTTGTGTGCAACAGTGGCAACTCCGCGCTAAATCGCGCTAAAGCGCGCTAACACGCGCTTTATAGCAGGGGGCTGGAAAAAACAGAAAATGACCCAAAATGGCCAACGAATTACTAGTTGCTGTCTCTAACCACTCCTCTGAGGACAAACAAGCAGCTCAGTACTCCCCACTCCCACTGGTGAGTAAAGAAACTACCTCTGGCCACACAAGAAAATGGAGGAACACAGGAACCAAATACAAAGCCCAGGGATCAGCAAAATCTGATCACTGGAACAACTAGCTAGGAAAGTTTAGGAAAGGAGAAGTATTTTTTTGTTTTTTTTTAGTTTTTTTGCAAACAGACAAAAAATACAGTAAATGCTTCGGTATTCGACTAAATTGCTATCAAAGGCTGGTACACTTGAGTGTATTAGCCTGTTTGTTACTTTTAAGCAAAACTTTAGCCAACAAGTGCAATCAACAATTTAAGCACAGAAAAACAGGAAAATCAGGTAATAAAACAGTAATATCGGCACAAACAGTAGTCGAAAAGCTCAAAAGATCGAAAAATGCAAAATAAAATGTTTAAAAAATACTTATAATCAAGAAAGTTGCTTTTTCTGCTCTCTGCTGGCTTAGGAACTCTGCAGGGGACCACGAGGAGCTATGCCAAGTTCTCTAATGCCTGAAAAAGCCCGCTAACGCACGCTTTATAGCAGGGGGCTGGAAAAAAACAGGAAATGACCCAAAATGGCCAACGAATTACTAGTTGCTGTCTCTAACCACTCCTCTGAGGACAAACAAGCAGCTCAGTACTCCCCACTCCCACTGGTGAGTAAAGAAACTACCTCTGGCCACACAAGAAAATGGAGGAACACAGGAACCAAATACAAAGCCCAGGGATCAGCAAAATCTGATCACTGGAACAACTAGCTAGGAAAGGAGAAGTATTTTTTTTTTTTTTTTTAGTTTTTTTGCAAACAGACAGAAAAAATACAGTAAATGCTTTGGTATTCGACTAAATTGCTATCAAAGGCTGGTACACTTGAGTGTATTAGCCTGTTTGTTACTTTTAAGCAAAACTTTAGCCAACAAGTGCAATCAACAATTTAAGCACAGAAAAACAGGAAAATCAGGTAATAAAACAGGATGTGGCTGACATTGGGGGGAAGGGTGCTGTCACTTCTAGGCTCTTTTAAGCTAAGGTGCATGTGTTTGAGTGGTGCGCTGCTTGGCTGAGCATGTTCATGTGGAAAGTCCATCCAGGGGACAGTGATGACATAAGCAGCAAGTCCTTAAAACCGGATGTATTCAATTATTAATTTTGACCTTTGTATAACCTTTGTGTGTGTGTGTGTGTGTGTGTGTGTGTGTGTGTGTGTGTGTGTGTGTGTGTGTATGTGTGTGTGTATGCATGTGAGTGTGTGTGTATGTATGTATATATATATATATATATATATATATATATATATATATATATATATATATATATATCATACACTCACAGCTACATTTATATATACATCCCTGTTATATACATATGTGTATGGATGTCTGTAATGTCCTATATACCCTGATTATTTATGGTGAGTAAAGTTGCACTATCACACATATATAATGTTGCTTAAGGGATCCAAAGTAAGGGCTCAGCAGTAGATAATGCACTTACTTATAGACCCCTGTGCCTGCTGGAAGTCGCCACACATACACCCACAGGTGAACAGCTTGTGTAATGTATAATTTTGTCTACACACACATTGACAGGACACATTGTTCCTGACCACAGGCTTGCCCATTCAAATGCAGACAGCCACATATGACCAAAATGGTAACTATAGCCACATAGCTAGAATAAGTATCAGTTATCTGACTGCTAGGCTACTAGATGCAGATGACAAGAAAAAACAATATCACTCTGCAGGCCAAAGATGCTGTTCAACATAAGCCTAGTTCATGTAATCCACACAGTTTGCCTGCAGTCATGTATAAAACAGACTTAAGCTGTGGCACATGCAATAAGTACTGTGATCTCTAGTGTCTTAGACTATATAGGTAGGGGTTCTAATCTCACTCCAGGCCACTCAGTGTGCATGCGTGCATCTCCCAACAAAATGGCTGGAAATCCCACACTGAGTAAAAAACTCCAATGGTGCTGCACTTTATGGCTCTGTAAGTTTGTCCCACCCTTCAAACTGCCCTCTTCTACATGCTAATGTGAGACTTAAGCAGTGACACAAGTGATAATTACTATGATCTATAGTGTATCAGACTAGATAGGTAGGGGTTCTAATCTCATTTCAGACCACTGTGTGTGTGTGTGTGTGTGTGTGTGTGTGTGTGTGTGTGTGTGTGTGTGTGTGTGTGTGTGTGTGTGTGTGTGTGTGTATGTGTTTGTGTGCACCTCTGTATAACATAAATTATCTATGTATGGCATAACTATGTTGCATAACTTGAGCATTAATCCAGGCCACCTTAAAAGTATTCAACTGTAATTATTACTGCTTGGTAGTAACCTGATTAAACTGTAGCTATCATTCTAAGCCTTTTGGTTTAAGCACTTGGGCTTCAGATCAGTTGTTTTAAATTAAGAAGGTTTGTGGTCTGCACTGTTGTGGCAGGACAGGTAGCTTACATCCTTCTAAGTTGGGAACTGCTGATTGAGGGCTCAGTGTCTGTTATTCTAAAAGTGTATTAGTTCTGGTTTAAGCACCTGGGCTTCAGGCCAGTTATTTTGCATTAAGAAGGTTCATGGTCTGCACTCTTGTGGGAGGAGAGGCTGGACTGTACCCTTCTGAGCTGGGAATTTCTGGTTAAAGGCTTATAGTGCCTGCATATCTGAACTGCTTCTTACTGAAATTGGTGCGCCTTGTTTGCTGTAGCACAGACTAGATCCAGGCCTGCTGAATCTAGCTTTGTTTGTATAACTTGAGCACTAATCCAGGCCTTCTTTTTTGGAGAAGGTTCCCCTGCACCCCAGTGGCAGGAGTGTGCAGTTAGAACTTGTCTGATTGAAAACTACAGGAACAGGGCTCAGTTTTGTGATTTTTTTACTGGTTAATTGGGTAATTTGTTTAAAAGCCTTTTCTGATTGTTTGTAGTCATCTAAAGTTGTTTTAAGTGTATTGTTTACTATTTGTAGTTGTTTAAAGCTGTTTTTAATTGTATTTTTTGTTACTGTTTTTGCCTTATCTTTTAATTTTTTTCCTTGTTTCCCAACTTTCTAAGCTAGTGTAGTCCAGTTTTCAGGCTAGTGCTGAATTCAGGGCTGTGTTACAATTTTCTGTGTTGCCCATACCTAACTTGGATAGAGGGAGGTTTCTCTGTTTTCCTGTGAGAGAGGGAGCTCTGAGCAGCCATCTGTCCCTGGAGGAGTGGTTCCAGCCCAGAAGTTAGTAGTTTATAGGCCATTATGGGCTTATTTCTATCTCTTTCATTTCCTTGCTGTAAAAACTGCGTTTTCACAGTTTTGCACGTCCGGGCAGCACAGGTTAGCTAGGGCTAAATTTATCCTGGCTCCACCAAGTCTCCTCTTCAGTTTTTCCCTTGAAAGTAGTCTAACTCTCAACCTAAGCACTTAAAAGGCATCCTGCAGTCCAGCACTTGCTCAGACCTAATAGCAAGCACTAATATACCCCAACACTTGATTGCCCAACAGGGCAAGGCTCATTATTCACTCCTCACCAACCAAGCAACTAAGCAGCTCACCCTACTATTCAGGCATGACCAAAGGGCAATTTCAGGTATACTCTCCAGTCCAGCTGGTGAACCTGGGTATCCTGAGGCAATGTTACAACTGCCTCATGTACACAGACAACCCTCTCCTCCTACCACAAAACATTAACATATGTGAGAGATGCAATTATATAGCTAAATTGAAGGCTAAGCTCTCTCCACCCAAGACTGGAACAGGCAGTCATGAGGAGAAGGGTAACACTTGCACCACACCTCCAGCCTCACATAGACATACTAAACCAGCACTGGCAAAAAATACACATAAATACACAAAATCATACTCAGAGGCTCTAAATAAAAACCTGCAAAAGCATCACAGATCTCCAAAGCAGGCACCCAAAAAAAACTGCACCTCCCGTCACAAACCAAACAACACATAAAACACAAAATCAGTGTGCCGCACAATCACAGCCCTTAAGGCAAAATAACATACCTAACACACTAGTAACATGTGGCTCTATAGTCAGGCACACTGATGTCCCACTCACTAGGCTGGACAAGGAGAAGGTTACTGTTAGCTGCCTGTCGGGAGCCAGAATTCACCACATAACACAAGCACTCAGGTCACTCCAGAACAAGTACAAATTTTACTCTGTCACTGTTCATGTTGGTGTGAATGACCTGAGACATACCTCCCTGGACTACATGAAAAGAGATATGGAAGAGCTATCTGATCATGTAGCCCAGGCTGGTATGACCCTAAACCTGAGTAGCATCCTGCCCTCACCAAGAATGATGCTGTAGTATAAAGAAAAATATATCAATTTCAACAATTGGCTAAGCTTCTGGTGTCATTCAAAGGGGATCCAGTGTCTGTCAGCCTGGGACGACATGCTCAACAGGCCTCGTTGCTTCACAAGGGACGGCTTGCACCTGTCACCCCTAAGCTTTTGAATACTGGCCATGGCTCTTGCTGCCCCCATAGTGCCTTTTTAGGCAAGGCTCAAAAGTCAAACCCACTTCCGTAAGCAGCACAAATAAAAAAAATGAGGGTTATGTTACTCAACGCCAGGAGTTTAAATCTCAAAATTCACACGCTTGAAGCACTCATCAGTATGGAGAACGTCGACATCTGTGCAGTAACTGAAACCTGGTACAAGGCTCCATAAAGCACCCCAGCACTACCAGGCTACAAATCATACCACAAATTTCAGCCACAGAACATGGACTAAAACACAAAAGGAGGGGGTATATCCATATTCATAAAGGATACCTACACCTCCAGCTTAGTGGCGCAGCAAGATACCTCCGAGATCATCCATGTGCAGCTAACATCAGGCATATCTGCAATGCAAATTGTGGCCTGCTACAGATCACCCTCCATGACCCAGGACCACTACTCCGCCTTTCTGGAGACACTGGAAAACATGAAGGTCCTACCGAACACCCTGATATTGGGTAATTTCAATTACCCTACCGTTAACTGGGAAAAATACTCAAGTACAAATTCCCAGGTCCAGCACTTCCTGGAATTTATCAACTCAAATGCCCTGGATCAGCTAGTAAATTCCCCTACCAGAAGTGAAAACATATTGGACCTGGTCATCACCAACATGGGTGACAGGTGTTCCACTCTGGAGATCAACCCATCACTGGTTAGATCAGACCATAAACTAATCACTCTGGATGTCCACACCACACCACCACCTCCAACCAAGGAAACCACAGTGAAAAACTTTTCTATAGCAAACTTCACCTTACTTAAGAACGAGGTTGTAAGTTTCACAGCCTCCACACTAAAGGATAACAGTGTCCAAGATGCAGTAACCTTTACAAATGCACTCTATGAGCACCTACAAGGATGCATGGATTGTGCCATCCCTAGCAAAACCAAGACTCACTCCCCTAAGAGAAGGAAACCAGTCTGGTGGACCCCTGCCATAAACAGGTTATACAATAAAAGGAGGAAACTAATTCCGAAAAAAAGCAAATCCCAAGAAGGAAAGACATCCCTGATCAGTATCAGTAAGAAACTAAGGTCCCTCATAAAATCCTCCAAGGCTAACTTCGAAAGAAAAATAGCCAAGGATTCAAAAGATAACCACAAAGCCTTCTTTAGCTATGTCAAGAATCTAAGTGGCAACTCACAGATATGCTCTGAGCTAGTGCAAAATAGCACAAAATATACTGAACCCACTGATATTGCCAACATCCTGGCAGATAAATTCAGTGCAAATTTCACCCCCCTCTCACCCCCAAAAGGGCCCACAACAATACCGGAAAAGTGTAGTGTCCCAGAAATCACATACGCACAGGTGAAAACAGCCCTTTCAAAAGCCAAAAGCACAGAGTCAATGGGGCCAGATGGTGTCCCAGGCTGCGTCTTGCACGAACTACAGAACAAACTAACCCCCCACCTAAACACACTGTTCAACCTCAGCCTTGCCACAGGCTACGTGCCCATAGAATGGTGCACAGCAACGGTTATTCCGCTCCACAAAGGAGGGGCCACAACTGACCCTGGTAACTATCGCCCCATAAGCCTAACTAGCCTGGTCTGCGAGGCTATGGAGAGCATCATCATGGAACTCATTAACAAAGACATTGGGAACCTCCAAACACTTGACCTGACCCAGTTTGGCTTTGTTAAAGGCAGATCATGCCTACTAAACCTGGTTGACTTATTTGAGACAGTCACCAAGGCCATAGATGAGGGGAAGGTAGTTCACACAGCTTACCTTGACCTCGCCAAGGCTTTTGACACCAATCCCCACTCGGGAATGATAGAAAAACTCACCAGCCTAAACATAAACCCCTATGTCATGAGATGGGTTGCCAGCTGGCTTACAGAGAGAACTCACACGGTACGAATAGCAGGCTCCAGGTCCGACTCTAAACCAGTCACAAGTGGTGTCCAACAAAGCTCGGTCCTGGGACCCCTACTGTTTGGCATATACTTCTCAGAAGTACAGGCAAACACAGGAAGACTATGGCTTACCAAGTTCGCTGATGACTGCAAACCGGGAGCCATAATCGACTCTCCAGCTGACATGGACATTCTCCAAAACAGCCTTACTGAGACGGACACCTGGGGTCAAAGTCATGGTCTCAAACTAAATGCCAAAAAATGCATAGTCATCCCATTTGGGAAAAACAAAACACCCATGAATTACCACATAGGTGGCAGCCCCCTTAATACAGAAGAGGTAATAAGAGATCTAGGGACCCAGGTAGATAGTAATCTCCCCTTTGACAATCATATTGCCAAAGTAGTTAGGAAATCCTTCTATGTAGCCCATCTAATTACTAAAGGGTTTGCATCTAGAAATAAAGAGGTTATAGTGCCCCTCTATTCATCATTCATCAGACCCATCATAGAGTACAATGCCCCATTTGGGATGTACCTCACAAGACACTTCCAACAGCTGGAAAGACCACATAAGTACCTCACCAAGAGGATTACTGGCCTCAAACATATGTCCTATGCAGCCCGACTGGAAAAACTCCAGCTGTACTCAGTGGCATGTCGCTTACTCAGAGGTGATCTCTGCCTGACTTACAAAGCCATGTCCAACTCAGAATTGATGGACATGCTCCACCTAAAGAAATCCAAGTCACTGCGAGCCACTCACTCTAGTGAGCTAAACCTCACCACAACAATACATAGAACATGCTGGAGGGATAGATTCCTGTCACAGAGAGTCCCCATGCTTTGGAACAAAATTCCTAACTACATTAGGCAGAGCCCCTCACTAACACTCTTCAAGAGAAATCTTGATGAGTGGATGGGTAACAGAAAATACACCCCTGGGATCACTTCATTGTCCCTGCTTGACAGAAGCTCAGTAAATTAATCAATGGGGCGGCGAAAGCTGACAGACTCTGGCTAGGCTTATAAATGCCCTCGGGCAGACAGCCTAGTACCTACCTATGAACCTATGAACCTATATGATCACCTTACTGACTTAGAAAGAGGTAGGATTTTGCAGTGTTTTTGGTTATAGCAGGTGATGTGGGCCTCCAAATGCCTGACCACAACAAGGCCTGCTGATGTCATCAAGCATAAGATGTCCTAAAGAGATAGTAATAGCAGACTTTAGGTATAGCATGTGCATCACATGATATGTAGTGTGTACTATTAGATAGACAAGTGTTCTAATCTATATGCAGCCAGTTTGCAGTGTGTGTGTGTGTGTGTGTGTGTGTGTGTGTGTGTGTGTGTGTGTGTGTGTGTGCGTGTGTGCGTGTGTGTGTGCGTGCATGCGTGTGTGTGTGTGTGTGTGTGTGTGTGTGTGTGTGTGTGTGTGTGTGTATGTGTGTGTGCTGTATCCTGTAAACAGTAATTGGAAGTGGTGCTACTGTTTGCAAAATATTTAACAGATTGAGCTATTGAGTCACTGTTACAGCATATAAGCTCACACATGCAGGCTGTGACATACCTCCATTACATCCATTATTATGTGCCTAGCTTTATATGGAAGTATTTTTTCACCAGAGCTCCAGCTGAACATGTATTTTGCCATTAATGTTTTAGCAGGTGTATTTCCAAATGTTGCTGATAAAAGTGCACATTTACCTGCTATTAGAGACCTCACTTACATCCATTATTTTGTGTCTAGCTTTCTAGTGATGTATTCCTGTACAAGACTCCAAGTTAGACTCCCAGTTTTTCCATTACTCTTTGAGCAAGTTTGAGCGATGCAGTGCAATGCGCAGCTGTGCTTAAACAAGCTTAATGATGCAATTACTATGGTTTCCTTAAACCACCTGTTTTAATTGACAGCTGCGTGGCATGGCAGGTTAATGCACTGGTCTGCAGATACAATGGTCTTGGGTTCGAAATAGGGCAGAGGTGTACATTCTGTATGTGTTTATTATAACTTCAAACACATATATCAATATAGCTCTATTTAGCTGAGCTTAGCAACACTGCATGACACTCTGAGTCTCACAAAAACTCTTTAAAGATAAGAAAATGGGGAAATAGGACAGTGGTGAAATGGGGTACAAGCAGGGGGAAAAACATACTGAAATGCAGGTAGGTACATCCAGGAAGGTTATAGGACAGAACCATAACTATTCATTTCTTGTACAGCAACATCTGTGCACATTAACTGAAATTGCAGATGAATTTGGGCTGTCACCCCCAGAGAGAGAAGGGTGAGGACAACATAACTGCATTGTCAAGCCAATTGGACCAAATTATATGTGTCCAGTGGACACGTGTGCAAAATGGAGAGCTATGTATGTGTATGGGACAATATTTTTTTTGTTTGAAACAGGTGCCCATTTTTTTAAGGTGAGATTGGAATGTTGGGGAAGGGACATAGGTACATGTGGGGAAGGTAAGTTGGGAAGGTGAAAAAGCTTTTGCAGACAAACAAGACAGCAGACAGGGTTGGTATGTGACACAAGTGGGGGTGAACACCTTGGATGGGGAAGGTGTTGTGAAATCTCAGTCTCAGGTGCCTCCATAAGGTAGCAGTGTGACTCAAGTGCCCACCCATGGAACTGTTGGGACAGCTCCTTCACTGCCCCAGTGGTGGGAGTGGTGGAGGCTGGTGTCCAGGGCAAGGCTGCCCCAGCAGGGTGGTGGGCATGCCCTCCATCCGGTGCAGACGGCGTCCGAAAGTTCAGAAGAACATCCTGTGCACCAGTCCTGGTAGTTCATCACAGGTGACAAAATCACCCCTCCACTGCTGCTCCTAGAGGACGGCCCAGCCGAGACCCATTGGGCAGAGCTACTCGATGCAGCAGATAGTGCAGGGGCAGCAGAGGGGCACCGCCAGTTTGTCGCCCAGATGTACTGGGCCCTGGTGCCATGGCCGGAGGAGCCAAGGTAGGTGGATCACCTGGAACCGGCCTACTTTGTTGCACTGTAGTAAATTAGATATAAACATAAGTTAAGATTACTAATAACCAAACCAATCTTAGTATTAACATAATGGAACATAATATTGATTAATCCAAATACATATTAAGGTATATTATGCGGAACACAAAAATAAATAACATGACAGTAAGTATGTTAACAGTAAACCAGTATGAAATAACCCATAAGGCCAACATAACAATTAGTTTAGCAGACTATATTAATATTAAATCATAATAATAAATAACATTTATACATTAAAGAAAATAAGGGATGGGGAAGAGACAGAAAAAACATAACCATTAGTGAAATCGCAGATGATATTACTACACAGATTACTAATAGATACTTCTACAGGTGTGCAGAGTCAGCTGTGAGTACAGTGACTCCAATTCTTCTATAGATGATACTGCACATACATACTTCTCAATCTCTTAGCATGGGACAGTATGGGCCAAGCACTAACAAATGCAGGAGATACACAACTACATGGAACTGTTTCATATACTGTGCTCATACATTACTACCATGGTGCTCTGTAAACAGATTTGCAAATACATTTGTAAATACAATTGTAATCATTTATTTGCTAATAAAGGACGAGACAGATTGGGCAATTGTCATTACATTACAAAAAATCGTGACATTTGAGAGTTATGTTTGTGTACATTAAGTAGACTAGACAGCCACTCGTGTCTTTGTTGGCTGGCACGGGAGTAGTACCCAAAAGCTGTGACTCCAGGGGACATGTGTGCTTAATGTAAAAATTGACTGCAGTCACATTAGAACATGCATGCAGTGAGCACAGCCCTACTGCAGTTATTTGCACACATTACTTATCAGAGCACAATCCTGCTTTAAACTTTATTGTTATTGTTCCTTCAAACTGTCACTTATACACATGATATATATCCAGAATGTGGGCTACCTTACCCATATACTTTGTTCCTGGAGTAGGAAGAATAGAGCATTATTTGACGGAAAGTGGCCTGAAGACTGTCCTGAACTGTGCTGTGGCTTATGCAATACATTTATCAGGCAATTACTTTTGCATTCTTTATTAATTTCATTTTTACAGTTGATTGGAGTCATATTAGAACACACATACAGTGAATACAGCCCTACTGCAGTTATTTGAACACATTACTTATCAAGCACAATCCTGCTTTGAACCTTATTGTTTATTGTTATTGGTATTATTTACTGTTTATTGCACTAAAGTTATCAGAAATTATCCATACTTACCACGCTCACAGCATATTCTGGCCAGGTGCCCTGTGTGAGACTGGACATTGCAAGCCCGTTCAGCTGCAGCTGTTGGAAAATAAGAAAAACATTTCACATACCAGTTTTGCGAGATTCAGCTTGTATTTTAGCAAAGTAGTAGCAAACGTGCTTACATATCTGTGGGGCATGCCCAGCCCTAGTGTCTTGGACCCAGGTGTCCATGGTTCTCCTCTTCCTTCACTTCAGTTTGTCATATTGGTAATGATATTACTCTCCAGGGATACCAGTAGCACTGTTAAGATCCCTGGCCAACTGATCCCAGGCTTCAGCTTTACATTCTGAGCCCTGGTAATCATCCTGCAATGCCTAAAGTTCACTGTTCTGGACCAGGAGTACAACAAACACTCTGAACACCTGCAGACCCCACCTCTGTGCATGAAAGTGTACTCCCTCAACAACACCACCTAGCATATTGACAGATTACTATGGACTCCAATGAATGCTGTGAATTTCTGCCTACTGGCCTTAATATAGTCTGTTTTCCCACCTTTACACATCATAGTGTAACATTCAAAAAAGCACCGTGTTGCTTACCATCGTACAAACCAGCTTAGCAAAGCTGAGCATTGTGTAATCTCAAACAACCGTGTTTCAGAGGAGGTTAGCAATGCACAAACAGGAATAGCTGTTGACCATGTTTAAGCAGTGCTTAGCACCACTCAGCTTTTACAAATGCAACAATTTTGTTTTTGAATGGAACCATCCTTTAGGTCATCTCACATATTTTCAAAGCAATAAATGTAAAAAGGCATGACTGCTCAGGACTCGAACCCGGGACCTACTATACTTTAGGGTGTGACTCCACCTATGTAGCTACTTGGATAGTGAGCAAACCAGTATACCTTCACATATACTACTAAGCTACCTGTGATCTTTGCTACTCACAGTGTCATTCAAATGGCCATTCAAAAAATAAAATAAAAATGTAGACAAAAATAAATAATTAATTACATCTGTTTTCTATTTTTAGATGTCTGGCAGATGTCACCTGTGTATGTGTAAGCACAGCTGGGGACTGCTGCATTCCATGCCATGCCACACAAATGGGAATTGAAAAAATAATAATTAATTACATCCAGTTAACATTTTTAGATGCCTGACAGTATCAGCTGTGTATGTGTAAGCACAGCTCGGCACTGCTGTGCTCCACATTGTACAAACGGGCATTAAAAAAAAATAAAAAAATAACAATTGCAATTCACACATATTTCTACACTACCAGGGTACATTACAGGGATTCTTATCCTGCACATAACATCTGTCCAAGAATTCCCTAGACAATCCACATCCATGGGACAGCTTCTACACTACTACCTACACAGATTCAACATCCATGTTACTATGATCTCACTCGGCAGCGTGCCATGATTAATATGCATGGTGCACTGCCGAGGGGAAGTGTGGCTGTGTATATGGCTACTTTCCATATAGGGTCTACATGGAGCCTACAAGGATTTTATTGAATCCTGGGGCATGTCTCAGTGATGGAGCAGACATCAGCATTCTCTAAGGTAAAGAGAGCTTGCAGGAAGGACATTTTTTTGTTTAGACTCCTAGCATTAACATCTTTAGATTTTTTTTTTTTACTTTTGATTTGCTATGTTGGAAGTACTTTCAGTTTGGCATTGCCAAAAAAGGCACTATGGGGAGAAAGTACAGTTGTGTACACTTACCATAAATGTAGATGTTTGAGTGTATTCACTGTTGCAGTCATAACATTTGGGTAATCCTGCTGGCAGGTTGCCCTCAGCCAGCCTGAATTCCAAAGTCCTGGGTCCTGCATCAGCTGCTGTCGCCCCTTCCCTGATGTCAGGTAATCAGGGGTATAAAAGATGCAGCCGATGCCATTTTCTTTAGTTTTTCTTGCCCCAGATGTCAGGTGCCCCCTAAAAGGTTAGCCAAAATGTATATATATATAAATACATGCACCAATATAAACTTTACCTTCATCTACAAGCAAATACACCACATAGGTTGTATAAATCAGAGAAGGAAAGATAGGTACCATCAGAAGAAAGGGGGATGGTGGGTGGGTAACCTGGACTGCAACAGTGAATACACTCAAACATCTACATTTATGGTAAGTGTGCACAACTGTACTATGTTCTTCGTGTTTCACTGTTGCAGTCATTACATTTGGGTAGAGTCCCAAAGCTATGGATGGGAGGCTGGAGCTAAACAGCATTAGGAGTGGCTATGAGGCCCTGCAGGACTGCAGTGGCAAAGCCTGCCCTGGATTTATAGTAGAGTGGCAGATGATAGTGCTTTGTAAAGGTGTTAACTGAACTCCAAGTAGCAGCCTCTAAAATGTCCTTGGTTGGTACTCCCCTGAGAAAGGCTGCTGAAGTGGCTGCAGCTCTGGTTGAATGTGGCCTAATGCCCTTAGGCACTGGCTTGTCATGGTGTAAGTAGCAGGAACGAATGCAGTGGCCTATCCACTTTGAAATAGTCTGCTTTGAGATAGCCTTTCCTTGTGATCCTGCAGCATATGCCACTAGTCTTTCTGAAAACTTTGGTTCGGTCCAAGTAGAATCTAAGCTGTCTGTGTACGTCCAATGAATGCAGAATTCTCTCCCCTTTGTTCTGTGGATTTGGATAAAAAGTTGGCAG
The DNA here is from genome assembly GCF_019279795.1 of Protopterus annectens. Taxonomy (NCBI): domain Eukaryota; kingdom Metazoa; phylum Chordata; order Ceratodontiformes; family Protopteridae; genus Protopterus; species Protopterus annectens. Next base: position 835,325,957 of record NC_056728.1, on the reverse strand, counting down.
ATGAATAGTTTGGTTAAGAGCCACACTGGACACCACCTTAGGCATAAATGTTGGGTTTGTCCTCAGAGAGACCCTGTCTGGATAAAAAATGATGAAGGGATCCACAGCTATGAGTGCCTGTAGCTCTGAAACTCGTCTTGCAGAAGTTATTGCTAGGAGCAGAGCTGTTTTCCAAGATAAAAACTTTATATCAGCAGTAGCAGCTGGCTCAAAAGGAGGCAGGGTGAGTTTTTCCAAGAGATAGTTGAGGTCCCATGCAGGTATTGGTGATCTCCTTGGAGGCCTTAAGTTTTTGGCTCCTCTGAGGTACCGCCTTAATAAAGGATGAGAAAAGATTGGTGGCTCTGTATTATAATGAGCCAAAATGGCAGAGGCATGAATTTTAATAGATGAAAAAGATAGGCCTTTGTCCAGCATCTCAGTTAAGTATTGCAAAATCTGAGGAATATTTGGCACAGCTGTATCAGTTCCTTGTGCCTGGTTCCAAGCACAGAATCACTTCCATTTTCCAGCATAAGACTTTCTAGTACTGGGCCTTCCGGCCTCCAAAATGACATCCATCACAGCTTTACTGAGAGGTGTGTTTTGTATGGCTACATTATTTGCCATGCTGCCAGGTTTAAAGTCCTGAGTTGGCTGTGCAGGATCTGATTGTTTTGCTGGGACAGTAGATGAGGTATTTGAGGTAAGGTCCAAGCTGGGCATTGAGATAAGTTCTTTAGGATTGGAAACCAGTACTGGCGGGGCCAGTCTAGGGCAATCAGTATAATTTTTGGCTTCTCCTGCCTGACCTTTAGGAGTACCTTGGGGAGGAGAGACAGTGGGGAAAAGGCATATACTGATAGGTTTTTCCAGCTGAAGGATAGGGTGTCCACTTTCCATGCTTGTCTGTGATAAGTCCTTGTGCAGAATCTTTTTAGTTGGTAGTTGTGAGGGGAGGCAAATAGATCTATGTCCGGGCATCCCCATTTCCTTGTTATCATGCTGAAGACTTATGAATCCACCTGCCACTCATGGGGATCCATGAGGTTTCTGCTTAGTTCGTCTGGCAGAGTATTTTTCCTTCCTGGCAGGAATTGTGCCTGCAGATGTACTTGGTAAGTTAATGCTGTGTCCCACAAAGTCATGGCTAGTCTGCAAAGGGGGTAAGAATGTGTGCCCCCCCCCTGCTTGTTTACATACCACATGACCGTGGTGTTGTCTGTCTTTATCAGTAGTTGTCCTGGATGAAGTAGGTCCTTGAAGGCTGTCAGGGCATTCTGAACAGCTAGCATCTCTTTTTGATTGATATGTAGATACATTCGGGTTGAGGACCATGCACCCTGAATGCATCTTCCTGCCATGTAGGCCCCCCAGACATAATCTGATGCATCCATTGTTAGTGTTTGCCTGGCTGGGGGTAATGTGAATGGCTGTCCCTTGTTTTGGTGACAAGCCTTTGTCCACCATCGAAACTCCTGTTGTAGGCAGGGAATGAGTAATCATTGTTTCCAGGCTGTGGCAATCTTGAGTCCAAACACTTTTTAGGTACCATTGAAGTTTCCTCATATGCAGTCTTGCATATGGAATTAGTAGGATGCAGGATGCCATGAAGCCCAAAGCCTGCAGAATTTTTCTTGCAGATAACTGGGCCTTTGTTGCCAACATTTTGAAATAGGTAGTCAGCTGCCTTTGTTTGTCTGGCATGAGATAAGCCATCTGGGCAGTTGTATTTAAGCTTGGACCCAGGAATATTATCTCTTGAGAGGGTACTAGTTTTGATTTATTTTCGTTGACTGTGTACCCTAGGCATGTTAGAAGTCTTTCACAAATGCCAGATGCTGTAGAAGAATGTCCTTGTTCTCTGCTTGAATTAGGCAGTCATCCAAGTAAGGATATATTTGTATTCCTCTTTGTCTGCAGAATGTAATTACTGGTGCCAGGCACTTTGTAAAGACCCAGGGCGCAGTAGATAAGCCAAAGGGCAGTGCAGAGAATTGGTAATGCATTGAGCCAGCCTTGAATCTGAGGTATCTTCTGCATAATTGTCTGATTGGGGCATGCAGGTATGCCTCTTTTAGGTCTAGAGTCACCTGCCAAGTGTTCTTGCCCAGCATGGGCAGAAGCTGCTGCAAAGTCATCATCTTGAATTTTGGTATATCCAGGAATGTGTTCAGAAAAGATAGGTCCAGTATTGGCTTCCAGGTCTTGTCCTTTCTGGGTACCAAGAACAGTCAAGTAAAATCCTTGTCCCTGCTCTTGCTCTGGTACTTGTTGAATAGCCCCCATGGTCATGAGGGATGAGACTTGCTTTTGTGCCTCTGCCCATTGATTTTTTGGCAGATCTGGCCAGCCGTTTGCCTTTGGCAGGGTATGGAAATGGAACTTTTACACTTGAGACACGATATTCAGAACCCACTTGTCCTGGGTTATAATGTGCCAGTTTTGAGAAAAAAGTGCTAATTTTCCCCCTAAGGGTGCTGCCAGGAGAAAAGTGCTTGGTGCAGGCAGGGGGAAGTCATTGGGACTGTTTCCTGTATGGTTGTGATTTGTCTTCTCCAACTTTGGAGGTAGAAGCACCCCATTGCTTTGACCTGTATGAACCTTGCACCTGGGATCTGCCTCTAGGGCATCTGGATCTGCCCCTTTGAGGTCTGTCTGACACAGGAAAGGACCATTTCTTTGTAGGCCAGTGTCTACTAAACCTAGGTGGCTGTACTTGTAAAAAAATCTTTGACAGTTTGCATAGATTTAGCTTTGTCCTCCATTTTCTTTAACACCTTCTCTGCCTTAACACCAAACAAAGTATCATGATGTAAAGGTGCATCTAATAATTTAACTTTGACATGATCAGGCATATTTTGTTCCTTTAACCAAGCATGCCTCCTAATTACAAAACCCGTAACTGCGGCCCTGCAGGAGGCCTCCAAAGAATCAAAACCACATTGCAAAGCATGCTTTCCACCTTGTTCAGCTGCATGCAATAAATCCTGCATTTCCTTGTTTTCTGCACATTCAGAGTTTAATAACATTTTCTGTTTAAGCAATGCCATGACATCTTGCTGATATTTGAGCATATGAAACTGACAGTTTAAGGCCCTTATAGCCAAGGCAGCAGATGTGTAAACCTTTTTTCCCCATCTATCCAGTGCCCTAGAATCTCTGTCAGAGGGGATAGGGTTTTTTTCAGCGAAAGCCTTAACTCCTTTGGGACCCTGTGAAATAGTTTCTGGGTCTGCAGCACGGTTTTTAAAAAGAAATTTATGAGAGTCAGGAATCCTGTAATATCTGTCAGGCTTAACAGGAGCTGGAGGTAAGGAGTCAGGGGTAAGACTAGACTTCGAAAACACATCATCTACAATATCTAACACAGGTGGAATGGCTAGTGGCCTGTGTTGAGGTAGTAAAAGGAAATCCCTGAGCCTCTTTTTAGATTCTGAAAAATCTTGGCTCTCCCAGTGGAAATGTTCCCTCATGGTATGCAAGGTTTCCCCAAAAGAATAGTCCTCTGGAGGAGAAGCTGAAGATATAGATTCTTCAGCATCAGAATCCTCATAGGGGGGAAGAGAATATTCCTGATCCAAAGAGGAATCAGAAGAAATAGAAACCTGATCTGGAGATTCATAGTCAGTCTCTTGCCTAGGCCTCTTATCAGGAGGGGTTGGGAACCCCTGATCAAGGTAATTAGGTTTTCGGCCATTTTGAGTATCTGTTTTTTGGGCATAGAGGCCTGTCCACGTGGCTCTTGAGTTTGTTTCTTTGCTTTAGAAGGTACTTTAGTCTTTGCCTTTGAAGCTGAGGTTGGTTTAATGTAAAGATGTTTAGGTCTGAATACACCCTCAGAAGCCGGTGCCTACTCAGCGCCTCCAGACCCATCTGAAGGAATAGTATCCGAGACTCCAATACCTCAAGTTCCCAGCGGCATGGCCGACTCCATGTGGGAGTTGGTAGCGGCCTGCGACTCTAAAGTAGCGGGCATCAGGGGCTGCAAAAGCGCCTCACTGAGAACCGGCGAACCGGTGACTGGCTTAGGAGAAGCTTCGTCGTTGGTTTTGGGCCTCGGTTGTCTATCTCTCTCCTTTTCTTTGCGTTTTTTGTGAACTCCGGTAGTCGGATGGCTATCCAACGACATTTCTGGATAATTAAACTGGCGTCCAAAATAGTTTAAAGCAAAATCATACCGACGTTTAATAGTGCGTTGGTTAAATCTAGCACAAAACCGACAACCAGAAACATTGTGATCAGGGCCTAGGCAAGGAATACAGTAAGAATGAAAGTCCTTATGAGGTATTTGCTTTCCACAAGAAATACAATTATTTACTTTTTCTGACATTGGTCTGGTGCAAGAAAAAAGTTTCCCCAACGGGGTACTTAGCTTTATTGAAAACTTCAGATCTGAAACTCGAACACGAAAATCTCAGGAGTCGGCCGACTGGCACTTGCGAACTGCTTCTGCTTCAGGCACCGCGCGGCAAGAAAAACTAAAGAAAATGGCGTCGGCCGCATCTTTTATACCCCTGATGACCTGGTGTCAGGGAAGGGGTGACAGCAGCCGACTCAGGACCCAGGACTTTGGAATTCAGGCCAACTGAGGGCAACCTGCCAGCAAGGTTACCCAAATGTAATGACTGCAACAGTGAAACACGAAGAACATCAATGTTTTAACAAATATTCAAAAGCCTAGAGGGGAGAGGTATAGACCATCCCTGGAAAAACAACATGGTCTGTTCACAATCTTCTTCTATGCTGACAAGTATTGTGCCCCCCCCCCCCACATAGAATGACACCAGAAGTTAAGCCAATTATTAAAGTCAGACATCTTCTGTTCATATTGTGGCATCATCCTAGTAGAAGGTAAAATGTTGCTTAATGCTAGGTTCATACCACCCTAGGACACATATTCTAAGAGTTCCATGATGTCTCTTTTTAAACAGTCTAGGAAGGTATATCTTAGGTCATTTATACCAACATGGACTATGACTGAGTCAAACTGGTACTTGTGGTCCAATGACCTGAAGGAGTGTATGACATGGTGAATTCTGGCCCCTAATTACATACCATATCAGGGAATTAGCTGGTTGTCAGTAAACATGAGGCAATTTCTGCATTGGCTCAGGATGCCCATATCCACCATGCTGGTAATGGAGATATTGGGAAATTTCATATCCATGACAACAGGCCCTTTTTAATTGATTAGATGGTTGCAGTGAGAATATAAAGTACTTTCAAGAGTATCAGGTTTGCAACTCTGGAGGCAGTGCTTGTCACTGCAAACTGGTTGCCCTGTGTGCATCTATGTACTGGTGACATTTCAAGGGGGGCTTTTACAGCAAAAGTGTCAACAAAAGGTGTCTGCATCTACACAGGGCCCTGCCAGACACTTGAGGAGAAACTAATCAGAAGACCCTGATGATTTATTGATAAAGTATTTACGGAGATATTCTGAAGTTAGATTAGACAACAGGTAATCAAGCAGTACTTACTGAAAAGAATTGGCTTTGTCAAAAATGATGAAAATAGGGGATTCGCTTGATTGGTTAATATCTGGCTACTACTAGTGGTGGTTTCACAACAGCTTCACACTGTGAAAATTAATCTCACCAGAAGAAAAACAGTAGCACCAATCCCAAGACAGGAAGCAGGCCACAGGCTATTTGGTGTTCAGGCAGTCTTGTTCCAGAAGATGCAGGGGTATCTAGGCTTGTTGTAGCCTTTTCATGGTAGATACCTTAAACAGCAACCAGACCCATCAATAAGGTCAAATACAGACTCTGACACCCCTGCACTGGCCCAGTAATCAAGGAGCCTCAATCCTCACCACTGGCAACAGTGGGGGATGTACACAATGGAAGGATGACAAATAAACACATAGTAAAGTGCAATTTCCCTTAAGAGCACACAGAGACCACTGTCAGTCTGAAGCTGGTTTCTCCCTCTTTCCCCAGATCCCCAATAAGACTCCCCACTGGCACACCTATACAGTTGAGATCTCAACTGAGTGGCCAAGACAAAACCTCCAGCACCCTCTCTGTCCAGCCAGTGCTTTGTGTCCCTGCCCAAGTAGATGACACACACGCACTTTCAGATTTGATTTATATACAAACACATGCGCACACACTTCTGGGAAAGGCTGGCACAGATTTACTAGCTATGCCCCCCTTCTGCCCAGACTATAAGGTAGTTCCAGCTACCACCATCCAACTCTTTGTCAGCTACTTTAAGCCCTTAACAAAAGGTGTCCAGTCCTACTGTGTAATGTTACTATTATCCAAATAGTAGTCTTTCCAAGCAAGGCTATTTACGAGTGGGTTGTACAGTGTCACCAGACATATATGCAAGTGCTATAAGAGCTTACATATGTCTCACAAATATCAGGCACAAAGATACATTTAAATATATTTAATAATAAATAATAAAATAACAAGACAATACTCAGTACAAAAACACAGTTACTTCAAAGTTCACAATCACAGGAAGTATTTAAAACAACATTGCAGGACAGGCTCAAATAAAGAAAGAAAACATCTAAACTAATCTTTACTATATTCCTACCTATATCTAAAAGAGTTACTATGCCCTGAAAACATTACTTACAGCAAGGCAAATGCAGATGTAGTGATGATGAGTGGATGTTTCCAGGTCAAAGACAAAATACAAAATGCCCAGTGTCTCTCTCTGAAAAAGTTCTTAAATTAATATCAAATATTACTGCTGGATTAGTTTGGATTACATCACTTTTTGTCACCTGACTTCAGTTCCCAGGCTAAACCTCTTTTGTCAGAAACTAACAGAATTTAGCAGCTCTCTGTGAGAATACATAACCTTCAGATGTTTGCACCTGCTAGAGGGCATAAAACAACAAAACACTTCTGCATCTCAAACCTAGTAATTACTTTAATTTCCAGACAATACAAATAAACCTCTAGCTCTAGACATTGTGTCTGCTTCTGCAGTGAAACTAACTTTTATAGCACAATTGTAAAGCAATTTATTTTAAACCTATTTTCTTGAAGTTTTGCAAGTTAAATCTGTATGTTCCAGTTTCTACTATTAAAACATATATATTTGCATACACATTACATATACATCACCTACTTCAACTACTTCATCAAGGACATTCTACCACCCCAGCCCCAGCTAAACATACCCATAGTTCCCCAGAGACCATAGCTAGTGGTTATAATAACTTTTTCACCGAAACAATCCAATCCCTAGCAAATCACCTAACTTCCACAAACTTAAACCACACGTCTAATTTATCCACAAATCACCCCAAATTTAGCCTCCAACCAATATCGACTAGTTTTCTCAAAGTTCTCTTAAAAAACTAAAACCTACCACCCTCTCTGCTGACCTCCTCCCTGCAGAGTACCTACAAATAGCTGCAGATGACATTGCATATCCCATATCTATCCTTGTCAACAGACCCTTATCTGAAAATGCTATCCCCTCCCTCTGGAAAATATATCATGTCATCCCACTCCATAAAGGTGGTAGCTCAATAGACATGTCCAACTATAGACCCATTGCCATTATTTACTCACTAGCCAAAATAATGGAGAAATGTGTACACAAGCAACTAATGCAATACCTTACACAGAATAATTTACTATCCAATTCCCAGCATGGCTTCAGGCCATACCACAGCACCACCTCAGCCCTCCTTTCCTTTACTAATGCCATAAACAATAACAGAAATGACAATAGGCTAACCTCTGCCCTCTTCCTTGACCTGTCAAAAGCCTTTGACATGGTCATCCATGAACTTCTCATTCTTTCTCTAAAATCCATTTCCCTCAACATGCCCACTATCCAGTGGTTCCAGTCCTACCTAACTGGTAGACAACAGGCAGTACTATGGCAGGGCAAACTCTCCAGACAGCTAGCTCTCACACCTGGTGTCACTCAAGGCTCCATACTAGGCCCACTACTCTTCTCTATTTTTATCAATAATCTTCACACTGCTATCCCTAAAGCTACCTGTATTCAATATACAGATGATTCCACTCACATCTGTTCAGCCAACTCCCCATCCAAACTACAAATCTTAACCCAAAATACATTTAACACTATTGAGAACTGGCTCACCAAACAACGCCTACTACTGAAACCCAGTAAAACTAAACTTCTACTCTTCACCCCCACTAGTAGATCTGACACACTTTCATTCTCTGTTACATCTAACAATGACACCACTATATCCCCAGATCAACACACTAAACTTCTAGGGGTTATCATAGACAATAATCTCAAATTTGACCTACAGGTCAACAAAACTGTAGAGATCATCAATGAGAAGCTTGGATCACTGTATAGAAACAAGACACTCTTAACCCCACTGGCTAGGACTGAAATTGCCCGATCAGATCTACTCTCTACTCTTTTATATGCCTCACCTGTACTCTCAAACCTCAGTAAAACCAAACTAAATAAGCTGTCCCATACCTACAACCATATTGCCAGATTCGCCACTGGCTCCACCTATAGAACCCATCACTGCCAGAACCTGAAACAAATAGAATGGCTAGAACTGCCCAGCTTAATTTAATTCAATCAACTCTTAATAGCACACAAAGTTCTGTACCACCCTAAAGATACCCCCTCTTTTATAAATATTATTAAGCCATATAGCAACCTGAGATCCCTATGGTCAGCCGACAAATTACTGGTCCACACCCACAAAGCTAATAACTCAGCTGGTGAATCCCTGTTCACCAACTTTGTTGGCAAAACCTGGAATGCCTTACCAAACTATATAACCCTACAATCCTCCAAAAGTCTCTTAAAAAAAACCTCAAACAGTATCTCAAATTGAGCTGGCTATGCCCATGTACCAACCTGGATTAAGTTATAAAACAATAGCATAATCAGTAATTATAATAGCATAATCACTAATTTATCATAACATCTAACTAATTCACCATGCTATGTATCCAATCTTACTTGTAATTGCGTCTGTCCATGAGAGCTGTGAGTCCCTACTAGGGACTAACTGTGAGTTACAATCTTACTTGTAATTGTGTCTGTCCATGAGAACTGTGAGTCCCTACTAGGGAACATTACTAAACCAATGTACTTAAGATATATTACCACTTTACATTTATATATTCTAATCGTTTTCTAACTTCTTGTGTAACGTTTGTATGCCTGTCCATGCGAACTGTGAGTCCCTATTAGGGAACACTTTTAAACCAATGTACATAAGGTATATTACCACTTTTTTATATATTCTAATTGTTTTCTAACTTTTGTGTAACCTTTTGTATGTTTGACTATGTGGAGCTTTTCTCCCCGGGCCTCCGCTGAAAATGGACATGTATCCAGTCGGACTATCCCGATACACAAATGTAAAATAAATAAAAATAAATAAATAAATAAAATTTCCAAAGGTATATAGTTTATATACATTTCTTTTCTTTTCCAGTAGGGTAAACTGTGGGCACATCCTTGAAGCTCAGTACTGTACAAACCCTGTTCAACACACACTTCTGTACCAGTACCTTAATATACACATAATATATAGTTCAAATACATTTGGTAACACAAGCAATTGCATCATGCTGGTACTCACAAATGACATAAAACTATTTACAAAATTCCAGATAGCTGGGCTGGCAGTGTGACACAGGCACTCACTCCATAAACAGAAACAGTCAGGAATCAATGCACTCTGCTTCTTTAGCCAGCAGCAAAATATAAGGATAAATACCAAGCTGGCACATATGAAAAATTCCAGATAGCTCAGCTGGCAGTGTGACATTTCTTCTACCCCCCCCCCCCAGAAATTCAAGCTAGTTTTTTAAGTGACCCTTGAGAAACATTGCTTGTGAGGGTTGAGTTTATCTGGGAATACCTTACCCCATTCCCTGTCTTGAGAGGCATCTACGTTGGCATTGCTAACCCCACTGTGGTGCTGCACTGTCATATCATATGCTTGCAACCCTAGGCTTCACCTTAGTAACTGGGCATTTTGCTGGCTGTCTCGATGTAGCCATGTCAAGGGATTGTGGTCTGTAACTACAGTAAATTTCCTTCCATACAGATAAGGCTGATGTTTTTGCAGTGCCCACACTATAGCTAGACATTCCTTTTCTTCAGCTGCATAGCATTCCTCCCTGGCTTGATGCCTATGACTGAGATATACCACTGGGTGCTCTTCTACCTCTGAGGAGACCTGGCTGAGTACAGCCCCCACCCCATGGTTTGAAGCATCCACCTGCACAACAAATTCTTTGTAATCTGGACTGGCTAACATAGGGGATTCTCCCAAAGCTCCTTTAAGCTTCTGGAGTACTTGCTCACATGCTGGGGTCCACACTACCTTACCCAGCTTGTTTTTCCTTGTCAAGTCTGTAAGGAGAGCAGCTATGGTACTATAATTGGGGACAAACATTCTGTAGTAACCTGCTGTGCCTAAGAATGCCCTCACCTGGGCAGGGGCAGGCCATGCCTGAATGGCTTCCACTTTGGCAGGTTCTGTCCTGATCTTACCACTCCCCACTCTATGTCCCAGGTAGGAAACCTCTGCAATACACATTTGACATTTGCTGGGCTTAATGGTCAACCCTGCCCTCTGTAGTCTGCTCAGCACCTCCCGGACATGCTGAAGGTGCTCTTGCCAGGAATGGCTGTAGATAGCAATATCATCCAGGTAAGCTAGGGCAAAATCTCCTGCTCCTGGTAGGATATGATCTACCAGCCTCTGGAAAGTTGCTGGGGCATTTTTCATCCCAAAGGCATCTATGTGAACTCATACAAGCCAAAAGGAGTCACAAAGACTAACCTCTCTCTAGCACTGGGAGTCAAGGGCACCTGCCAGTATCAATAGTGGTAAGATACTTCGTCCCACACACCTGCTCTAGGGCTTCAACTGTCCTAGGCATTAGGTAAGCATCTCACTCTGTGTGACTATTTAATTTCCTGCAGTCCATACAGAACCTGGTGCTGCCATCCTTCTTTGATACCACCACCACTGGGGAGACCCAGGGACTGCTGGACTCCTGAATTGCCCCTAGTTCCAACATTTCCTGTATTTCCTCCCTCAAAATCTGTTTGACTCTCTCAGGCACCCTATAAGGGGCCTGCTTAAAAGGCCTTTGAGATCCTGTATCCATGTGGTGCTGTACCAGGTGGGTGCTCCCTCGTTTCCCAGTGAACATGTCCCCAAACTCCTGTAACACTGCTCGGATTTCTCAAACCTCGGTAGGGGATAGCTGCTGGGACATTGCTACCCCTTCCACTGAGGTGTCAGTCTGAGCCTTACTGAGGAGATCAGTCACCAGATCCCCATCAGACTCCTCCTGCCATCCACTGCAAATACTCAGCACAAGGGCCTCCCTATTGTGGTAAGGTTTCATCATGTTAACATGGTACAATTTGTGCCCCTGCCTCCTGCCTAGCAGTTTTATCATGTAGTTAACATAACTGACTTTCCTTATCACATTGTAAGGTTCCTCCCAATGCCTGCAGCTTGTTGTGTCTGACAGGAATGAGAACCATTACCTGCTGCCTTACAGCATACTCTCTAGCTTGAGCATTCCTGTCATACCAGACCTTTTTCTGCTGTTGGGCTTCTGCCAGGTACTCCCGGGGCCAAGCCCATAAGTTCCCTGTGCCTTGTCCTGAGGTTTAGGACATATTCCACAACAGACTCCTTGTGGGATTCACACTCACTGTCCCACTTATTTCAAATCAAATCTAGAGGTCCCTTCACCCTATACCCATACAGCAACTCGAAGTGTGAAAAACTCATGGATTTCTTGGGAACCTTTCTGTAAGCAAACAATGGATGGGGCAAACATCTGTCCCAATTCTCTTCAAAACTGGTCTGCAAATGCCCAGAGCATGGACTTGAGTGTAGAGTTTAACCTCTCAACAAGACCATTAGTCTGGGGATGGTAGCGGTGGTCTTTAGGTGCTTCACCCCACAGTACTTCAAGAGACAAGCCAGCAGGTCTGACATGAAATTGGCACCTCTGTCAGTATTTCTTTCAGGAAAGCTACCCTGCTGAAAATCTCTAACAAAGCATTTGACACATTTTCTGTCTCAATGGAGGACAGAGCCACTGCCTCAGGGTATCTGGTAGCATAATCTACTACCACTAGGAAATACTTTTTCCCTGTGGAACTTTGGGTACTTAGAGGCCCCACAATATCCATAGCTACCCTCTGAAATGGCTCCTCAATCACAGGGAAAGGCATCAAAGGAACTTTCACCTTGTCTCCTGCTTGCCTACCTTTTGGCACTGCTCACAGGCCCTGCAGTACCCTGTTACATCTCCGGAAATCCCAGGCCAATAAAAGTTCTGCATAATGCATCTCTTTGTATGTTTTATGCCCATATGACCTGCAAAGGGAATATCATGGGCTATGGCTAGAAGTGCCAGATGGTAGGCTCTGGGTACTACTAACTGCCGTATTCTCTCAACCTTTAGCCATCCCTCAGGGGTCCACTCTGTATACAGTAACCCTTTGTCCCAGTATACAGATTTGCCCTTCCCTTGAAAATAAGGTGCCTCACTAGCTACCTCCTTCAGGCCTTGTAATGTAGGATCTGAGAGCTGAGCCTGTCTCAGCTCTCTCTTGGTAATCCTTCCCAGCTCCCCTTCCACAGGAAGTCTGGTATTCTCTGACAGAGGTGCCTCACTGTCAGCCTGGTACTACTACTCACCTTTGTCCTTGCAGTCACTCTGTCCAAGGGAACATCAGTACCCACAAGCAGCTGGGGCACACCTTCAGTCTCACTGCTACAGGGTAGCTCCCTCTCTGAAGTAACCATCTCACCAATCCTGGCTGCAAGTGTGCAGTATGTCTGGGTCTCTCCTAGGCTACCAGACATACATGCTTGTCTCCAAGCCTGACTGCATGTGACTGCATGCACACAAGGTACTCAATTATCAAAATCATTCCTTATAAGGACATCTGCAGGAATATCCTCGAACACACCTACTTGCTGGCTTCCTTTTCCACCTTCCCAGTCAAGGTGAACCTTAGCCAAAGGTATTTGGAATGGGGTAAGCTCTGAGTGGAGCAGACTGTCCAAGCAAGTAGTGCTCCTCCTTAACCATTGCAGGCTTCACAATAGTTAGGTCAGAGGCTGTGTCTCTCTTAACAGTGGCCTCTTTTAATCTACTACGATAGCATATAATCTATTGCGGTAGTTTGTTACCTTTGTTGTCCCCAGACAACTTACTGCTGGCATTCTGCCATTCCCACATACTGGCTCTCCCACTTTTTGTTCCCCACCTTGCCTCCATGGACATTTATATGCTACATGACCCCACTGGTTGCATTTAAAAAATATAACCCTTGGTCCTGGACTTGTACCTGGGCTTTACTAGAAAGGCTCACCCAGACTCTGCTACACCTGCTGTGAGGGAAAGTTTAGTTTGTTTTTTATTTGTTGTATTTTGTATTATTGTATTGCCTTTTTCTATTTTGAACACTGCAATTTTTTTCTTTACCTTGTGTTTTACTTGTATTCTGCCTTTAACTGCATATTAAAACTTTAAAAGAGACCACAGCTCTGTCTCTTGTGAGTCAGGCAGATATCCCCCCTCCCCGTTACTGTTGTGTTCTTAAACACGACTGTCTTTCTAGTTGCCTGCCCCTAATGTTAATTTGACCATATATCTCATTTCCTCTGTGCTTTTACTGTCTTGTGTGAGTAAGCGCAAATGTATCATTTTGTGAAATCACTCCCCTTCAACTATTTAAATTTATTGGCCATCCTGCTGTATTCCATAGTACCAGAATACAAAAGTGACCACCCCCTTTCAGTCTATTTTGCTGTTTTAAAAACAGTGACTCACCACTAAAACCTAACTCTTTAGACAGGTAAAACTTAAGTTACCTACTTTCACATCTAACTCTTCTAGTGCACACTGCAGTGTTTAGGATAAAACTTTTTTTTTTCATCTTACCATTAAACATCCCTGTGACTAGCACTTGCTCTAAAACCTGCTGGAAAGCACTAGGAAGCCTTAAACTGATACAAGCACTCAACTCTCCTTGTCAATAATGAGAAATTAATTGTATGCACTAAACAGCCTATAATTGCAAAGTACCTTGCTAAGGTAAGGGAAAACAGCTCTTGTACTTTACAAAAAAAAGCACCAAACCAGGCATGTCCAAGGGTCAGCTTCCAGTGATTTCTCCTCTCCACCTGGTAAATCTGCGCATACTGGGGCAATGCAGCAATTGTCTCATGTACACTGACAACCCTCTCCTCCTACCACCCAACACTACAACCTGTGAGAGATGCACTTACATAGCCAAACTGGAAGAAAAGCTCTCTCCACCCAAGATTGTGCTAGACAGTCAAGAGGAGAAGGTTAACACCCGCACTACACCTCAAGCAACACATAGCCCTTCTAAACCCACACCACCAACACCCTCACAATAGCAACACTAAACCCTCATATGAGGAGGCCCTTAACAGTAACCTGCCCAAACAACAAGGCCCTCTGACACTGAAATGCAAACAAACACCAATCACAGCCAAAGTGTCACATAGCCCACAACACCATTGTGCCACCCATCAACAGACCCTAAGGCAAGACAACATGCCCAACACAATAGTCACAGGCGACTCTATAGTCAGGCACACTGATGTCCCACTCACCAGGCTAAACAAGGAGAAAATTACAGTCAGCTGCCTGACAGGTGCCAGGATCTGCCACATAACACATGCACTCAAGTCACTCCACAAGTACAAATATGACTGTCATTGTCCATGTTGGAGTGAATGACTTGAGACGTACCTCCCTGGACTACATGAAAAGAGACAAGGAAGAGCTCTCAGATCATGTGGCCCAGGCAGGTATGACCCTAGCCCTGATTAGCATCCTGCCTTTGCCCAGAATGATACCACAGTATAAAGAAAAAATGACTGTCTTCTACAATTGGCTAAGTTCTGGTGTCATTCAAAGGGGATCCAGTATCTGTCTGCCTGGGACGACATGATCGACATACTACGATGCTTTGCCAGAGATGTTCTGCACCTGTCATCCCTGGGATTCAGGTTACTGGCTAAGGCTCTTGCCACACCTATAGTGCCTTTTTTAGGCAAAGTTCAAAGGACAAAACCACCACCGTAACAGGTGCAAGCATACAAAATCTGAAGGTAATGCTACTCAATGCTAGAAGTCTAAACCTCAAAATGCACTCTCGAGGCACTCTTAAAAATGGAGAACATCAATATCTGTGCAGTAACTGAGACCTGGTTCAAGGCTCCAGAGAGTACCCTTGCAATACCAGGCTACAACTCTTACCATACTTTTCGGCCACCAAACCAGGAACAAGACACTAAAGGTGGAGGAGTGTCCATATTCACCTAGATATTCACACCAGCAGGCTAGTTGCCCAACACAATGCGTCTGAAATTCTCCAGGTGCAACTAACCCTAGGTAAGACTGCAATCCCAGCTGTAGCTTGCTACAGATCCCCACTGTGCCCCAAGATTCTCACTACACCTTTCTAAACATACTGGAAAATATTAAGTTGCAACCAAACACCCTAATACTGGGTGATTTGAACTACCCTGCCATTAACTCGGAAAACTACTCGTGTACCAACACCTTTGTCCAACGGTTCTTGGAATTCATAAATTCCAATGCCCTAGATCAACTAATCCATAGTCCCACCAGGGGCTCCAATATCCTAGACCTGGGCATTACCAACATGGGAAATCGATGCTCCACACCTATGGTCACCTCTTGTTGGTCAGGTCAGACCATAAGCTAATCACCCATGACATCCACATCCCTCCCCCACCTCCCAGTAAGGAAACCTCTGTAAAAAACTTCTCCAAAGTCAACTTCATGCTACTCAAATCAGAAGTGACAAACTTCATGACACCCATGTAAACAGGAACTGAAAGTTTGACTACTGAATCCTACACTAAGGCACTGTGCGAGCACATCCACTCGTGCATGCATGCCATCCCAAATAGAACCAAGACGCTCTCCTCCAAAAAGAGGAAGCCAATGTGGGGGTCCCCCTGCCATAAACAAACTTTACAACAAAAGGAAGAAACTGTTGCAGAAAAGAGGAAAATCCAAGGATGAAAAAAACTCCCTTACCAGCCTCAGTGAGAAGCTGAGATCCCTCATAAAATCCTCCAAAGCTAGTTATGAAAATAAAATTGCCAAAGATTCCAAAGACAAACACAAGGCATTCTATAGCTATGTCAAGAATCTAAATGGCAATGCTCAGATCTGCTCTGAGCTACAACAGAATGGCATTAAATATACTGATCCCAAGGATATTGCCAATATCCTGGCAGAACGATTCAGTGCCAATTTCATCCCCCTCTCACCCCCTAAAGGGCCCATCTCAATACCAAAAGATTGCCAAATTCTGGTAATAATGGCCACACAGGTAAAAACCACACTCTCCAAAGCTAAGAATACAGCATCCAAGGGACCAGATGACATCCCAGGCTGTGTACTACATGAACTACAAAATGAACTGGCACCTCACCTAAATGTCATGTTTAATCATAGCCTCACCTCAAGCTTCATGCCCACTGACAAGGTGGATTCCACCTTGGATCTTGGGAACTACTACCCCATCAGTCTGACAAGTCTGATTTGCAACACCATTGAATGTATTATCATGGAACTTATAAACAAAGACATTGGCAACCTTCAAACACTGGACCCCACCCAGTTTGGGTTTGTGAAGGGCCGATCTTGTCTCCTGAACCTGACTGACTTCTTTGAATCAGTTTCCAGAGCTGTGGACAAAGGTAAGGTGGTCCACACAGCTGATCTGGACCTCGCCAAGGCATTTGACATCACTCCCCACTCTGGAATCATAGATAAACTTACCAAGCTGGGCAGTAATCCCTACAACACCCAATGGGTTGCCAACTGGCTTACTGACAGAACCCACACTGTAAATGTAGCCAACTCCAAATCCAGCTCCAGACAAGTGACAAGTGGAGTGCCTTAGGGTTCAGTCCTGAGACAGCTCTTATTTGGCATCTACTTCTCTGAAGTGCAGGCCAACATTAGGGGACTCTGGCTAACAAAGTTCGCAGACGACTGCAAACTGGGAGCCATTATTGAATCCCCAAATGATGTGGATATTCTACAAACGGGCCTTACAGAAACAGATGCTTGGTGCCAGAGCCATGGGCTCAAGCTCAATGCCAAAAAATGTATAGTTATCCCTTTTGGGAAATCACATGTATCCATGAATTACCACATAGGTGACAGTACACTAAACACCAAAAGTGTGATAAGAGACTTAGGGACACAGGTGGACAGTGGTCTCACCTTCTATAACCACATCGCCACAACAGTCAGGAAATCCTTCTATGTGGCACACCTCATCACTAAGGGCTTTTCATCCAGAAAAAAGGAGGTCATAGTCCTACTGTACTCATCCCTCATTAGACCCATTATAGAATACAATGCCTCGTTTGGTTTGTACCTCTCAAGACATCTGCAACAACTGGAAAGGCCACAGAAATACCTCACTAAAAGAATCACAGGCCTAAAGCAGATGTCCTATGCTGACCATCTAAAAATATTCCAGCTATACTCTGTCACATATCGTCTACTCAGAGGCAATCTCTGCTTAACATACAAGGCCATGTCAAACCCAGAGCTATTGGACATGCTACACTTAAAGAAATCCCAATCCCTCAGAGCCAAATGCTTCAGGGATCTAAACCTTGTCATCACAATGAACAAAACATGCTGGAGGGATATGTTCCTGACCCAGAGACTCCCCAGACTCTGGAATAGACTGCCCATATGTCAAGCAGAGCACCTCTTTGGCCTCCTTCAAAAGGAATCCAAAGAAAATGCCAAGGCCAGAAGATTCCGGACAGTTCAAAATATGTTTAATAACAGGCAACACAGTAAAGTAAGACCATAATAGCATGCAACACAGTAAAGTAACGTATTTTGAACTGTCCAGAATGGTTTTACTTTACTGTGTTGCCTGCTACTAAAAGTATTTTGAACTGTCCGGAACTAACTGGCCTGGGCATTTTCTTTGGATTATTTGTGTGGATTTTGCCTCGGAGTGCCATTTTTGTGGATTATTTCTTCTTCAAAAGGAACCTTTACAATTGGATGAGAGATAGGAAATTCGCCTGGGGATCACTTCAATCGCCCTGCTAGACAGGGGTCCAGGTAAGTAAATATTGTGGGAAGAAATAGCCAGGGAATGTTATGGCTATGCTTGTATAGGCCCTAGGGCTGATAGCCTAGTACCAACCTATGAACCTATGAACTAGTGGTTTCCCCTGGTACTGGCAGACTCTGTTGGGGCAGTTTGGGATGCCCATGGGTTCCCTTAGACCCATGAGCAGCACTGTGTGTCCTTTTCCTGTGCAGTGATGACCTGCTTGCAAGGGATAGGTCTCCCTTATTCCCCAACTCATCTGCAGTATTGCATTGGATTCTCATGTCCTCAAGCAAAATGCTAAGGTCTTGTTCCCTCACCAAAAGATCTGTCAGCCCTTCAAAAGTGGTGATCTGACATCCACTCACCCACCTATCAAAATAAGTGCTTAGTTCAGCAATATATTCACACACACTTTCATCTGCTTTGCGTTTATGCTCACAAAACATTTTCCTATAAGCTTCAGGTGTTAACTTAAAGTATTCTACAAGACAGTTTTTTTACAGTATTGTAATTTAAGCAATCAGTATCAGACAATTTAGAAATAGCAGTTACAGCTATACCATCGAGTAAGGGGGTCAGGAACTGTAACCACAGCTCTTGGTCAACACTATACTTTTTACATATCATTTCAAACATATGAATGAAACAATCAAAATTATCCCACTCTGTACATTGTGGAAGAAATGTACTGACCTTTGTTGCTTCTGGGGTTTGGTTACTACCTCCCCCATCACCTCCATGATTCTGGTGAAGAGCCAGCATCTCCTTTTCATATTATCTCTGCCTCTCATTCTCCTCAGCCTCCAGACATCACAGTTTCTCATTTTCCTCTGCCTGTAGATGTCTCAGTCTCTCTGCTGTTTCAATTTCCAAATACTTGGCCTCCATCTCAAGCCTCTTTAACTCCAGACATATTTTTACGTCTTCTGTGAAAAGGTTGAGCTGTCCATTTTCTGAGAATTGTACATCTTCAAGGCCAGCCTCGTTGTATCTCCTGATTGCTGGTCTGTGATGCAGCTGTGTCCAAAAATACAATAATTTCTGCCTTAGGTTGGCATGCAGCTGTCCTTTAGCCTGGCACATCTTAGCCAACTGGCTCTTTGTCTGCTTGTTATACTCCTCCTCTGCTGACATGCCTGCCTGCTCTCCCTGACACAACTAAGCTAGCAAAAAAATAAGAAACTCTGAATGTTCACTGTGTGGTGATTTACAGTACAAACACCTTCAGTGACCACTGTATACAGGCTACAGGAATTCAATATCCTCACCACTACAAGCCAATTAATATGTGATGTGACTATCCCACCACTGCCAACCAATTAATATGTGGCACCCCTGCACTGGCCCAGTAATCAAAGAGCCTCAGTCCTCACCACTAGCAAAAGTGGGGGAAGTACACAATGGGTGGATGACAAGTACACACACAGTAAAGTTCAATTTCCCTTAAGAGCACGTAAAAGACCACAGTCAGTCTGGGGCTAGTTTTTCCCTCTTTCTCAGGATCCTCAGTAAGACTCCCCATTGGCACAGCTATAGGGTTAAGATCTCACCTGAGTGGCCAAGCCAAAACCTCCAGCACCCTCTCTGTCCAACCAGTGCTTCGTGTCCCTGCCCAAGTAGCTGACACACACACACTTTGAGAATTGATTTATATACAAACACATGCACACACACACAAACTCCTGGGAAAGGCTGGCACAGGTTTACTAGCTATGCCCCCTTCTGCCCAGACTGTAAAGTAGTTCCAGCTGCCACCAGCCACCTACTTTAGGTCCTTAACAAAAGGTGTCCAATCCTACTGTGTAATGTTACTGTTCTCCAAATGGTAGTCTGACCAAGCAAGGCTATTTAGGAGTGGCCTGTACAGTATCCCCAGATAGATATGTAAGTACTCTAAGACCTTAAATATGTCTCACAGATATCAGACGCAAAGACAGGTTTAAATATATCTAATAATAAATAACAAAAGAACAAGACAATACTCAGTACACAAACATAGTTACTTCAGAGTTCAAAATCACAGGAAGAATTTAAAACAACATTGCAGGACAGGCTCAAATAAATAAAGAAAGCATCTAAACTAATCTTTACTACACTCCTAACTATATCTAAAACAGTTACTATGTCCTAAGAAATTACTTACAGCAAGGCAAGTGCAGATGTAGTGATAATGAGTGGATGTTTCCAGGTCAAAGACAAAATACAAAATGCCCTGTCTCTCTCTGAAAGAGTTCTTAAATTAGTATCAAATAGTACTGTTGAGTTAGCTCGGATTACGTCACTTTTTGTCACCTGAGTTCAGTTCCCAGGCTAAATCTCTTTTGTCAGAAAGTAACAGAATTTAGTAGTTCTCTGTGAGAATACACAACCTTGAGATGTTTGTACCTACTAGAGGACATAAAACAATAAAACACTTTTGCAACTCAAACCTAGTAATTACTGCTCTTTCAAGACAATACAAAAAACTTCTAGCTCTAGAAATTGTGTCTGCTTCTACAGTGAAACTAAACTTTATAGCAAAATCATAAAACAGTTTAATTTCAACTTATTTTCTTGAAGTTTTGCAAGTTAACTCTGTATGTTCCAGTTTCTACTATTAAAACATGTACATGTGCAAAGGTATATAGTTTATATACATTTGTGTTTTTTTTTCCCAGTAGAGTACACTGTGGACACATCCTTGAAGCTTAGTACTAAACAAACCCTGTTCAACACACACTTCTGTACCAGTAGTTTAATGTACACATAACATATAGTTCTAATACATTTGGTAACACAAGCAATTGCATCATGCTGGTACTCACAAATGACATAAAACTATTTACAAAATTCCAGATAGCTGGGCTGGCAGTGTGACACAGGCACTCACTCCATAAACAGAAACAGTCAGGAACCAATGCACTCTGCTTCTTTCACCAGCAGCAAAATATAAGGATAAATACCAAGCTGGCACATATGAAGCAGTTAACATGCTTTCTGGCAACCAGCAGTCTCCAGGAAATAATAACCCTTTGCTCCTCTTACCAGGGGTAAAAACAGAAGCACTAATCCCAAGATGACTATTTAGAGACAGAACATGGGCTCTCCAATAATTGGTGATCTTGGACTAGATGTTGCAGATTTTAAAGGTAAGATGGAAAAATGGGTTGATATCCTAAGAGTTGCTATCTGAAAGAGGAGGAAACTTAAGCTTTATCTGTCTAAATGGAGAGCCACTAATTTCAAAAGAGCAAGATAGATTGGAAGAGGGTGGGCAATTTGTATTCTGGTTCTATGGAATACAGTGGGATGGCCAATAAATTTAAATAGCTGAAGGGGGAGAGATTTCACAAAATGATAATGTTGTGCTTTTTGGCAATAGCCAATGAAAGAGGAGAGGAAGGGAATATGTGGTCAAATTACATGATGGGCAAGCAACAAGAATGACAGATGAGTTTAAAAACACCTCATAAGGGTGAGAGAGTGAGAGAAATTTAATTTCAGTGTGGCTCACAAGAGACACAGCTGTGGTCTCTTTCCTAGTTTAAATATGCAATTAAAAGCAGAATACAGAATACAAGTAAAATGCAGTGTAAAATATACACCACAATATACAAAATAGAAGACAATGGAGCAATACACAGTCCTATAAAGCAATAACAAACTAACTTTTCCCTCAAAACAATCTATGGCAGAGGTGGTTAAGTGAGCTTTTCCAGTAAAGTCAATAGTTAATATGCCATCCCATCCATGACTAGGACATTGTTAATCACTACCATGTGGATAGGGACACTATATGGGACGTAGTGAACGTGTCACCCATACATGAAATCTAGAGGATTGTATGAACTGCCCATCACCCTGGACTTCACAGTTTGTGTTCCATTAACCACCCTTGCTGGGATCTTTTAGTGTCCAACAGGGGCCCCCTATCAATTTAGGGAGCACCAGTCTCTCTAATCCTACACCAGTGTCTTCACCTAATGCTGTAACATGTGGGGGCGAACATATGGTTTTCATGGACAGAAGAGAAGATGAGAAAAACAATACTATGTAGACATTCTACAACAGAGTCATTTTTCCTGATGTCCCATGCCACTGGTTGCACTCACATTGCCATCAAGGCCCTACCTGTTCCATGTGATTTCCAGTACATCATCCAGAAGGGCTTCTACTCCATCAAATGCCAAGTGGTGTCCAAGGCACAGAGTATTAAATACAGTTTGTATGTGCACCACACAGGCAGTGTCCATGATTCCCATACCTGGCACAATTGTGACCTCTGTCCATATAATCAAGTGACTAGTAGGTACAAACATTACTGGATACATAGACCAGGAGATGTGGTTTTCATTTAAACCTTCAGCAGGCCATATATAATAGTATCCACTGTTATGTGTTGTAGTCAATGCTGGATATGCCTTGGAACCATGGATGATTACCATCAACAAAAATCTCCAGATCATAACTGAAGCTGACATAAAATACTACATATTTGCAGTGTAAAACATATTTGGACTCCTAAAAGGTTAATTCTGTTGCTTGGAAACATCTGCTGGCACAATATGGGAACATTTCGGTACTGCAAGATTGACCCGCTACATCAGCAGGTGAGAAGATAGGCACAGAGTCATCAAAGGAGCTGTCTGTGTTGCAGTAGCACCTCATGCAAGACAGAAGTGTGCAAAAGACATTCCTAAACTGGCAAAAAGGGAAGAGTCTAGTCTACAACTACTGGGCACAATATAGACAGCACAGCATAAAACTGATCTATGCATTATTACACCAATGCTATCAGTTATGATGAGTTGACTGACCATGCTTTGCATTAGACACTATCTTGCCCACACAGACCAGGGGTGGGCAGGGCACAGTCATCGTTTGCAGAGGTGGAGTAGGAGCAGTGACAGTTGACACCTTTGCTATCATATGGGTAAGGGGCATGGAAGGTAAATACATTAGCTATTTGGGCAGGTAGGATAGGGGGAAAATTAGAGATCACATCCTTCCAGTGGCAGGATACAGCAGCTATGTTGCAAATGTTGGCCATGTGTAGTTTCAGGGTTTGATTTTCTCTGAATTAGGGATCACATAACACTTTGGGAGAATGCACAGAAACCTCACTGTGGCTCCACATGTTCACAGCCAATACAGAAACAACATCCATTACGACCTCCATAACAGTCACAGTTAAGCATAGAACTTCATGGGATGATGATGAACTGTTGGAACAAGGGCGGACAGCCTGGTTAGGTGGACAATGCATGCAGCCTGATGAGCTCTGTTCACCATAACTATGAGACTAGCCATATGGAGGTCTGGTGGCTGCTGCTGTGGCCAGGTCAACAGTAATGAATTCTCCAGAATGGTGTGTGACATCTGTGTAAGCTCTGCCTATGACTTTTCCCCTCACATCCAACCCCCTACATAGCAAAGCCAGTATGGCCTTCAGATGCTCAGCTGCCACCTTCCTCATAGATGGAACAGCGGATAGTATATGGTCTACCAAAGACCTGAGCATGCATGTTTGCTCCAAGACCCTATATGTTAAGTCAGTCTACAGGTATTGTAGGTCGACCTGCAGTCCATGCAACTGTTGCACAATCTCACACAGCTCACATAGCATACTCATTGTCTTAATCATGGTGTGTGTATTGGCTGTCAGTGCCTGAGTCACTGACCTGCACAGCCACTAACTGATGCTAAGGATGATACTATGCTAGTGAAAGATCTGGAGTCATGTTAGCAGTACTCACCAACATGCCTCTCCCCTACAGGGCCTGCACACACATTAGAAGCAGTGTGACTAATACATGCCATCTGTAAGGGTGACTCCTGGGTAACCTTGGCATCTCACACTAACAGAATGTCCAGTGCTAAACACAGGTGATGGAACTCTGGCCTGCCCCTCCACAATCATATTATATGTGGGGGATGTGTATGAACCCTCCAGTGTTAGAGCTACTAACAGTGTTGCTGTGTCATCTGACTGTACCATGTGTACACTGCTGTCAGCATCAGCCACAGGTAACCTGCTGACATCAGGCATGTACTATCCTGTTGTGCTGGACCCTCCATCAGTGAAACCTCTGAAAGGATAAATTTAACATACTGGTGGCAGTGCTGTAATAAATGCCACGGTCCCTTCTAACTTCAGCACACATACATGGTGACGCACATACAGTTACATGGCAGTTCTGGAAATAGCATATCAGAACATACATGCTTTATGGTACTTTGATGTACCTGGAGAACAGATATGCAGAGGCTTTGTGCTGAATAAGTCCTTCTTACATGCAGGTCAGTGTACAATATAGAAATGTGTCTACTCTTACTAATGTGGTACCTCCTCTACAGATACTCAGGCAATAATCATCAGCCCAGCTCCCATATCCAAGCCATCAACAGGCATGACAGTTCTCTCATCCATATAAGACAAGTAGTCTTCTAACATTTGTGAACTGTGTCTGTGTTACTGGTATATCACCTGTGATGCATGTACCTGTTGACATCCTCTGGTCTTGGAATGCTGTATTATATCAGTGACCCTGTGACACACCTGTACAATTGTCTCATTACAGCTGCTCACAGCAATGATGTTTTGCACCCCTCCATACCACACCTTGTCCTTGAAACCTTTGTCAGTTTTACCTTTGTCCAGTATATCAAGTTATGTGTCCATAAGGCCTTCAGCAATACTACGCTTTCCTGTTTGGTGAATTCTTCTAGCCATTTTAAATCTCATGGGCCCATGATAAGATGAGTACAGTCAGTTAGATTTTGTGTGTGTGTGTGTGTGTGTGTGTGTGTGTGTGTGTGTGTGTGTGTGTGTGTGTGTGTGTGTGTGGGTGTGTGTGCATGCACGCATGTGTGCGTGTGTGTGTACATATGTATGTGTGTATACGCATGGGTATGTGTGTGTGCATGCATGCGCAAGTGCAAGCATGACTGTCTTTTGCTGACTACTGTCTCATTACTGCTCTCTCCATCCATTTGTTGGCCTCATACATGCCTGCTGCCATGTTGTAACATTTTCTGTTTTGCACCAGCAGCAGCAATGGGCATGTTATCACTTCCCACCTTCCTGCAGCACTATATTGATAAACAGTAGTGCTGTGCACATCCAGTGTCTTTCTTCTCTCTATATGTACATTGTCATGCTATGGCTATGTGTAGGAGCCATTGTATCTCCTGTAAGATATCTTGCATTCCGTGTCTACCAGGTCACACAGTGGCCCTCCAACTCGACATTTATCTGTCATGTCTTTGTGCTCTGTACTCTGTCATGGTGAGCACCGCATCTTGACATTAACTTGTCAATGCTCTTTTGCTTTGTTCTCTGTCATGAGCAGCCTTCCAACTGGATATTTATCCATCATGCCCTTCTACTAAGTTCTTGAGCATGGGTTGCACCTCAGCTGTACACGTACCTGTCAAGTCCTTGTGCTGTGTTCTGCATCATGGTGAGTCCCCCTCCCAAGTTGGACATTTACTTGTTATGCCCTTGCCCTATGTTACCTCATCCTCATCTACAATTTCCTCTCTCTCCCTTTTCCTGCCATCCACCATAGGTTCATAGGTTCATAGAATGATACTAGGCTATTGGCCTGGAGGCCCTTATAAGCCTAGACAATAATTTCACCCATGTTCCATCAAAGTCAGCACCGGTTTCCCCTGTCCCTCAGCGACAAAGGTGGGATCCCAGGGGTTTATTTTCTGTTTCCCATCCAGCTGTCCAGGGTCCTCTTAAAGATGGCTAGAGAGATACTCTGCTTGACATGGAGAGGGAATCTATTCCACAGACAGGGGGAGTCTTTGGGATACAAATCTATCCTGCCAACAGGTTCTATTAATGTCACAGACCAGGTTAAGGTCTTGCATGTGGGTTGCATGAGTGGAGTTTAAGGATATGTAACAACTCCATCAAGCCTGGCTCTGAAATGGCCTTGTATGCCAGACAGAGGTCACCTCTGAGCAGTCTGTATGAGACTGAGTAGAGGGATATGGCTTTTAGCCTATCTGTATAGGATAGGTGTTTGAGATCCTGGATTTTCCTGGTCAGGAACCTCTGTGATCTCTCCAACTGCTGCATGTGCTTGGCAAGGTACATGCCGAATGGGGCATAATACTCAATTATGTATCTGATAAGGGAGGAATACAGGTATGTTATGACCTCCTTATTCCTGGATGAAATACCCTTATTTATGAGGTGGGCCATGTAGAAAACCTTCCATACAATGGAGGCAATGTGGTGGTCAAATGCCAGGTTGCTATCAACCTGGGTGCCCAAGTCCCTCACGACTGATTGCATGCTTAGTACATTGTTATTAATGTGATAATTAGTGGACATGGGTGCTTAGTTCAGTGTAGAAGGACATCACTTGACATTTTGTCTTCCTATATGATACATGTATCACAATTCAATGTCTTCTCCAGAAAGTTCTTATTCCCAACTCTCTTGTGTTAACATGTTCTTCAGAATTCAACCCACTGTAAAAAAGACCTTAAGGAAGAACAAGACTGCTCAACATTCACTGTTCTGTATTTTTGGACTTTTTTTGTAAATCTAGGGCCTGTATATAAAAGCCTCAGAATTACAATACGGTGTCCTGAATCACTGCAATAACAAATTGTGCTATCACACCCATAATATGCTAGAGGACTTGTCTCTGTTCATCTCAGTGATAACCGGATATGTATGCACTGTTTGTACACCGAGCCTGTGAAGTCTGTATCACTATAACTCTGTGCTAATGACACATTCGGTAGTGTACCACTGCTGCCCAATGATGTGTATCGCATGATGTTCTTCCCTGGTGAGATCAGATTATCGGACTGTCTCATTCTAAGTTTCTATTCCACCCAATCTCTTCCCACCCTTAATCAAGCTAGAAAAATTCTGAAAAGCTGGCTACAACCTTGTAAGGAAGGTATCTGTAGCTTCACATCACCACCCCTTCAGAGGATGCAGACAACTATGCTGAATAGTATGCCAGTGCAGTATACAAGCACCTGTACAACTGCATAGACTCAGCCATACTCAACAGAACTAAAACCTGCTTCTCAAGAAAACTCAAACCCATCTGGTGGATATTTTCTATCAGCAGGCTTTACAACAACAGGAAGAAACTATTGTCCAAGGGCAAAAAGGAACAAATTCCAAATTGGAAGAACTCCCTTCTTAGCCTACACAAGAAAATTAGATAACTAGAGAAAATCTCCAAAGCCAGTTATGAATCAAAACTAGCCTCCAAAACAAAGGGAAACCACAAAACATTCTTCAGTTATGTCAGGAACCTCCATGGCAAAACCCAGGTTTCTTCCGAATTAGTACTTAACAATATAACCTACACTGATCCTGTTGAGTTAGCCAATCTGCTAGCAGATAGATTCAGGGCAAACTTCACCCCCTGTCCCCCAAAGGCCCTTTCAACATCTCTGATACTTGCCCCACACCTCAAATCTTTGTAGATCAAGTGTTAAAGGCCCTATCCAAGACAAAGAACACACATTCCATGGTACCTGATAGTATCCCAGGTTGTATTCTGCACCATCTCCACCAAGAACTGGCTTTGCCATTCAGCACCCTATCCAACCACAGTACATGCTTTATCCCAGCAGAGTGCAGAACTGCCATCGTCATCCCCTTGCACAAAGGTGGTGCCACTACTGACCCTGGAAACTATTGTCCCATTAGCTTGACAAGTCTGATCTGTTAAGCCATGGAACATATTATTATGGATCTCATAAACAAGGACATAGGCAATCTCCAAGCACTTGACCCCCAACCAGTTTGGATTCATCAAAAGCAGAGATTGCCTGTTGAACCTGGTTGACTTCTTTGAGACTATTACAATGCTCTGGATGAAGGAAAGTCAGTACATACAGCTTACCTTGACTTGGCCAAGACCTTTGACACAATCCTTCACTCGAGCATCATGGAAAAGCTAACACAACTTGGCATAAATCCCTATCTCATCAGGTGGGTGGCCAAATGGCTCACTGACAGGACCCTCAACATCAAAATAGGTGCCTCCACTTCTGAAAGCAGACCTATCACTAGTGGAGTTCCCCAGTGATCTGTCCTGGGACCCCTACTGTTTGGCATCTACTTCTCGGAGGTCCAGGCAAAGACAAAAGGTCTGTGGCTGACTAAGTTTGTGGATGACTGTAAGCTGGGTGTATCATTGACTCTCCAAATGATGTTAACATACTGCAAGAGGGTCTCACAGCAACTAATGACTGTCTAGTTTAAAGTCATTGCCTCAAGCTAAACACAAAACAGTATCATCGTACCATTCAGCAAAAACATGGCCCCTATTGATTACCACATAAATGGCAACCCCCCTAAACATACAACCTGTGGTGAGAGACCTGGGTACTCAGGTTGATAACAATCTCACATTTGACCATCATGTAGCGGCAGTGGTCAGAAAAGCCTTTTACTTGGTTCATCTCATAAGTAAAGGGATTGCATCCTGAAAATATTGTTAAGCCCTGCTATGATACCACAGACTGAGCGTGCCCCAGTATTACTAAACGATTCAGTCTGACCACCCCTATTAATATAACAGAAGTTTGAGAAATACAAATGGCCCCAATACATTGAGGATCTAAACGCAGTACCACCAATCACTTAATGTGTTATTCCCCTGACTAGTTCTTGCAACTGGTGTGGTCAAAGGGGGATATACAGAATATTTTCTACACTAATGCCTTATGAGTGCAATACTTCTGCTGTGGTCACTTCTGGCCGTAAAATGCATTAGCTCCTGCTGCAGTCTGTTATCGGCAAAGTGAATAAGCTGCTGTTGTTAGTTCGTATAGAGCAACTTGTATTTGTATATGCTGACTATATAGTGAATAAGTTCCTGCTGTTGTTAGTTCTCCTATTGCAACTAATATTTGCATATGCACCCATTGCCTATTGCATTGCATTTAACTGTGCTGTTTCCATCTAATGTTTTTATTTCTCCCTGGAAATGGTCTCATATTTCCATTCTGAACTGTCTTTCCCCTCTTTTTTGGGTTGTACGTATCACATGGACCTGGATCTCTCCAGACTATCCTATTACAGCCTCTCTCAGTTCTCCCATGCCTCTATATTAATGTACTATTCTCTCTTTTTCAGCTCACTTGGGTATTTTTCTCTCGGGTTTCCCCTTCTACAACTCCATTCAGACTGAGTAACGCACCTCCCCAAAGAAGAAATCCAGGGATATTTTGAAAAAAAGAACCCCCTCCATCTGCATGTAGGTGCAATACTTTTTGTTAAAGCTTATTTTTAAGGTGTTTGTATTGCTAACACCACAGCATGCACACTAGCGGTTCTGCAGCAGTCCCTTTTCCCATCTCTCTCCCCTCCAGCCACTTCACTCCCTGTAGATTCTGCATTTTACTTTTCTCAGGAATGCCACTAGGTGGTGATATATTCCTACTCATTGTATTAGGCAACTTTCAATACTTTTTCCTTGCTCCCTGCAGCTCTAAGGCCTGTTGTCCTTTCCCATTGTTTTTTGCACAATTGTCACACCTGTTCAATTCTCCTTGAATTATACCAAACCTTAACTCATAAGTAACATACCTCTGAGCTTGTCAGTACATTTGAGTGCTCAAGAGTGCCTGTATCACTGATTGTTTTTGTTGGTCTCTTCTGCTCCTTCCTCCTTCTCAGCTCTGCCCACACCTTCTGCCCTTCAGGCTCACTCCGCTCTCTTACCCTACCCCCATTTTCCACCCACCCCCAGTGTCTGTACATTTATAACCCCAAAACCACACCCCCTCCAGCATTCAACCTGTCTGGACAATCCCCACCCACCTCCTCATCCATTAGCCCCCCTCCTGTTACCACTACCCAGGACCCTCCCCTTTCCTAGTCTTACCTTCCCTGCTTCCTCATTCTTACTACCAAAGACCACACACTATTTTACCTTCTGCTAATTCCTTCTCCCCTCTGCACATCCTCACTGCATACTATAATCTTACACTACCATGCAAATCAAACCTACACATACTCTACCATTAATATATCTACATTTCCTCTTCTACTGCCTATTCTATCTTACCAGACTACTGACTTTTCTTACTCCCCTCTCTATCATGCAACTTCAATACATGCCTTAAAAGAATCTCACCTCTCAACTTATATCTCTACTCACCTCTATTACTATAATGGCTCTTTCATCTTTACTAGAAAGATTCTTCCTGATATCTGTAATACAATCCCAGTCCCTCACAATCCATACATCTCCAGCTACCCTGCTTTCAACTCCAACTCCAAAAAATCTAAAGACCTTGCCTCCTTCCTATTCTAGCTAATCTATATCCTCCTCTCTGGTGACATACATCCTAATCCCGGCCCCTCAGACAACCATGCTTCTAACGCTAACTTGTCTTCCTCAACCTCTCACCATAAATCTCTCCTTTTTGCTACCATTAACACCCAAAGTTTATGCAATAAACTTCCTATCCTTCATGCTTGGCTACCCCATTACCAACCTGACATTCTCTCTATCACCAAAACATGGCTAAAACCCCACATAAAATATTCTGAAATTACCCCTCTCAACTACAACATCATAAGAAATGACAGAACTCTAAAGAAAGGTGGTGGAGTAGCCTTACTTTTCTCCCCCGCCTGCCTAACAGTGACACCCTTTACCAAGCCTATACCCCAACTGGCAACAGCTGAACTATCCCTGGTCCCCCCTAAAAATTAATAACCATAAAAACATATGTATAGCTGCCCTTTATATTCTACCAGGAAATAACATCCCCATTCTTGAATATATCCTTTCTTGGTTCTCGTTCAATATAAGCAATGAAACTATACTCCTATGTGATGTAAATATAAACTGGACTTCTATTCAACCACCGATATCACCTCAGAATGTAAACCTATACAACTATACCCAAATAATTACCTCTTCTACTAGATTTAATAAAGATAACAATTCCAGTAGTATTTTGGACTGGATATTAGTTTCTCACCCCAACTCCATTTCTGACAATGGCATCCTACCTGACTCCCTCACTGATCATCTCCATGCCTTTGCTTGGTGTTCACCATCCTCCCTCCATCTTCACCACAACTACATCACAACTTGTACCCTAAAAAACTTCAACCCTCTAGCTTTCTCTGACTCACTAAAACATATGAACTGGAACCATGTAAAAACCCTCCCTCTTGATCACGCTGTTATATACTTCAATACTACATTCATTAACCTACTAGCTAGCTTTGCTCCCCCCAGAACTAAAAGAATCAAAACCAAATCCACCCCTTGGCTAACTAAAGCAACTATTATACTCATGCATCTCCGAGATAAATCTTGGAAGCATTACCATAAATCTAAAATACCTAACACCCTTACTGAGTATAAACAACTTTGTAATAAAGTGAAAAAAACAAATTGCTTTAGACTGAAAGCCCTACTGCTCCAAGCTTCAAAACAATCATAGATCCAACCCCAAAAAATTTTGGAACAGTATATCTGCTCTCATCTCTCCTGGCAAAAAAGACAATCCCTGCCCTGACCTTAATTCTCCAGATCATATCTTAGCTACTCAGTTCAACTCTTTCTTTATTGATTCAATAGCCAAGCTCACCACACCATTCTCTAATAACACTTCCACTCCACCTCATCCCACACCCTCAACTCTAGTCCCACTGACATCAACACTACTCATCACACCCCTTTACCATATAACCCGTCTCTCTACAAACCATAAAAAAACTTCTACTAAAACTAAAATCATGCTCTCATACCCCAGACAACCTTCCATCTAACTTTCTCAAATTAACTGCCAATGGCATAGCCCTTCCCATTACCATACTTATTAACCGTTCCATCCAAGAATCTTATGTACTCCTCCTCTGGAAGAAAATGTTCATCATTCCCTTCCACAAGAGAGGCAACAATACTGAAATCTCCAGCTTCTATCCTATAGCCATCCTGTCCCCTATCTCAAAAGTCCTTGAAAAAATGCATACACTTGCAACTCCTTCCCTGCCTCCTAGACAATCAACTTCTTTCTCCAACTCAACATGGATTTAGACCTGGACATAGTACTACCATGCCCTTCTCTCCTTCCTTGATATCATCAACCTCACTTGAGACTCTGGCAACATTGTATTTACCCTTCTCCTAGACTTATCAAAGGCCTTTGTTACTATTTCCCACAACTTTCTCCTGTCCAAACTCTCTCTTCTCAATCTCTCCCCCTCCTCTATTAACTGGTTTACAGTTACCTTTCTAACAGGCAACAAGCCATCAAGTGGAACAATAGTACATCTTCCTTTCTTCACACTCCAACAGAAGATCCATAAGGCTCAATAGTGGGTCCCTTACTTTTTAACATCTTCATTAATAATTTTCATCAGTGCATTCCTAATACCAAACTTGTCCAATATGCGGACAATTCTGCCATAATTTGCTATGCTCAATCTCTCACAAACTCATGCAACTAACACAAGATGCCTTCTCTTGTACCAAATTTTGGAAGCTGAATAATCTCCTTGCTCTCAATGCATCCAAAACCAAAATCATGATCTTTATCCCATCTAAAAACACCTCTACCAATAAAAATTCCTTCTCCATAGTCAGTCAGAATAAGATTCCCATTGAAATAGTCTTCCATACAAAACTTCTAGGTGTTATCATTGATGAACATTTAAAGTTTGACATTCGTATACAAACTAGTATTAAGAAAACACACCAAAAGCTCAGAATGCTGTATCGTCACAGCCGTTATCTCACTCCCTCATCCAAACATATACTATCTATTTCCTACCTCATCCCCTCTCTCTCATATGGACGCCCTCTCCTCACCAACCTTTAATCCTCCCTAAAGTCAAAACTGTCATCCTGTTACAATAAAATCTCTAAGTTTGCTATTGGGACCATATCCTCCTCCCACCACTATGATGCACTCCACTCCTTGAATTGGCTGGAACTCCCCCAATATCTCTCTTACATTCAGCTGTTATCTGCTCACAAACTCATTTTCAAACCCTCTAACTGCCCTTCCCTCTCCTCCATACTCATCTTGCATCATCCTGACAGACTACTCAGGTTCAGTAACCAGAACCTGCTCGAAGTGTACAAACCCTTACGTGCACATGGGCAATTTCTCCTTTCTTTCTCCCTCACTCATCTATGGAATTCACCTCCCCAAATTTGAATCACCCAAAACCACTCCACCTTCAAAACCATGCTCCATTCCCATCTCTCTTCTCACTGGAAATTCTCATGCTCTCACCCCACCTGACTCTCTATATCATTTCTGCTTCCCCATCCTTTTTTTCCTCCTTTCTCAGAACTCAACCTAGTGATTCCTTTCATTTGATTTCCACTCCCTCTCCCTTTTTCCTTTCTCATAACTCAACCTATTCACCTTTCTCTGCTCTACACTCCTCTTAATTCTTCCTACCTCTCACCTCATGAAAGTTTGAGTGCATAAATGCCTGCACTCCAAATTATACTTATGTACTCCAAAATACTTATGTTTTAATTCCATTCAGTGTTTTGTTACAACACCTTGCTCAAATGGTATTATTCTTTCTTCTATAGTACTGTGTTTTAGTAGTTTTTGAAAATTGTATTGTACTTGTCAACATTGTTGATATTAGCTTTGTAATAATTGTATATGGAGCTTTTCTCCCTGGGCCTCCAATGAAAACGGGCTCATTTTGGCCCAATATACTTTTCCGGTTAACAAACTGCAGACAAATAAATAAATAAATAAATAAATAAGGAGGTTATTATCTCTCTATACTCCTCCCTTATTAGACCAATAATACAACACCCCATTTGGTATGTACCTCTCCAAACATCTGCACCAACTGGAAAGGCCACAGAAATACCTCACAAAGAGAATCCATGGCCTCCAACACCTGTCCTATGTGGACAGGCTCAAATTACTATCACTCTACTTGGTATTGTACAGGTTGCTCAGATGTGATCTGTGTCTCACCTACAAGGCAATCTCAGACCCTGCTCTATTAGAGATGCTCCATATCCGTAAGTCTAACTCCTCATGCATTATCCACTCGAAAGGCCTAAATCTAATATGCAACATCAACAAAACCTGCTGGAGAGACAGGTTTGTCTCCCAGAGGCTGCTCCATCTCTGGAATAGACTTCCCATACATGTCAAACAGAGTACAGGTCTGAGATTGCCTTGTAGGTGAGACACAGATCACCTCTGAGCAACCTGTACGATACCAAGTAGAATGATAGTAATTTGAGCCTGTCCACATAGGACAGGTGTTGGAGGCCATGGAGTTTAGCAGGCTCCAGGTCCGACTCTAAACCAGTCACAAGTGGTGTCCCGCAAGGCTCAGTTCTGGGACCCCTACTGTTCAGCATATATTTCTCAGAAGTACAGGCAAACACAGGAGGACTATGGCTAACCAAGTTCGCCGATGACTGCAAACTGAAAGCCATAATTGACTCTCCGGCTGACATGGACATCCTTCAAAAAGGCCTTACTGAGACAGACACCTGGTGTCAAAGTCATGGCCACAAGCTAAATGCCAAAAAATGCATAGTCATGGGAAAAACAAAACACCCATGAATTACCATATAGGCGGCAGCCCCCTTAATACAGAAGAGGTAATAAGAGATCTGGGGACCCAGGTAGATAGTAAGCTCTCCTTTGACAATCATATTACCAAAGTAGTTAGGAAATCTTTCTACGTGGCCCATCTAATTACTAAGGGGTTCACATCTAGAAATAAAGAGGTTATAGTGCCCCTCTACTCATCATTCATCAGACCCATCATAGAGTACAATGCCCCATTTGGGATGTACCTCACAAGACACTTCCAACAGCTGGAAAGACTACAAAAGCACCTCACCAAGAGGATTACTAGCCTCAAACATATGTCCTATGCAGCCCAACTGAATAAACTCCGGCTGTACTCAGTGGCATATCACTTATTCAGAGGTGATCTCTGCCTGACTTACAAAGCCATGTCCAACTCAGAATTGATGGACATGCTCCACCTAAAGAAATCCAAGTCACTGTGAGCCACGCGCTCTAGTGAGCTAAACCTCGCCACAACAATAAATAGAACATGCTGGAGTGATATATTCCTGTCACAGAGACTCCTCATGCTTTGGAACAAAATTCCTAACTACATTAGGCAGAGCCCCTCACTAACACTCTTCAAGAGAAGCCTTGACGAGTGGATGGGTAACAGAAAATACACCACTGGGATCACTTCATTGGCTCTGCTTGACAGAGGCTCAGTTAATTAATCAATGGGGCGGCAAAAGCTGACACACTCTGACTAGGCTTATAAATGCCCTTGGGCAGATAGCCTAGTACCTACCTATGAGCCTATGAACCTATGAACCCTGTTCAAGCGCAACCATGATGAGTGGATGGGAAACCACAAATTTGTCTCAGGGTTCCACTTGTGTTCCTTATTGACAGGGTGACAGGTGCTGACTGTGGTTTCTTTTTGGGGATAAATTCTTGGCTAGGCTTGTAAGGGCCCCAGGGCCATTAGCCTAGTAACCTCCTATGATCCTATGATGTCCAAAGATGTGGCCAAACACAAAAAGCTACTATGTTGCTGTACATGAAGATCAGAAGAGTAGATATTTCCTCTCAGGTGCTGGTTGCAGCAGAACTTCTGCCTTTTGCTGTCAGGAGACCAAGTTATTTCTGTATCTGCTGCAAAGGGGCTATCAAGGGCAAGTGCTGGTCCATTATATGGCTAATTATATAAAGTGCATGCCTTACACTTACTTGACATGGCGGTGCCACTGACATCATCTACTCTGGCAAGCAGTGTTGACATTGCTGTTGTGGCCAGCAGTGACACCACCTCAACCTGCTTTACCAGTGGGAGGCAGAGATTAGGGAGAGCATGACAATCATTTATTGTAAGCACTGTGTATTTTTTTTATTTGTCTATTTCCACACCTTCCTTTGACAGGTTTACAGTGAACTTCTCTGTTTTCTATCACAACAAGTGAGATAAGAGAGAGTTCAACATGAAAGTTGTCTCAGGAGAACTGACACATTCTCCAGGCAGCATGGAGCGCATACTATGTCCATAACTGCTCCATGTGCAATCACAGTTCTGTCTGCAACATGTATATGTACTAACATTTCATTTTTTCGATTTCTATTTTTTTTTTCTCATTCTTCTACAGGTCCAGCTGTAGGGTAGGGTGAGGAGCAGTGACAGGCACCTGGGTCTGTACTGTACCAGCTGTCATGTCTTGTGCCTGGTCACAGACAATCACTAGGCCTGCATCTCAGCATGGTGCTGGATGTTACCCTACTGAAGTTAGCCTGGAAGGCTCACTGGTGGTCCCTATGATCACCTCTCAGAAAGGAGAGAGACACTTTTTCTGAGTGGCCTGGAAGGGTACCCTTAGTTACGTGGCATCAGGTGCAGAGGTTGTGTCAGAAGTGCACCAGCAGGTGAACATTGCCTATCATTACCATGGAGCACATCCTGGTAAGACTGGTAAAGTTGCATGTCCTGCCATTCCAGAGAGCTGCAACACCTAAGGCAGAGCCTGCACATGACATTAACAATGGAGGTGACTGATATCTGCATGGGCTCTCCTGCGAGTCAGTCAGGCAGGAGCATTGTACCCCAATCATATCCCTCATTATGGTGTTCCCGTCCTTATGAGTCATTCCTCATATCCTATCTGTAGTGCAAACCCCCCCATTACCAATTGGTCTCCCTCTGTACATCTGCATTACCTTCACTGTTGTCCTGATCTTTTTGTGTCCATGCAGCCCATGTCTGTCTGTCTGTGTATGCATTTCATGTTTGTTTGTATGCCCCTGATTCCTTCCTTACTCCCTCTATCCTCCTAATTCAAGATTTGTTACCTTCCCCATCTACCCTTCTTCTTCAGGTATGTAAAATGGGCACCTCTCCCCTAAAAAATTCCCTTTTTTCCTCTGCTTATCACACAC